>NC_091985.1:10973462-11292310 GCF_044704955.1 Pristiophorus japonicus | reverse complement strand
CACTCTTCCCCAAGCGGCCTCGCACAACAAGATTGCTAATTAGTCCCTTCTCATTACACATCACCCAGTCTAGGATGGCCAGCTCTCTAATTGGTTCCTCAATATATTGGTCTAGAAAACCATCCCTAATACACTCTAGGAAATCCTCCTCCACCGCATTGCTACCAGTTTGGTTAGTCCAATCAATATGTAGATTAAAGTCACCCATGATAACTGCTGTACCTTTATTGCACACATCCCTTATTTCTTGTTTGATGCTGTCCCCAACCTCACTACTACTGTTTGGTGGTCTGTACACAACTCACACTAGTGTTTTCTGCCCTTTGGAATTCCGCAGCTCCACCCATACCGATTCCACATCATCCAGGCTAATGTCCCTCCTTACTATTTCATTAATTTCCTCTTTAACAAGCAACGCCACCCCGCCTCCTTTTCCTTTCTGTCTATCCTTCCTAAATGCTGAATACCCTTCAATGTTGAGTTCCCACCCTTTGTCACCCTAAAACCATATCTCCGTGATGTCAATTACATCATACCCATTAACTGCTATCTGCGCAGTTAATTCATCCACCTTATTCTGAAATCTCCTCGCATTGAGGCACAGAGCCTTCAGGCTTGTCTTTTTAACACACTTTGCCCTTTAGAATTTTGTTGTAATGTGGCCCTTTTTGTTTTTTTGCCTTAGGTTTTGCTGCACTCCACTTTTACTATTCTCCTTTCTATCTTTTGCTTCTGACTCCATTTTATTTCCCTCTGTCTCCCTGCATAGGTTCCCATCCCCCTGCCACATTAGTTTAACTCCTCCCAAACAGCACTAGCAACACTCCCCCTAGGACATTGGTTCCGGTCCTGCCCAGGTGCAGACCATCCGGTTTGTACTGGTCTCACCTCCCCCAGAACCGGTTCCAATGTCCCAGGAATTTGAATCCCTCCCTTCTGCACCATTGCTCATGCCACGTATTCATCTGAGCTATTCTGTGATTCCTACTCTGATTAGCACGTGGCACGGGTAGCAATCCTGAGATTACTATTTTTGAGGTCCTACTTTTTAATTTAGCTCCTAGCTCCCTAAATTCATCTCGTAAGGCCTCATCCTGTTTTTTTACCTATATCGTTGGTACCTATATGCACCACGACAACTGGCTGTTCACCCTACATTTTCAGAATGTCTATCTATTCCCCTTACAATTGAATCCCCGATCACTATCGCTCTCCCACTCTTTTTCCTGCCCTCCTGAGCAGCAGAGCCAGCCAAGGTGCTATGAACTTGGCTGCTGCTGCTCCCCCCTGATGAGTCATCCCCCAACAGTATTCAAAGTGGTGTATCTGTTCTCCTCGTGAACCTTCTCTGAACTTCTCATCTCAGTTCTAAATAGACTCCCCCACAAAGGGAAACATCCTCTCTGCATCTACCCTGTCAAGCCCCCTCAGTATCTTATATGGTTCAATAAGATCACCTTTCATTCTTCTAAACCCCAATGAGAAAAGGCCCAAACTGCTCAACCTTTCTTCATAAGTCAACCCCTTCATCTCAGGAATCATGCTCGTAAACCTTCTCTGAACTGCCTCAAATGCAAGTGTATCCCTCCTTAAATAAGTCATCATTGTAGGCAGTCTCTTGGAGTCAAGGGTGACTTGCTTCCACATGAGAAATGAGTTCTTACGTGACTGAAGAGTCCAATGCGGGACCTACAGTCTCTGTCACAGGTGGGGCAAACAGTGGTTGAAGGAACAGGTGGGTGGGGTGCCTGGGTTGCCACACACACCTTCCACTGCCGATGCTTGGCTTCAGCTTACTCTTGGCAAAGAGACTCGAGGTGTTCAGCGCCTTCCCAGATGCTTTTCCTCCTCTTTGGGCGGTATTGGGTCAGGGATTCCCAGGTGTCGGTGGAGATGTTACATTTTTTCAAGGAGGCTTTGAGGATGTCCTTGAAGCGTTTCCTCTGCCCACCTGGGGCTCGCTTGCCGTGTTGGAGCTCCGAGTAGAGCACTTGTTTTGGGAGTCTTGTGTCATGCATGCGGGCGATGTGGCCTGTCCAGCGGAGCTGATCGAGCGTGGTTAGTGCTTCGATGCTGGGGATATTGGCTTGAGCGAGGACACTGACGTTGGTGCGCCTATCCTGCCAATGGATTTGCAGGATCTTGCAGATGCAGCGTTGGTGGTACTTCTCCAGTGTTTTGAGGTGCCTGCCGTACATAGTCCATTTTTCTGAGCCATATCGTAGGGCGGGTACCACCACTGTTCTGTAGACCATGAGCTTGGTGCCGGTTTTGAGGACCTGGTCTTCAAACACTCTTTTCCTCAGGCAACCGAAGGTTGCACTGACACACTGAAAGCGGTGTTGGACCTCGTCGTCGATGTCTGCCCTTGTTGACAGGAGGCTCCCGAGGTATGGATGACATTGTCCAAGACCTCGTCATGGATTTTGATAACCGGGGGGCAATGCTATGTGGCAATCGGTGAAGGTGTTGACGATGGCTTAAATAAGTGGACCAAAACTGTGCGCAGTACTCTAGGTGTGCCCTCACCAATACCCTGTACAGTTGTAACAGGACTTCCCTGCTTTTATACTGTATCCCCTTTGCAATAAAGGCTAACATTCCATTTGCCTTCCTGATTACTTGCTGTACCTGGATACTAACTTTTTTAGTTTCATGCATAAGGACGCCCAGATCCCTCTGTACTGCAGCATTTTGTAATCTCTCTCCATTTAAATAATAATTTGTATTATTATTTTTCCTGCCAAAGTGGATAACCTCACACTTTCCCACATTACAGTGCCAAATGTTTGCCCACTCACTTAGTCTGTCCACATCCCTTTGCAGATTATTTGTGTCCTCCTCACAACTGGTTTTCCCACCCATCTTTGTATCGTCAGCAAACTTGACTACATTACATTCAGGATCCACATTTAATTTCACTAATCTTTTCCTTTTTACGTACCGACAGAAGCTTTTACTGTTTGTTTTTATGTGTCTTGCTAGTTTACTCTCATATTCTATTTTCCATTTCTTTATTAATTTCATGGTCCTCCTTTGCTGAATTCTAAAATCCTTCCAATCCTCAGGTTTCCTGCTCTTTTTGGCAACATTACAAGTCTCTTCCTTTGATCTAATTTTATATTTAACTTCCTTTGTTGCTCCTATTTCTTATGTTCTAATGTTCTTATGTTATCCATGGGCCCTGGCATACCAGTTGATGTAACTGCTGAATTTCATTACTGTTGGGCAGAATTTGATTTTTAACCAAATTGTAAAGGGCAAAGCTCCATTGCGGAGATGAATGGGGAATCGTAAAGTGTGCAGAAAAAGATCTGACCATGATCGACAAGTGCAGGATTATTTTATACATGTCTGCAAAAATGAAGGCTCAATATGAATTAATATTTTTGGCAACCATCTGTGGTCGGTGCCTGCATATATGATTTTTAATAAACCAGCATTTTCATCCACTCGTCTGCAAAAATGTATCATCATTCCCACAGCATCTATGAAATGAAGCAATTGCACAACTTATTTAGGAGGTTATTTTATATGATCTACTCAGGCCCATTACACAATGTAATGTTTATAAGAAACATGCAGCATATTCCACATCTGTGGGATACCAGCTCCGATTTTGCAATCTTAGCAAAACATAGGTTTGTGCTGGTCCAGCGGTGTCAACCTTGGCTCAGTGTTTCACACTCCCGCCTCTGAGTCAGAAGGTTGTGTGTTCAAAGTCCCACTCTAGGGATTTGAATACATAATCTAGGCTGACACTCCAGTGCAGTATTGAGGGAGTGCTGCACTGTCGGAGGTACTGTCTTTCAGGTGAGCCGTAGGTGCTGGCACTTTCCAGTTTCTTGAATGTTGGCAGCACACACATTATGTCTATTTTTTGTGTGTATTTTTGTGAACCCAGACAGCATATTTCATTGAGGACAACCTCACAGCTGAGTCTGATCCTGTTTGGAGGGGGAATGGGAAAGAGGGCAGTTTTAGGATGTTGCAGCCAGACTTGGATGGATCTGCCCAAACTTAATCCACAAACAGCTAGATTTTAACCAGGAGGGAAAGGAGTGAAATACTGCTTGAGAACTCACTTTGACAACCAGTCCTCAGCATTAAAGAGCTAATTTACTTAGTTTGTTAAAAAGAAATCTCAGCGCACAGCATGAGCTGAAGAAGCAGAGCAGCCAAATAGCACTAATGAAAAACAACATTTGGATGCACTTGACTTTGCCTTGTGCAAAAACTTTTTTTGGCTGAAATGACCCTCGATGCAGAGCGCTCAGTTATGGACCGCATTCGCATTGTGGTATTAGGCACTTTATTAAAGAATAGGGGCCACACCCAGAGCTGCAGTGAAAGAAAGGCTAAACCTAAACCTTGTTCCTATAGCAATCTCACTAAAAAAAAAACTTGCATAAAACATAGCATAGGCCAGGATCCTGCATTTGAAGCCTGGCTTCCCATTTAGTTGACCCGACAGCCAAGTGTTGCAACCACTCAAGTTGGATTTAGAGGTTGACTAAAACAATAAGCCAGGCTTTGGCTAAAAATTAGGCCAGGCTTTAACCTCAGGTTTACAGCTCCTGAACATCAGAAGAACAGTTAAGGAGCCATTTGCTCTTTGAAATCCATCTCTCCAGTATCCTAAATCTTCCATTACAACATCCAAGCACACTTTGAATGCTCCTAATGCCTTTCTCTCTACTCTCTCATCTAACAGATTATTCTAAAATTTCATATACCTTAGAGCAAAGAACTTCATTCTAAGAAAGAAAACCTTGCACTCGAGAAGGTGCAGAGAAGATTTACGAGGATGTTGCCTGGACTGGAGAATTTTAGCTATGAGGAAAGATTAATAGGCTGGGATTGTTTTCTTTGGAACAGAGAAGGCCGAGGAGAAACCTTACTAAGGTGTATAAAATTATGAGAGGCCTAGATAGAGTTGATAGGAAGGACCTGTTTCCCTTAGCAGAGGGGTCAACAATCAGGGGGCATAGATTTAAAGTAAAGTAAAGTTTAGAGGGGATTTGAGGGGAAATTTCTTCACCCAGAGGGTGGTGGGGGTCTGGAACTCATTGCCTGAAAGGGTGGTAGAGGCCACATTTAAAGGGTACTTGGATGTGCACTTGAAGTGTGATTTATTGAAGATCGTGCACTATGCATGGAATGCAACCAGTAATGAAATATGGCAAGGGATCGCACGCAGTTTGGGAGACGACCCCATGCATAAAGGTCCCCTTTGAACACCAATTTACATATTTATACGTGTACAAACTCATAGATCAAATTAAACCTGACCTGGACATTCTGTCCGCACAGACCGTGAACCATTCCTACGTTATCAGATCAGAGCTACTGCTGCTAACTATGCCCCTGTCAAATAACTCACTGTTCTCTTCCATATCAGACCCCAGTAACTTGGATACATATCAGACATTGGCCACTACACTTCTGATCTGTTATGCTCGATGCGGCATATTTTAATTCTTTTTCCAGCAAGTTGTGGCATAAATTCGCCACTAGAGGAATGGTCTAACATAATATCGCTCAAAGACTCCCATTGCGGGGTTAACGAATGCCTCATGACTCTTCGACTCACCCTATCCCGGAATCAATGCACCACAGTTGTTGATCCGGGTTCTTTTTCCCTCAATCTGTTTCAGTGAATACACTGAGGTGGACACCAAAGCAGCTTATAACAAAGCAGTCTTTATTATTTGTTTCACCGGCCGGGACTTATCAGAACAAAGGGACGCTCTCCCTCAGAGTGCGACCACTTCCCTCGGACAAGCCCCGTTACAATGTAGGGGCACAACGGTTAGACACTTTCAATACGTAATACAATTGAGGGACATTCAGTTCACCCTATCCTTTGTGATCCCTCCTTCCCTTTGTCCACTCATTAGCCGATACCTGGCCTTCCTTGCCCAATTAGATACGGGCAAGTGGTTATAGCAACTGTTTTGCACAAAGAGCTTTCTCACCCATTGCCTGTAAATGTTACAATTTTACTGGCGTGACTAGTAACTAAGAGCTTGAGCAAGTTTGTTATTTGTGCTGATGTTGTAATATTTGCAGTCTGACATTCTTTTAGTTATTTTTCCATGATTCCTTTGTTCACTTCACTGTCTCTATTGCTTATACATTTTCTCACATTCACATTCCCCCCTTTTATCATTCCATGATAACCCTGGTGACTATTCCAGGAGTATCGCATTCAGCCGTTCGCACTCTCTTTCCTGATCCTCCTTGTTGAGTAGGTCTTTAGTTTGCTGGATCATAATCCGAGAGCCCTTGGCCACAAGAGGGTTTGCTAATCTTGCCATCATGACTTTACAACAAAGATTAAAGCAATTAATAATCAAGCAACAGGTAATTATTACTACGATGAGAATAATCGCTCCATGCATTAGATACGATCCCCAGGATCCACCTAACAGCCAATCAAACCAGCCTACTCCTCCTGCAGGGGTGGATAACTTCTTTACCTCCCTTCTTATGTGATCAGCGAGATTAGTTATGTTTTCTGAATTATCGGGGATGTAAGTGCAACATTCAGATCCTAGCAGGGCACATGTTCCCCCTTTCTCAGCTAACAGATAATCGAGGGCCATTCGGTTTTGTAATGCCACGGTCCGTATTGCTATCATTTTGGCCGTAATGCCCTCCAGAGCTTCAGCAGTATAGTTAGCTATCTGTTCCAATATCCCCTCTAGGTTCTGTACTTCATCCATGGTGCATCCTATCCCGAATGGGAACATCATGACCCCAAAGAACCTCTCGACGGGTGTGAGGTCTCGCCTGTGTCGGCTGGAGGCATGTGCTTCCGCCAGGGTACGTGTTTGCCGCACAAATGGCACCACATATCCCAAATAGCAGGACCCTGTCCATCGCCTAGGTAACCAGGGGTATGCCCTATGGCCGCACACAAAATACGTGCCGTTATACGCTGCCTTTATATATATTGTGTTAGGGTCCCAAGACTGGGCCCACAGACCTTCACCTGTTTTATTTGGAAGGTGAGAGAGGATAGTGACTCATGCACCTGTTGTGATGTTGAGGTTGTGTGGGCAATCGCTGTACCCTATAATATTTCCCTTTCTGCTGGTGTCATTTCGGGTTAAACATATGGCCCCGGTTGGCCTCCCGATCCCCGAGGTATTGGTCAGGACTAAGAATGGGGGTTCCTTTTTATGGTCATAGGGTGGTTGGTACCATCCCTGGAACGTTTGACGAATGGGGTACCCAGCACTCTCCCACTCGGTGACGTCCCCGTGGTTGTCCACGCGGTAACGGTATGTATAGGGATATGTGAGCACACCCAGCAACTAGAAAAGTTCCCATTTCGCACATAAACATAAGACATATACAAAAAGGTGTTTACATGGAGCTCTCGCTTCAGTCTCGCTTCCCACGCGCTGCACTTGACGTACACCAACGCTACTATATAGACTGTGGCACACAGACACAGTTTCATCTTATCGCTCTAGGTTAACAATTACTCGAGAACAAAATGTTTCTTGTAGCGTCTCTATGGACAAGGATAAATAGTCCGAATATTTTGCTGATTCAAAGAGTTTGGTTTTTTCGCCTCTCTTCTCAGGTCATCGTTGGTGTAGCTGGTTGTCTATCACTACGGGCAGGGGTTCAAACTGTTCTCCTCGGGACCCACTCGGCTAGTCGGGACGCTCCTAGGAATGACTTGATTCAGCTATGGAGAAGAGGAAGTCTGGAACAGATACAGGGGTTAGGACAACCAGTAAAATAAGTTCGTTATGGGGTGACAAGTTTACAGTGGTGCAGGTGAACCCAGGTGCTCCTCCCCTTAACCTTGATGGCGGTGGGGGTGGTAAGCAACACCTGAAAAGGCCCATCCCATCAAGGCTCCAATCCCTTCCGAATCCATTTCTTAATCAGGACATACTTCCCTGGTGCCACGAGAGACGATTCAGGTAAGACTGGGAGGTCGAGGTGAGCATCTCGAACCTGGTTGTGGGCTATTCGCAGAGCCTGAGTCAGGGAAAGAACATAGGTAGTCATCTCCTCAGTCATGTGGTGGAATTGGACAGTGGAGGGGACATTCTGATTCCAGGGGGTCCTAAGGGGTCTATCATAAATGACCTCAGCGGGGGTCAGTCTAGCCTTACCAGTAGGAGTAGTTTGGATCTGGAATAGGGCAATGGGAGGGAGTTTGAGCCAATTGAGTCCGGTTGATGCTACCAGTTTTGCAAGCTTGGTTTTAAGAGTTTGATTAGCACGTTCAACTAATCCCACAGCTTGGGGTCGGTAGGCATAATGCAGCTGCTGGTTAATGCGCATCTGGGAACAGAATTCTTTGTTAACTTGGCCAATAAAGTGAGGGCCATTATCGGAACTCAGTCGAGCTGGGATACCATATCTAGGAACAATTTCCCTCATTAACACCTTAACAACAGTTTGAGCCTTATTGTCCAGGGTAGGGTAAGCTTTGATCCATTTGCTAAACACATCCACTATTACTAACATATATTTGTAACACTGAACTCTTTGCAACTCAATGTAGTCCAACTGCAAGGTCTCAAAGGGACCTTCTGGTAGGGGCGTCTTACCCCAATCACAGGGGATTCCCTTCCCTGCATTATGCTGTTGGCAAACAAGGCAGCGACTACTGATGTTCTGGGCCAGCGCCTGGAGTCTAGGGTGCCACCAAGTGGCCAAAAGCTTGTCACTTGTTGTCCTTGCTCCACAGTGAGTAGCAAAGTGCATACATTCAGTAACTCATCGGGCCAACTCATCAGACATGCAAGTCTGTTCCACGGGAGTGGTCCAGAGTTAGAGACATTGTCATAAGTACATCCATAATCTTTCCACAACAGTTTATCTTTTTCAGGAGCGTCCTCCTGTGCTTTAATGACATCTTGGATGGTTGGCATTGGTTTTTCCGAGGCTAATTTATCTTTTGCAAGGTTTTAGTCTGACTCATCTTTTATCCATGCATATCGAGGTCACTTCGTGAAATCGGAGGTCAGGGTTAGGTTGGGTTTGTGGACTCCCCACCGTGGGGTACATTGGCTCTTTTGCCACAGGTGATGGTGCTATGGCTGTGCACTGTACTATCTGTCTCTGTCTGGTCCCGTTTTCTTTAAATCTCTTTCAGCTTATTTATCTTAGCATTTTAACTCTTGAATTTGTTTTGTTTGAGTATCTATTTCTTTATTGTATCAGGCAAGTATTATTACATAAGCTAGTTCTATTTTATTCTGACTATCCCACCATTTCCTTTATCTGTCAGGTGAGTCTTTATTCTATTAAGAAATCCAAATTAATAATGTTCAGTATAAAACGGCTGTCAATGGAAAGGGTTAACTCCTTTACAGGTTTGTAAGAAGAACTGATGTCATTACGTGACTTCACGTAATCATCTGAAAAAAAAGTATTTGTGCCTTCAAAACTTGCTTAGAAATTAGGAATTCGTTAAACAGCAGAAATCATTAGTAAAGCCGTCATAGTAAAAGTCTTCTCATCAGGAAAGGCAGCATTTTAGATTAAACTCCAAATTTTTTTTTTTAACTTCTAATTCAAGTACTTGCCAAAGATTTTTTTTTAATCGTTGCCTCATTTTATTTTTTTTGACAATTCTTAAAACAAGGAACTCAATACCAACAAGAAGATCTCCCCCAAAAAAAGTGTAGAGAAACCAGACGGGTGAGACCACGGGACAGTGAGGCGCCCCCTCTCCCCCACCGCCGGCCAGGGGGCAAGGAAGCCCCTCAGTGTCCCTCAGTGAGAGTGCCAATGGCTGGCCTTATGGCTCATCCCGGGATGCGTGGGATCGTCCCACCCATCCTCAGACCGCTGCTTTCTTCTGAAGGAACAGCCTTCTGTCAACCTGGCCTTCCCCCCGGTGGGCTGGCAGAGTACGGTGGAACATCCAACACACAACACCACGGTCTGAGCGTGGCTGAACACGGTGGTGATTTTGTAGCAGCCATGAAGTAGGAGTTCGGGCTTTGCACCAAGCGTTTCTTCTTGTATTTCCTCTTCTCCTCCTCAGGAGACGGATGCAACAAATCTTTCGCCAGGGGCATCTTGGTGTGGCCTCGCATTCACACAGTCATCAGTGCATATGCCCCAACACTCGATGCAACAAATTAGACCAAAGAGGGTTTCTACTCCAACCTCGAAAAATTCCTGTCCCGCATCCCCACGGATGGCAAACTGATCCTCCTTGGTGACTTCAACGGCAGGGTCGGCAAGGACACAGCCCTCTGGGGAGGCGTGATTGGCAGAGAGGGATTAGGGAAAGCCAACTCCAGCGGTACCCTACTCCTGACAAAATGTCTAGAACATGAACCTGACATCACCAACACCTTGTTCCGCCAGAGGGACAAGTACAAGGCATCGTGGCAGCACCCTCACTCCAAACACTGGCACCTGTTCGACTATGTCATCATCAGAGCCAGGGATCGCAATGATGTGCACATCACCCGCGACATGACAGGAGCTGACGACTGCTGGATGGACCACTGCCTAATCTGATGCGTCATTGACATCAACATAGCCCCAAAGCGGAGGGGGCAGCAGAAGCAGTGCCGCAAAAAAGTCAATGCCGGGGCACTTAAAGGTCCAGCTAAGAGAACCCTATACAGCCAGCACCTCACAGCTAACCTGGCGTGCCTTGATGACCCCGAGACGCAGAATGCTCACAGCGCTTGGTCTGCCCTCCAGGCCTCCATAACCAGTGCCTGCAAAGAGATGCTCGGTCACTCGACCAGGAAACACCAGGATTGGTTTGATGAGAATTGTGATATATTCACAGAGCACAAGCACACACAGCTTCCTACATGGCAGGCAGCTCTCTCGGAAGCCTCCGGAATCTGCCTGGTTCTGTTTATTATTAACTCTGCACTTGCTGTGCGAGGCCCCTTGGCGAAAAGTGACCATAATATGGTAGAATTCTTTATTGAGATGGAGAGTGACACATTTAATTCGGAAACTAGGGTCCTGAACTTAAGGAAAGGTAACTTTGACGGTATGAGGCATGAATTGGCTAGAATAGACTGGCAAAGGATGCTTAAAGGGTTGACGGTGGATAAACAATGGCAAACATTTAAAGATGACATGGATGAACTTCAGCAAATGTACATCCCTGTCTGGAGTAAAAATAAAACTGGGAAGGTGGCTCAACCATGTCTAACAAAGGAAATTAAGGATAAGTGTTAAAGCCAAGGAAGAGGCATATAATTTGGCTCGAAAAAGCAACAAACCTGAGGACTGGGAGAAATTTAGAATTCAACAGAGGAAGACTAAGGGTTTAATTAAGGGAGGGAAAATAGAGTACGAGAGAAAGCTTGCAGGGAATATAAAAACTGACTGCAAAAGCGTCTATAAATATGTGAAGAGAAAAAGATTAGTAAAGACAAACGTAGCTCCCTTGCAGTCGAATTCAGGTGAAATTATAATGGGGAACAAAGAAATGGCAGACCAATTGAACTAATACTTCGGTTCTGTCTTCACGAAGGAAGATACAAATAACCTTCCGAAGGTACTAGGGTACAGTGGGTCTAGTGAGAAGGAGGAACTGAAGGATATCCTTATTAGGTGGGAAATTATGTTAGGGAAATTGATGGGATTGAAGGCCGATAAATCCCCGGGGCCTGATAGTCTGCATCCCAGAGTGCTCAAGGAAGTGGCCCTAGAAATAGTGGATGCATTGGTGATCATTTTCAAACAGTCTATCGACTCTGGATCTGTTCCCATGGACTGGAGGGTAGCTAATGTAACAACACTTTTTAAAAAAGGAGGAAGAGAGAAAATGTATAATTATAGACCGGTTAGCTTGACATCAGTCGTGGGGAAAATGTTGGAATCAATCATGAAGGATGAAATAGCAGCGCATTTGGAAAGCAGTGACAGGATCGGACCAAGTCAGCATGGATTTATGAAAGGGAAATCATGCTTGACGAATCTTCTGGAATTTTTTGAGGATGTAACTAGCAGAGTGGACAAGGGAGAACAAGTGGATGTCGTGTATTTGGACTTTCAAAAGGCTTTTGACAAGATCCCGCACAAGAGATAAGAGATTGGTGTGCAAAATCAAAGCACATGGTATTGGGGGTAATATACTGACATGGGTAGGGAACTGGTTGGCAGACAGGAAGCAGAGAGTCGGGATAAACGGGTCCTTTTCAGAATGGCAGGCAGTGACTAGTGGAGTGCCGCAGGGCTCAGTGCTGGGACTTCAGCTCTTTACAATATACATTAACGATTTGGATGAAGGAATAGAGTGTAATATCTCCAAGGTTGCAGATGACACTAAACTGGGTGGCGGTGTGAGCTGCGAGGAGGACGCTAAGAGGCTGCAGGGTGACTTAGACAGGTTAGGTGAGTGGGCAAATGCATGGCAGACACAGTATAATGTGGATAAATGTGAGGTTATCCATTTTGGGGGCAAAAACACAAAGGCAGAATATTATCTGAATGGCGGCAGACTAGGAAAAGGGGAGGGGCAATGAGACCTGGGTGTCATGGTTCATCAGCCACTGAAAGTGGGTACGCAGGTACACCAGGCGGTATGGAAGGCAAATGGTATGTTGGCCTTCATAGCTAGGGGATTTGAATATAGAAGCAGGGAGGTCTTAATGCAGTTGTACAGGGCCTTAGTGAGGCCTCACCTGGAATATTGTGTTCAGTTTTGGTCTCCTAGTCTGAGGAAGGACGTTCTTGCTATTGAGGGAGTGCAGCGAAGGTTCACCAGACTGATTCCAGGGATGGCTGGGCTGTCATATGAGGAGAGACTGGATCAACTGGGCCTTTATTCACTGGAGTTTAGAAGGATGAGAGGGGATCTCATAGAAACATTTAAGATTCCAACGGGACTGGACAGGTTAGATGTGGGAAGAATGTTCCCGATGTTGGGGAAGTCCAGAACCAGGGGACATAGTCTTAGGATAAGGGGTAGGCCATTTTGGACTGAGATGAGGAGAAACTTCTTCACTCAGCGAGTTGTTAACCTGTGGAATTCCCTGCCGCAGAGAGTTGTTGATGCTTGTTCACTGGATATATTCAAGAGGGAGTTAGATATGGCACTTACGGTTAAGGGGATCAAGGGATATGGAGAGAAAGCAGGAAAGGGGTACTGAAGGAATGATCAGCCATGATCTTATTGAATGGCGGTGCAGGCTCGAAGGGCCGAATGGCCTACTCCTGCACCTATTTTCTATGTTTCTATATTTCTATGCAGGCCGTGATCCTTACCAATGGATCCATTACAGACCCAATCCACGTCCGGACCAGGGTCAAACAGGGCTGCGTCATCGCCCCAACCCTCTTCTCAATCTTCCTCGCTGCCATGCTCCATCTCACAGTCGACAAGCTCCCCGCTGGAGTGGAACTAAACTACAAAACCAGTGGGAGCCTGTTCAACATTCGGCGTCTCCAGGCCAGATCCAAGACCACCCCAAACTGTTGTCGAGCTACAGTACGCCCTGCGTCTGCACACATACAGAGGCTGAACTTCAAGACATAAAAACTGACTGCAAAAGCTTCTGTAGATATGTGAAGAGAAAAAGATTAGTTAAGACAAACGTAGGTCCCTTGCAGTCAGAATCAGGTGAAGTTTATAATGAGGAACAAAGAAATGGCAGACCAATTGATCAAATACTTGGGTTCTGTCTTCACGAAGGAAGACACAAATAACTTTCTGAAAATACTAGTGAGAAGGAGGAACTGAAGGAAATCATTATTAGTTCACCCTACATGTCTACGCTATCAAATCCTTTCAGAATCTTAAAGACCTCTATCGGTTCACCCCTCATTTTCTTTCCGAGAGGAACAAGTCTCAGCCTTTTCAATCTAATTTCTCTGTGTCAGAAACATCGAAACATAGAAACATAGAAAATAGGTGCAGGAGTCGGCCATTCGGCTCTTCTAGCCTGCACCGCCATTCAATGAGTTCATGGCTGAACATGCAACTTCAGTACCCCATTCCTGCTTTCTCGCCATACCCCTTGATCCCCCTAGTAGTAAGGACTACATCTAACTCCTTTTTGAATATATTTAGTGAATTGCCCTCAACAACTTTCTGTGGTAGAGAATTCCACAGGTTCACCACTCTCTGGGTGAAGAAGTTTCTCCTCATCTTGGTCCAAATTGGCTTACCCCTTATCCTTAGACTGTGACCCTTGGTTCTGGACTCCCCCAACATTGGGAACATTCTTCCTGCATCTAACCTGTCTAAACCCGTCAGAATTTTAAACGTTGCTATGAGATCCCCTCTCATTCTTCTGAACTCCAGTGAATACAAGCCCAGTTGATCCAGTCTTTCTTGATATGTCAGTCCCGCCATCCCGGGAATCAGTCTGGTGAACCTTCGCTGCACTCCCTCAATAGCAAGAATGTCCTTCCTCGAGTGAGGAGACCAAAACTGTACACAATACTCCAGGTGTGGCCTCACCAAGGCCCTATACAACTGTAGTAACACCTCCCTGCCCCTGTACTCAAATCCCCTCGCTATGAAGGCCAACATGCCATTTGCTTTCTTAACCGCCTGCTGTACCTGCATGCCAACCTTCAATGACTGATGTACCATGACACCCAGGTCTCGTTGCACCTCCCCTTTTCCTAATCTTTCACCATTCAGATGATAGTCTGTCTCTCTGTTTTTACCACCAAAGTGAATAACCTCACATTTATCCACATTATACTTCATCTGCCATGCATTCGCCCACTCACATAACCTATCCAAGTCACTCTGCAGCCTCATAGCATCCTCCTCGCAGTTCACACTGCCACCCAACTTAGTGTCATGCGCAAATTTGGAGATACTACATTTAATCCCATCGTCTAAATCATTGATGTACAATGTAAACACAGAACCTTGCGGTACCCCACTAGTCACTGCCTGCCATTCTGAAAAGTACCCATATACTCCTACTCTTTGCTTCCTGTCTGCCAACCAGTTCTCAATCCACGTCAGCACACTACCCCCAATCCCATGTGCTTTAACTTTGCACATTAATCTCTTGTGTGGGACCTTGTCGAAAGCCTTCTGAAAGTCCAAATACACCGTATCAACTGGTTCTTCCTTGTCCACTCTACTGGAAACATACTCAAAGAATTCCAGATTTGTCAAGCATGATTTCCCTTTCACAAATCCATGCTGACTTGGACCTATCATGTCACTTCTTTCCAAATGCGCTACTATGGCCTCTTTAATAATTGATTCCATCATTTTACCCACTACCGATGTCAGGCTGACCGGTCTATAATTCCCTGTTTTCTCTCTCCCTCCTTTTTTAAAAAGTGGGGTTACATTGGCTGCCCTCCACTCCATAGGAACTGATCCAGAGTCTATGGAATGTTGGAAAATGACTGTCAATGCATCCGCTATTTCCAAGGCCACCTCCTTAAGTACTCTGGGATGCAGTACATCAGGCCCTAGGAATTTATCGGCCTTCAATCCCATCAATTTCCCCAACACAATTTCCCTACTAATAAGGATTTCCCTCAGTTCCTCCTTCTTTCTTTCTGGACATGAATCCCAGTGTTTTGTTTGGGGTTTTTTTGGCCTTATTAAACTGCGTCGCTCCTTTTAGTGATGAGATGCTCCACCAGGCCTGATTTTTATTCACCTAAATGATCATTTTACAACTGGGTCTCGTTCTATTAGGCTCAGAGGGTCCAGCTTTGAGGCGTATGAGATGTATCAGGTTCATCTTACACTACAATGCTACATTACACAGGCCACCACTGCTTCCATTTGAATTACTCTGTACTTCTAGCCCGCCACAAGGGCCACTGCCAGTCTTTAAGCTCAATTGTTCAAAGGGGCAATGTACCTCCACCTCTCATCATCACCATCGGATGCAGGTCCATACTGTGGGGGGTGGAGAGGTGTCCTTGCCCCTCACAGGCCCCCTTCACATTGTTCTCTCTCCCTCCCAAGAGAAAAACTCTTCTACAACCCGTGTCACATTATTACAATCGAAAGAGGAGCCAAAATGCTGGGAACCCTGAGCACCCGTAAAGAGGGAACAGAGCATATTGTGGGCAGACAAGTACCTGCATTTACATCATCATCATAGCCGGTCCCTCGTATCGAGGATGACTTGCTTCCAAGCCAAAAGGGATGAGTTCACAGGTGTTTCAATGAAGGACCTAAGATTCCAGGTCGCGAACTACATGTTGAAGGGTGGAAGATGCCTGTGGGTGGATTTTTTTGATGTGTGGTGGCCTTTGCATACCAGCAACCACACGGGCTTGACAGAGCTTGGTCTTGGTCCAGTGGCAAGGGTTACACCAGATGACTGGAGACCAGCTCTGCTGCACGGACCTAGTGCACACACATATTGCAGTGTCGGCCAGCCCATGGGCCCTCGCCTCTTCTGGGCACTGAACTCTCGACTCTCCTGGGCCCCGATCACATTGCTCCACAATCTCTCGGCGCATCGATTGAGGGAGTGCAGCGAAGGTTCACCAGACTGATTGCCGGGATGGCAGGACTGACATATGAGGAGCGACTGGATCGACTGGGCCTCTATTCACTGGAGTTTAGAAGGATGAGAGGGGATCCATTTGAAACATATAAAATTCTGACGGGACTGGACAGGTTAGATGCAGGAAGAATGTTCCCGATGTTGGGGAAGTCCAGAACCAGGGGACATAGTCTAAGGATAAGTGGTAAGCCATTTAGGATTGAGATGAAGAGAAATTTCTTCACTCAGAGAGTTGTTAACCTGTGGAATTCCCTCCCGCAAAGAGTTGTTGATGCCAGTTCATTGGATATATTCAAGAGGGAGTTAGATATGGCCCTTATGGCTAAAGGGATCAAAGGATCTGGAGAGAAAGCAGGAAAGGGGTACTGAGGTGAATGATCAGCCATGACCTTATAGAATGGCGGTGCAGGCTCAAAGAGTCGAATGGCCGACTCCTGCGCCTATTTTATATGTTTCTATGTATGAAATTGTGTTAGGGAAATGGATGGGATTGAAGGCTGATAAATCCCCAGGACCTGATAGTCTGCATCCCAGAGTACTTAAGGAAGTGGCCCTAGAAATAGTGGATGCATCGGTGACCATTTTCCAGCAGTCTATCGACTCTGGATCAGTTCCTTTGGACTGGAGGCTAGCTGATGCAACCCATTTTTTAAGAAAGGAGGGAGAGAGAAAACAGGTAATATAGACCGGTGAGCCTTCAGTAGTAAGGAAAATGTTGGAATCAATTATTAAAGATGAAATAGCAGCGCATTTGGAAAGCAGTGACAGGATCGGTCCAAGTCAGCATGGATTTATGAAAGTGAAATCATGCTTGACAAATCTTCTGGAATTTTTGGAGGATGTAACTCGTAGAGTGGACAAGGGAGAACCAGTGGATGTGGTGTATTTGGACTTTCAAAAGGCTTTTGACAAGGTCCCACACCAGAGATTGGTGTGCAAAATTAAAGCACATGGTATTGGGGGTAATGAATTGACGTGGATAGAGAACTGGTTGACAGACAGGAAGCAGAGAAACGGGATAAACGGTCTTTTTCAGAATGTCAGGTAGTGATTTCTGGGGTGCCGCAGGGCTCAGTGCTGGGACCCCAGTTATTTACAATATACATCAATGATTTGGATGAAGGAATTGAGTGTAATATCTCCAAGTTTGCAGATGACACTAAGCTGGGTGGCGGTGTGAGCTGTGAGGAGTATGTTAAGGGGCTGCAGGGTGACTTGGACAAATTAGGTGATTGGGCAAATGCATCGCAGATGCAGTATAATGTGGATAAATATGAGGTTATCCACTTTGGTGGCAAAAACACGAAGGCAGAATATTATCTGAATGGCGGTAGATTAGGAAACGGGGAGGTGCAACGAGACCTGGGTGCCATGCTACATCAGTCATTGAAAGTTGGCATGCAGGTACAGCAGGTGGTGAAAATGGCAAATGGCATGTTGGCCTTCATAGCTAGGGGATTTGACTATAGGAGCAGGGAGGTCTTGCTGCAGTTGTACAGGGCCTTGGTGAGGCCTCAGCTGGAATATTGTGTTCAGTTTTGGTCTCCTAATCTGAGGAAGGACATTCTTGCTATTGAGGGAGTGCAACGAAGGTTCACCAGACTGATTCCCGGGATGGCAGGACTGACATATGAGGAGAGACTGGGTCGACTGGGCCTGTATTCACTGGAGTTTAGAAGGATGAGAGGGGCTCTCATAGAAACATATAAAATTCTGACGGGACTGGACAGGTTAGATGCAGGACGAATGTTCCCGATGTTGGGGAAGTCCAGCATCAGGGGACACAGTCTTAGGATATGGTGTAAGCAATTTAGGACCGAGATGAGGAGAAACTTCTTCACTCAGAGAGTTGTTAACCTGTGGAATTCTCTACCGCAGAGAGTTGTTGATGCCAGTTCGTTGGATATATTCAAAAGGGAGTTAGATATGGCCCTTACGGCTAAAGGGATCAAGGGGTATGGAGAGAAAGCAGGAAAGGGGTACTGAGGTGATGATCGGCCATGATCTTATTGAATGGTGGTACAGGCTCGAAGGGCTGAATGGCCTACCCCTGCACCTATTTTCTATGTTTCTATGTTTCTATGACATAGTCAACGTATTTACTGAACCATACGAAATCATGGGCCTTACGCGAAACATAAGCAAGACAAAGGTCCTCCACCTGCCTGTTCTCACTGCACAGCACTGTCCCCCAGTCTTCAAGATCCACAGCGCGGCCCTGGACAACGTGGACCACTTCCTATATCTCGGGAGCCTGCTATCAACAAGAGCAGACATTGACGATGAGATCCAACACCGCCTCCAGTGCGCCAGCGCAGCCTTCGGCCATGTGAAGAAAAGAGTGTTTGAGGACCAGGCCCTCAAAACTGCCACCAAGCTCATGGTCTACAGGGTTGTAGTAATACCCGCCCTCCTGTATGGTTCAGTAACATGGACCATGTACAGTCAACACCTCAAGTCGCTGGAGAAATACCACCAATGATGTCTCCGCAAGATCCTAGAAATCCCCTGGGAGGACAGATGCACCAATGCTAGCATCCTCGACCAGGCCAACATCCCAGCATTGAAGCACTGACCACTCTTGATCAGCTCCGCTGGGCAGGCCACATAGTTCGCATGCCAGACATGAGACTCCCAAAGCAAGCACTCTGCTCGGAACTCCTTCAAGGAAAACGAACCAAAGGTGGGCAACAGAAACGATACAAGGATACCCTCAAAGCATCCCTGATAAAGTGCAACATCCCCACTGACACCTGGGAGACCCTGGCCAAAGACCAGGGGAGGAAGTGCATCCGGGAGGGCGCTGAGCGCCTCGAGTCTCGTCACTGAGAGCATGCAAAAATCAAGTGCAGGCAGCGGAAAGAGCGTGCGGTAAACTGGTCCCACCCACCCCTTCCCTCAACGACTATCTGTCCCACCTTTGACAGAGACTGTGGTTTTCGTATTGGATTGTACAGCCACCTAAGAACTCATGTTAAGAGTGGAGCAAGTCTTCCTCGATTCCGAAGGACTGTCTATGATGACGATTCTAATTATTTTTCCAGCGAGTTGTGGTGAGAATTCGCCACTGGAGTATCGGGGAGCTCAATGTCTAATTATGGAGTTTGTCTCCAATATCGCCATTATGCAAACTTCAAGCCAATATATATACCTCAGTGATATCTCCCCCACCGCCCCCGCCCGCCCCCCCCCCCCCAACTCCTTAACCTTCCATCTGGATCATACAGTTCGACTTTCCCAATTCTTCCCCTCAGAACACATCCCATTTACACTTTGGATTGCATGGGTTTTCTCCCTATTGCACGTACATCTGTTTTATATCAGCTCGGCTCAGATGTGATAGATACAGCGGTTGTCCAAGGAGTCTAACTGAAAGAGGATATGTCACAGGGCTTAGAAAAAGCTTAATCCATATGAAAATAAGCAGGCAAACAATGAGAAAAGTGGGAACAAAATGCTTCCGGATTTCAATGATCCATACTTCCAAAAATGGAAATACTGTGCTGAAGATTGAACTGGGATGCTTTCCAGAAAAAAGTCCTCAAATTCAAACACCAAATTCCAGCTCGCAAACTTTATTTGAATCCCTGTGTTGCAAATGTGTCGATTTGCCCGTGGCAATTTCAAATGAAGTACAGATGGGGCCTATTATTCAAGAGATAAAAGACCAAGTTGGACTTTGATCCCACGATAAGATTAGTTTCCTGTTTTAAATTACTAAGCGATTTAATATAATGTAAACAGCAGGAGTCCAGTTTTCCTGTGAGGTGAATGGATTACCCATTGCATTTGTCTGAACAGTTCTACATTAAGTGAAGCTTTGCAGACAGAAATTAACGTTTTTATATACAGCCTTAATAGACACAAACCTGATATTTGTTGAGTTAACTACGGTGTCAAACTCATTTTCTACTGTAAGTCTGATCTGACGTTTACTCATCACCTCTGTGCTCAATGACCTACATTGCCTCCCAGTTAAGCAACAGCTCAATTTTAAAATTCTCAACATTGTTTTCAAATCCCTCAATGGTCTCACCCCTACCTATCTCTGTAAACTCCTCCAGACTCACAACCAGCCCCCCCCCCGAGATATCTGACCTCTTCTTATTCTGGCCTTTTGAGCATCCCCGATTTTAATCACTCAACCATTGGTGGCCGTGCCTTCAGCTCTGGAATTCCTTTGCTAAATCTCTCCGCCTCTCTATCTCTCTCTACTCCTTTAAGACGCTCCTTAAAATCTACCTCTTTGACCACTGCCCTAATATCTCCTTATGTGGCTCGGTGTCAAATTTTGATTTTTAACGATCCTACGAAGAGCCTTGGGATGCTTTTACTACATTAAAAGTGCTACATAAATACAAGCTGTTATTGTTCTTGTTGTCCTTGGTATAGGCCACATACAGCAAAAGTTACTAAACAGAAATAGTGAAGATAAACTCTATTGGTACTGATTTACATTTAGGTTTTATTCACTGCTACTGCTGCTCCCGACACCTGGCATCTCTTAGCTTGAACCACTGCGTCAACATTTGGAGCAAATGACTGGGCTGAGGCCTGTCATGGATAAAAACAGGAGATCCACTTGTCACTACGAAACATTGTACCTAACCATAACCCTGAAAAAGAATTGCACAGCCTCACAACTAACTTGTTTGAATGTTTGGATGAGGTATACAGGGACTTCCAAAAGGCGTTTGCCAAAGTGCCACATAATAGGCTTGCCAGTAAAGTGGAAGCCCATGGAATAAAAGGGACAGAGGCAGCACAAATACGAAATTGGCTAAGTGACAGGAAACAGAAAGTAATGCTGAACTGTTGTTTTTCGGACTGGAGGAAGGTATACAGTGGGTTTCCCCAGGGGTCGGTTCTACGACCACTACTTTTCTTGATACAGTATATATTAATGACTTGGACTTGGGTGCAAGGGCACAATTTCAAATTTTGCAGATGACACAAAACTTTGGAGTTTAGTGATAGACTTCAAGAAGACACAGACTGGTGGAATGGGTGGACACGTGGAAGATGAAATTTAACGCAGAAAAGTGCGAAGTGATCCACTTTGGTCGGAAGAATGAGGGGAGGCAATATAAACTAAAGCGATTAAAAAGCATATGGGATCCTGGGCTTCATCAATTGAGGCATAGAGTACAAAAGCAAGGAAGTTATGATGAACCTTTATAACACACTGGTTCGGCCTCAACTGGAGAATTGTGTCCAATTCTGGGTACAGAACTTTAGGAAGGATGTGCAGAAATTTTTTTTATTTTTTATATTCGTTCTGGGATGTGGGTGTCACTAGCAAAGTCAGCATTTATTGCCCATCCCTAATTGCCCTTGAGAAGATGGTGGTGAGTCGCCTTCTTGAACTGCTGCAATCCGTGTGGTGAAGGAACTCCCACAGTGTTGTTAGGGAGGGAGTTCCAGGGTTTTGACCCAGCGACGATGAAGGAACGGCGATATATTTCCAAGTAAGGATGGTGTGTAACTTGGAGGGGAACTTGAAGATGATGGTGTTCGCATGTGCCTGCTGCCTTTGTCCTTCGGTGCTAGATGTCACAGGTTTGGGAGTTGCTGCCGAAGAAGCTGTAGCGAGTTGCTGCAATGCATCTTATTGATGGCACACACTGTAGCCATGATGCACCGGAGGTAGAGTGAGTGAATGTTGAAGGTGGTGGAAGGGGTGCCAATCAAGTGGACTACTTTGTCCTGGCTAGTGTCGAGTTTCTTAAGTGTTGTTGGAGCTGCACTCATCCAGGCAAGTGGAGAGTATTCCATTACATTCCTGACTTGTGCCTTGTAGATGGTGGAAAGGCTTTGGGGAGTCAGGAGGTGAGATACTCACAGCAGAATAATCAGCCTCTGACCTGCTCTTGTTGCCACAGTATTTATGTGGCTCATCTTGTTATGTTTCTGGTCAATGGTGACCGCCGCCCCCCCCCCCCCCGCCCCGGACGTTGATGGTGGAGGATTCGGCATGGTAATGTCGTTGAATTTCAAGGGGAGCTGGTTAGACTCTCGCTTGATAAAGATGGTCATTACCTGGCACTTGTGTGGCGCACATGTTACTTGTCACTTATCAGCCCAAGCCTGAAATTTGTCCAGGTCTTGCTGCATGCGGGCATGGACTGCTTCATTTTCTGAGGAGGTGCGAATGGAACTGAACACTATGCAATCATCAGCGAACATTCCCACTTCTGACCTTATGATGGAGGGAAGGTTATTGATGAAGCAGCTGAAGATAGTTGGGCCCAGGACACTGCCCTGAGGAACTTCTGCAGTGATGTCCTGGGGCTAAGATGATGGACCACCAACAACCACAACCATCTTCCTTTGTGCTAGGTATGACTCCAGCAAGTGAAGAGTTTTCCTCCGATTCCCATTAAATTCAGTTTTACTAGAGCTTCTTGATGCCACACTCAGTCAAATACTGCCTTGATATCGAGGGCAGTCACTCTCACCTCAGCTCTGGAATTCAGTTCTTTTGTCCAAGGCTGTAATGAGGTCTGGAGACGAGTTGTCCTGAAGGAACCCAAACTGAGCATCGGTGTGCAGGTTATTGGTAAGTCTTTGAGTGCCACAGCTTTGATTTTCCTGGGCATTGTTTCTGTTTCCAGCTCTGTTTTGGGGCTATATTGATGTTAATGATGGAGCGGATTAGACAGTGGTCCATCCAGCAGTCATCGTCTCCTGTTATGTCGCGGGTGATGCGAACATCCTTGTGGTCCCTCGCTCGGACGATGACGTAGTCAAGCAGGTGCCAGTGCTTAGAAAGCTCTATACAGCCAGCGCCTCTCTGCTAACCTGGCGACCCTCGATGACCCCGAGACGCAGAGTGCCCACAATGTCTGGTCTGCCCTCAAGGCCTCCATAACCAACACCTGCGAAGAGATGCTCGGTCACTCAACCAGGAAACACCAAAACTGGTTTGACAAGGACGACCAGGAGATCCAGGAGGTAATAAGCTGCAAGCGCAAGGCATTTCTGAACTTAAAGCAGCAAACCAATTTTGGAGCAGCAAAGCAGCTCTACAGGCGGCTGAAGGCCGAGGTCCAACAAAAAACCCGACCTAAAGAACAGATGGTGGGTGGAGAACACACAGGAGATCCAGCAGCTGGCCGACAACCACAATGTGCAAGGATTCTTCAGCGCAGTCAAGTCCACCTATGGCCCAAGCACCCAAGACCTACCCCACTGCTAACCAAGAATGGAGAGGCACTCATTAAGGACACTGAGACAGTCAGTGCCCGCTGGAAGGAGCACTTCGAAGATCTCATCAACCGAGACTCTGCCTTTGACGCAAGTGTCCTTGACTCCATCCCAGAGCAGGCTACCAGTCACCATCACATCAAACCCCAGCCCTGCACAAGGTAGAAAAGGCCATCCGTCAGCTCAAGAACAATAAGGCATCAGGAGCAGATGGAATCCCCACCGAGGCAATATAGTATGACCGTGAAGCATTATTGACACGAATGCATGACATCATCTCTCTTATCTGGAAGGAGGAGAGCATGCCAGGAGATCTCAGAGATGCCGTAATCGTGATTGCTGTGTATGGAGAAAGTGTCAGACTAAACACTGTGAGCTCAAAGTAAAGTGTGACCTTAGTCTTTTATTGCAGGTTTCCAGAGTGCCTCTCCAAACTGTGAAGCCTTCTTAAATACCTGTGCTCCCAAGGGATTATGGGATCCCTTGGGACTCCAGGGGATGAGCCGTACAGAGTAAATACAAGTCCACATATATAACAGTGACCATCTTCAAAAAAGGGGACAAATCCGATTGCGGTAACTACAGAGCAATCTCCTTGCTGTCAGCCACTGGGAAAGTCATTACTAGAATCCTCCTCAACCGTTTTCTCACTGTGGCTGAGGAGCTCCTCCCGGAGTTACAATGTGGATTCCATCCACTATGGGGTGCAATGGACATGATCTTCATGGTGCGACAACTGCAAGAGAAATGCAGGGAATAGCACCAATCCTTGTACATGGCCTTCTTTGACCTCACAAAGCCTTTGACACTGTTAACCGCGAGGGACTATGGAGCATCCTCCTCAGTTTCAGCTGCCCCAAAAGTTTGTCACCATCCTCCCCCTGCTCCATGACGACATGCACGCTGTGATCCCGACCAATGGATCCACCACAGACCCAATCCACGTCCGAACCTGGGTCTAGCAGGGCTACGTCATTGCGTCAACCCTCTTTTCGATCTTCCTCGCTGCAATGCTCCACCTCACACTCAACAAGCTCCCGCTGAAGTGGAACTAAACTATAGAACCAGTGGGAACCTGTTCAACCTTCGTCACCTCCAGGCTAGATCCAAGACCGTCCCATCCTCTGTCGTCGAACTACAGTATGCGGATGACGCTTGTGTCGACGCACATTCAAAGGCTGAACTCTAAGCCATCATCAACATCTTCACCGAGGAATATGAAAGCATGGGCCTTACACTAAACATCCATAAGGCAAACGTCCTCCACCAACCTGACCCCGCCACACAATACAGCCCCCGGTCATCAAAATCCACAGTGCGACCTTGGACAACGTGGACCGCTTTCCATACCTCGGGAGCCTACTATCAGCAAGGGCAGACAACGACAACGAGGTCCAACACCACCTCCAGTGCAGTTTTCAGTCGCCTGAGGAAGAGAGTGTTCGAAGACTAGGTCCTCAAATCTGGCACCAAGCTTATGGTCTACTGGGCTGTAGTGATACCCGCCCTCCTGTATGGCTCAGAGATGTGGACCAAATACAGTAGACATCTCAAATCGCTGGAGAAATACCACCAACGGTGTCTCCCCAAGATCTTGCAAATCCCCTGGGAGAATAGACGCACCAACGTCAGTGTTCTCACTCAGGCCAACATCCCCAGCATCGAAGTACTGACTGCACTGGGCCACTTCGTCCGTATGTCCGACACAAGACTCCATTGCAAGTGCTCTACTCGGAACTCCGAGCCTCAGGTGGGCAGAGGAAATCTTTCAAGGACACTCTCAAAGCCTCCTTGATAAAGTGCAACATCCCCACCAACACCTGGGAATCCCTAGTCAAAGACCGCCCTAAATGGAGGAAGAGCATCTGGGAGGGCGCTGAGCACCTCGAGTCTCGTCACCAAGAGCATGCGAAAAACAAGCGCAGACAGCGGAAGGAGCGTGTGGTGAACCAAGCTCCCCGCGCACCCTTTCCTTCAACCACTGTCTGCCCCACCTGTGACAGAGACTGTAATTCCCACATTGGACTGTACAGCCACCTAAGAACTCATTTTTAGAGTGGAAGCAAGTTTTCCTCGATTTCGAGGGACTGCCTATGATGATGATGATATTAGTGAGTCATCATCATCATCATAAGCAGTCCCTCGGAATCGAGGAAGACTTGCTTCCACTCCAAGTGAGTTCTTTGGTGGCTGAACATTCTAATACGAGAGCCACAGACTTTTGTCACAGGTGGGACAGATCGTCGTTGAGCGAAGGGGTGCGTGGAACTGGTGTCAGTGGAAATGTTGCACTTTATCAGGGAGATTTTGAGGGTGTCCTTGTAGCGTTTCCGCTGCCCACCTTTGGCTCATTTGCCATGAAGGTGCTCCGGGTAGAGCACTTGCTTTGGGAGTCTCGTGTCTGGCATGCGAACTATGTGGTCTGCCCAGTGGAGCTGATCGAGTGTGGTCAGTGCTTCAATGCTGGGGATGTTAGCCTGGATGAGGACACTGATGTTGGTGCATCTGTCCTCCCAGGGGATTAGTAGGATCTTGCGGAGACATCGTTGGTGATATTTTTCCAGCGACTTGAGGTGTCTACTGTACATGGTCCATGTCTCTGAGCCATACAGGATGGTGGGTATTACTACAGCCCTGTAGACCATGAGCTTGGTGGCAGTTTTGAGGGCCTGGTCTTCAAACTTTGTTTTCCTCAGGTAGCTGAAGGCATTGGTGCACTGGAGGCAGTGTTGAATCTCGTTGTCGGTGCCTGCTCTTGTTGATAGGAGGCTCCCGAGATATGGGAAGTGATCCACGTTGTCCAGGGCCACGCCGTGGATCTTGATGGCTGGGTGGCAGTGATGTGGGGCGAGGACAGGCTGATGGAAGACCTTTGTCTTACGGATGTTTAGCGTAAGGCCCATGCTTTTGTACACCTCAGTAAATACATCGACTATGTCCTGGAGTTCAGCCTCTGCATGTGCGCAGACAGACGCAGGCGCCATCCGCGTATTGTAGCTCGACGACAGAGGTTGGGGTATTGATGAGTACGTGCCGCTTGATAGCACTGTCGACGACATCTTCCATCACTTTGCTGATGATTCAGAGTTGTGGCGGTAATTGGTTGGATTAGATCTGTCCTGCTTTTTGTGGACAGGACATACCTGGGCAGTTTTTCACATTGTCGGGTAGATGCCAGTGTTGTAGCTGTTTTGGGACAGCTTGACTAGAGGTGCAGCTAGTTCTGGAGCACAAGTCTTCAGCACGACAGCCGGGATGTTGTCGGGACCTATCGCCTTTGCTGTATCCAGTGTGTTCAACCGTTTCTTGATATCACGTGGAGTGAATTGAATTGGCTGAATACTGTCTTCTGTGATGGTGAGGTCCTCAGGAGGCCGGTATGCATCATCCACTTGGCACTTCTGGCTGAAGATGGTTGCTTACGCTTCAGCCTTGTCTTTTTCATCTGCGTGCTGGGCTCCGGCATCATTGAGGATGGGGATATTCATGGAGCCTCCTTCTCCCATTAGTTGTTTAATTGTCCACATGGTTCCAGGGATAAGGGACTTCAGTTACGTGGATAACCTGGAGAAGCAGTTGTTCTCCTTAGAGCAGGGAAGTTTGGGAGGATATTTGATAGAGGTGTTCAAAATCATGAGGGGTCTGGACAGAGTAGATATAGAGAAATTGTTCCCATTGGCAGAAGTGTCGAGAACCAGAGGACACAGATTTAAGGTGAGTAGCAGAAGAACCAAAGGCGACATGAGAAACAACGTTTTTACATAGTGAGTGGTTAGGATCTGGAATTCACTGTCTGAAAGGGCGGTGGAGGCAGATTCAATTGTGGCTTTCAAAAGGGAATTGGATAAGTACCTGAAGGAAATAAATTTGCAGGGTTATGGGAAAGGGCGGGTCAGTGCGGCTAGCTGAATTGCTTTTGCAGAGAGCCGGCACAGGCTTGACGGGCCGAATGGCCTCCTTCTGTACTGTAGCCATTCTATGATTCTATGTTTCTCTTGATTACTGTTCTAAATCTCTTATATTTAACCTTGTATCTATGGCTTCTCATCTTGACCCAATACCCCCCCTGTCCCAACCGCCAACCACCGGAGGCAGCAGTCTTCTAACTACCTTTCACAAATGTAAACATTTTTTCATATCACCCTGGAATATCTGTTAAATATGAGAAATATTTGTGTTAACAGAAAGGGCACATGGTCAGAATGGACCTGAGATTGAGCCACCTACCTTTCTGTTTGGGAATGTACCTGTCATGTTGATTTCCTTTGGTCCTAATCTGTTATAGAACCACAACTGGCTGCCTCAGTGTTAGCGATAAACCACAAGCTCATAGCACGCTCTGCACACACCTTGCATGCATTATCTCTGGGTCCTCCACAGTGGGTATGAAAACTGAAAGAAAAGATTTGCAATTATACTACACCTTTTATGACCACCGGATGTCCCAAAGCACTTTGCAGCCAATGAAGTACTTTTTGAAGTGTGGTCACTGTTGTAATGTAGGAAATGCAGCTGCCAATTTGTGCACAGCAAGCTCCCACACACAGCAATGTGATAATCTGTTTTTAGCGATGCTGATTGAGGGATATGTATTGGCCAGGACACAGGGGAAAAGGGGAGCCCTTCCTGTCCATGGCAATCTGTGTGCTTTACTCTGTAACCTTTCCTGTTCAAATAATGCATCTCCCTTCTGGCTTTGATCAAGATTTTTTTGGATGGCCTTTTTTTCCGTGAGTGACTATTGACAACGCAGCTGACTTACATCGGTGTCATCGCAATGACTATTGACACAACAATACCATGCTGTGTGTTGCGCTATTGACACTGCACGATTTAAGGTTAGTGATTATTGGTTAGGATTAGGAGGCTAGTGGTGAGTGTGTTCGGTTTAGGGGTTAGGATTAGAAATTAGGGCTAGAGGAAGGGGGATAAGTTCATGTTTGGAACTAGATGCATCCTTTTCCAGTTAATGGTTTTACCTCATGCAGACAAGTAACAAAACACATCTAAAAAAATTTCTTCTGGCCCAAGCCTGATTTCCTCCCTTCTTTAACATCTCTACGTTTCCCAGCGAGATTAGATTTTTGGATTTTGGCACACGAACAGGTGGATCCAGAAGGTTATAGGTTATATCCAGTCACCGGGATGTCAGCAAAGAGCTTCTGACAGTATTATATCACTAGGTCTCACCAGTCGCCATCTGTTACATTTATTACATGTCTTTAGCCTTCACGAGAGCTGGTTTCACTACCATGATCATTGGTTGTACTGAGGCACTCTGATACGCATTTTATAATCTAGGTGTAAGTGGTCCCTGGATTTTGTCTCACGGAGAAAGCGGTCCCTGGATTTGCTCTCTCAGTGTAAGCAGTCTCTGGATTTGCTCTCTCAGTGTAAGCGGTCCCTGGATTTGGTCTCACGGTGAAAGCGGTCCTGGATTTGCTCTCTCAGTGTAAGCGGTCGTTGGATTTGGTCTCACGATGTAAGCGGTCCCTGGATTTGCTCTCTCAGTGTAAGCGGTCCCTGGATTTGGTCTCACGGTGTAAATGGTCCCTGGATTTGGTCTCACGGTGTAAGTGGTCCCTGGATTTGGTCTCCCGGTGTAAGTGGTCCCTGGATTTGGTCTCACTGTGTAAGCGGTCCCTGGATTTGGTGTCTCGGTGAAAGCGGTCCCTGGATTTGATCTCACAGTGTAAGTGGTCTGTGGATTTGGTCTCACCGTGTCACTAGTCCCTTGATTTGGTCTCTCGGTGTAAGCGGTCCCTGGATTTGGTCTCTCGGTGTAAGCGGTCCCTGGATTTGCTCTCTCAGTGTAAGCGGTCCCTGGATTTTGTCCCTCGGTGTAAGCGGTCCCTGGATTTGGTCCCTCGGTGTAAGCAGTCCCTGGATTTGGTCTTTCGGTGTAAGCGGTCCCTGGATTTTGTCTTTCAGTGTAAGCGGTCCCTGGATTTGGTCCCTCGGTGTAAGCAGTCCCTGGATTTGGTCTCTCAGTGTAAGCGGTCCCTGGATTTGGTCTCACAGTGTAAGTCGTCTGTGGAATTGGTCTCACCGTGTCACTAGTCCCTTGATTTGGTCTCTCGGTGTAAGCGGTCCCTGGATTTGGTCTCTCAGTGTAAGCGGTCCCTGGATTTGCTCTCTCAGTGTAAGCGGTCCCTGGATTTTGTCCCTCGGTGTAAGCTGTCCCTGGATTTCGTCCCTCGGTGTAAGCAGTCCCTGGATTTGGTCTTTCGGTGTAAGCGGTCCCTGGATTTTGTCTTTCAGTGTAAATGGTCCCTGGATTTGGTCCCTCGGTGTAAGCAGTTCCTGGATTTGGTCTCTCAGTGTAAGCGGTCCCTGGATTTGGTCTCACAGTGTAAGTCGTCTGTGGATTTGGTCTCACCGGGTCTCTAGTCCCTTGATTTGGTCTCTCGGTGTAAGCGGTCCCTGGATTTGGTCTCTCGGTGTAAGCGGTCCCTGGATTTGCTCTCTCAGTGTAAGCGGTCCCTGGATTTTGTCCCTCGGTGTAAGCGGTCCCTGGATTTGGTCCCTCGGTGTAAGCAGTCCCTGGATTTGGTCTTTCGGTGTAAGCGGTCCCTGGATTTTGTCTTTCAGTGTAAGCGGTCCCTGGATTTGGTCCCTCGGTGTAAGCAGTCCCTGGATTTGGTCTCTCAGTGTAAGCGGTCCCTGGATTTGGTCTCACAGTGTAAGTCGTCTGTGGAATTGGTCTCACCGTGTCACTAGTCCCTTGATTTGGTCTCTCGGTGTAAGCGGTCCCTGGATTTGGACTCTCGGTGTAAGCGGTCCCTGGATTTGCTCTCTCAGTGTAAGCGGTCCCTGGATTTTGTCCCTCGGTGTAAGCGGTCCCTGGATTTGGTCCCTCGGTGTAAGCAGTCCCTGGATTTGATCTTTCGGTGTAAGCGGTCCCTGGATTTTGTCTTTCAGTGTAAATGGTCCCTGGATTTGGTCCCTCGGTGTAAGCAGTCCCTGGATTTGGCCTCTCAGTGTAAGCGGTCCCTGGATTTGGTCTCACAGTGTAAGTCGTCTGTGGATTTGGTCTCACCGTGTCACTAGTCCCTTGATTTGGTCTCTCGGTGTAAGCGGTCCCTGGATTTGGTCTCTCGGTGTAAGCGGTCCCTGGATTTGCTCTCTCAGTGTAAGCGGTCCCTGGATTTTGTCCCTCGGTGTAAGCGGTCCCTGGATTTGGTCCCTCGGTGTAAGCAGACCCTGGATTTGGTCTTTCGGTGTAAGCGGTCCCTGGATTTTGTCTTTCGGTGTAAGCGGTCCCTGGATTTGGTCTCTCGTTGTAAGCAGTCCCTGAATTTGATCTGTCGGTGTAAGTGATCTGTGGATTTGGTCTTTCAGTGTAAGCAGTCCCTGGATTTGGTCTCTCGGTGTAAGCAGTCCCTGGATTTGGTCTCTCAGTTTAAGCGGTCCCTGGATTTGGTCTCACCGTGTAAGTCGTCTGTGGATTTGGTCTCACCGTGTCACTAGTCCCTTGATTGGTCTCTTGGTGTAAGCGGTCCCTGGATTTGCTCTCTCAGTGTAAGCGGTCCCTGGATTTTTTCCCTCGGTGTAAGCGGTCCCTGGATTTGGTCCCTTGGTGTAAGCAGTTACTGGATTTGGTCTTTCGGTGTAAGCGGTCCCTGGATTTTGTCTTTCAGTGTAAGCGGTCCCTGGATTTTATCTTTCGGTATAAGCAGTCCCTGGATTTGGTCTCTCGTTGTAAGCAGTCCCTGAATTTGATCTGTCGGTGTAAGTGATCTGTGGATTTGGTCCTTCAGTGTAAGCAGTCCCTGGATTTGGTCTCTCGGAGTAAGCAGTCCCTGGATTTGGTCTCTCGGTGTAAGCAGTCCCTGGATTTGATCTCTCGGAATAAGTAGTTCCTGGATTTAGTCACTCAGTATAAGTGATCCTTCGATTTGGTCTCTCAGTATATGTGGTCTCACGATATACTTGTCATAGAGGGAGTGCAACGAAGGTTCACCAGACTGATTCCTGGGATGGGAGGATTGTTTTATGAGGAGAGATTGAGTAGACTCGGCCTATATTCTCTACAATTTAGAAGAATGAGAAGTGATCTCATTAAAACATACAAATTTCTTACAGGGCTTGACAGGGTAGATGCAGGGAAGCTGTTTCCCTTGGCTGAGGAGTCTAGAACCAGGGGTCACAGTCTCAGAATAAGGGGTTGGCTATTTAGGACTGAGATAAGGAGAAATTTCTTCACTCAGAGGGTGGTGAATGTTTGGAATTCTCTACCCCAGAGGGCTGTGGAGGCTCAGCCTTTGAATATATTCAAGACAGAGATCGATAGATTTTTGGATATCAAGGGAATCAAGGGATATGGGGATAGTGCAGGAAAGTGGAGTTGAGGTAGAAAATCAGCCATGATCTTATTGAATGGTGGAGCAGGCTCAGGGGCCGAATGGCATACACCTGCTCCTAGTTCTTATGTTCTTTCGCAAATGGCAATTGATGGAAAATCAATTCTTAATTTTAAATCGAAGATTGATAGCTTTTTCTTACCCAAAGTTATTAAGGGATATGGGCTAAAGGTGGGTTTATGGAGTTGGGTCACGGATCAGCCATGATCTCATTGAATGGTGGAACAGGTTCGAGGGGCTGAATAGCCACCTCCTGCTCCTGTGTTCCTATTGCACCAATGGCTGATGGACGGGTGCCAGCTGAGCGCTCAAACCCCAACAAGCCTGGTCTCCAGTCATCTCGGACCCCCTTGCCACTGGACCAAGACCTTGCTCTGCTAAGCCAATGTGGTAGCCGGTGTGCAATGGCCACCGCATGTTAAAAGAACTCACGCACAGGCATCTTCCACCCTTCAAAATGAAGTTCAGGACCTAGAAAGTCAGGAACCTCATGGACCATCCCCAAAAGTGACAGGCCAGAACGCCGCACTGCTATCATTGCCCGGGAACTTAAGACGCTTGAATGTCGACATCGCCGCCCTAAGTGAGACCCAGCAGGCAGGGGAAGGCCAGCTCAGGGAACAAGGTGCAGGTTACATCTTCTTCTGGAAATGCAAACCAGAGGAAGATCGCCGCCTCCATGGAGTTGGTCTCGCCATCAAGATAGAGCTGGTCGACCGCCTCAGAGACTACCCCTGCGGGATTAGCGAATGCCTCATGACTCTCCGGCTCATCTTATCCCGGCACCAGTGCATTACAGTTATTAGTGTGGACACCCCAACAGTCGACGCAACAGATGAGGCCAAATAAGCATTCTACTCCAGCTTCAAACAATCCCTGTCCCGCGTCCCTACGGACGACAAACTGATTCTCCTCGGTGACTTCAACGCCATAGTCGGTATGGACACGGATCTCTGGGGAGGCGTGATAGGTAGAGAGTGGGTAGGGAAAATCAACTCCAGCGGTACCCTGCTCCTGACAAAATGCCGAGAACATGACCTTATCATTACCAGCACCTTGTTCTGCCAGAAGGACAAATATAAGGCATCGTGGCAACACCCTCCCTCCAAACACTGGCACCTACTCGACTATGTCATCGTTCGAATGAAGGATCGCAAGGAAATGCGCATCACCAGCACCATGACAGGAGCCGACGACTACTGGACGGACCACCGCCAAATCCGTTCCATCATCAATATACCTCAAAGCGACGAAGGTAACAGAAGTAATGTCGCAAAAAAATCAATGCCGGGGCACTCAAAGACCCAGCTAAGGGAGCCCTATACAGCCAATGTCTCACTACCAACCTGACGACCCTCGATGACCCGAGACACAGAGTGCCCACAGCGCTTGGTCTGCCCTCCAGGCCACCATAACCAATGCCTGCGAAGAGACGCTCGGTCACTCAACCAGGAAACACCAGAACTAGTTTGATGAGAATGACCAGGAGATACAAGAGCTAATAAATTGCAAGCGCAGGGCATTTCTGAACTTAAAGCAACAACCCAACTCGGGAGCAGCAAAGCAGCTCTACAGGGGGTTAGGCCAAGGTCCGACAAAAAACCCGCAACCTAAAGAGCAGATGGTGGATGGAGAAAGCACAAGAGATTCAGCAGCTTGCCGACAGCCATGACATGCGAGGATTCTTCACCGCAGTCAAGTCCACCTGTGGATATGTGAACTGGATATATGGAAATAAAGACAGTGAAGTGAACTGGATATATGAAAATGTATAAGCCATGGAAAAATAACCAAGAGAATGTCAGATTGCAAATAATACAACATCAGCACAATTAACAGACTTTCTCAAGGTTTTAAGCTACTAATCATGCCAATATAAATTGTAACATGAAATGGATATATGGATAAATGAAAATACAACATCAGCACAATTAGCAGAATTGCAAGGTTTCCGTTAGTAGTCACGCCAGTAAAATTGTAACATTTAGAGGCAATGCCTGAGCTTTCGTAAAAAACAGCCCATATAGATGTCGGCTAATGAGTGGACAAAGGAAAGGAAGGATCAAAAGGGATAAGCTGAACTAGAATGTCAATCTAATTGTATCTTGTTATCTATTTTCAAAAATGTATAACTGTCGTCGCTTTACGATGTAACTTCGCTTATCTGTAGGAAGTGTGTACGCTCTATCGAGAGAGTATACCTTTTGTCTGATAAGTCTTGCCGGCCGGTGAATAAAGACTGCTTTGTTGAAAGCACAATCGGTATTCGACTCAGTAATTTCACTGAACCAGATTGAGAGAAAAGAACTCAGAAATCAACACACCTATGGCTCAAGCACCCACCTCACTGCTGGCCAAGAATGGGGAGACACTCATCAAGGACACTGAGGCAGTCGGGGCCCGCTGGACGGAGCACTTTGAAGATCTCCTTTATCGAGACTCTGCTTTTGACACGAGTGTCCTCAACTCCATCCCGCAGCATGCTAACCGCCACCATCTCAGCAAAACCGCAGCTCTGAACAAGGTAGAAAAGGTCATCCATCAGCTCAAGAACAACAAGGCATCAGGAGCAGATGGAAACCCCGCTGAGGCACTAAAGTATGGTGGAGAGGCACTATTGGCTCGAATGCATAACCTCATCTCTCTCATCTGGAAGGAGGAGTGAATGTCTGGAGATCTCAGAGATGCTGTAATCGTGACCATCTTTAAAAAAGGGGACAAGTCCGACCACGGCAAGTACAGAGGAGTCTCCCTGTTGTTGGCCACTGGGAAAATTATCGCTAGAATCCTCCTCAACCATCTTCTCCCTGTGGCTCCCGGAGTCACAGTGCGGATTCCGTCCGCTACGGGGTACAACAGACATGATCATCACAGCGCAACAACTGCAAGAGAAAAACAGGGAACAGCATCACCCTTGTACATGGCCTACTTTGACCTCACAAAGGCCTTTGACACTGTTAACCACGAGGGACTAGGGCGCATCCTCCTCCATTTCAGCTGCCCCCAAAAGTTTGTCACTATCCTCTACCTGCTCCACGATGACATGCAAGCCTGATCCTGACCAACGGATCCACCACAGACCCAATTCACAATCGGACCAAGGTCTAGCAGGGCTGCGTCATCACGCCAACCCTCTTCTCTTTCTTCCTTGCTTCAATGCTCCACCTCACGCTCAACAAGCTCCTGCTGGATTGGAACTAAACTATAGAACCAGTGGGAACCTGTTCAACCTTCGTCGCCTCCAGGCTAGGTCCAAGACCGTCCCATCCTCTGTCGTCCACTGAATTCCAAGTCATCGTCAACATCTTCACCAAGACTTATGAAAGCATGGGCCTTACACAAAACATCCGCAAGACAAAGGTCCTCCACCAACCTGACCCCACCACACAGCACTGCCCCACCCCCCGGTCATCACAATCCATGGCGCGGCCTTGGACAACGTGTCCACTTTCTATACCTCAGGAGCCTACTAACTGCAAGGGCAGACATCAACGACGAGGTCCAACACCGCCTCCAGTGCGCCAGCGCAGCCTTCGGTCGCCTGAGGATGAGAGTGTTCGAAAATCAGACCCTTAAATCTGGCACCAATCTTATGGCCTACAGCGCTGTGGTGATATCTGCCCTCCTGTATGGCCCAGAGACGTGGACCATATACAGTAGAAGTAATGTCTGTAACTCCACCCTGTGGAACTATTGTGTTACTGCAACTAAAGGTGAATAAATGAGTCAGCTGACCAGAAGCTTCCGGAACTTCTGAGGTGCTATCTGCCATTATAGAAAACTGTGCTCTGTGAAGTTATCACATTTTGCGATGAGGATGGCATTTTTTGGATGATATAAAGCTGAAATTTTGTTGGTGAAGGATTCAGCCAGCCGACAGAGAGACTTTGGAAGCTTCTGTGTTTGGAAATAGCTACAAAATCCAAGGTAAAAAAAAAACGAGCACACTGTCTGCACTGCAGAGCCAAAATGGTGGCACCCATAGCAGTAATGGGACACTTAGGTGAATATAAACGTGACCAGGAAAGGTTTAAGGCATATGTGGACCGGCTAAAAATGTATTTCACTGTAAATAATATAATCGAAGTTCCACAGAATGCTGATCAGAACCTCACTGTGTTGGAACGTAAGAGAGCAATTTTCTTATCTGAAGCGTGTCCAGAATTGTATGAAACTCTGATAAATCTGCTTGTGCCTGACGAAGGAAAGGACACAACGTTTAAAGAGATTTTAACTAAGCTGGAGCAGCACTACAACCCCAAACCATTATAAATTGCTGAAAGCTATCGTTTCGGTGTACGAAATCAAAAGACTGATGAATATATCAGTGAGTACATTGGAGCATTAAAAAGCTATCTATTCACTGTAATTTTGGAAACTTTCAAAACCAAGTATTGCGGGACCGTTTTGTTTGTGGGATGAAAAATGATGCGATCAGAAGAAAGTTATTGACGATGGATGACTTGACTTTTGAGATTGCTTGTCAGACAGCAAATTCCCGAGAATTTCATAATAATAACGGTCGTCAGTCAACCAAGGTGAATCATCTGCAGATTCAAAGTAAAAGGCGGTGGGGGCCCAAAGTCTCAGAAACTGGAAATTGTAACAAAGCATTGAAGTCGTGCTATCGGTGCCTGGGACAACACATTGCTCAAAGTTGTCCATATGGGAAGGCAGAGTGTTTCTGCTGTTTCTGGGCATCTTGCGAAGGCATGCCAACTGAAGGATAAACTGGCTTTCAAAGCTATGTCCAGTTTTCAAAGATATGAGTAGAAATTCCGATAAGACTACATAGCATAGAAGAACAAAAAGAGGACGAGGAGATGTTGGAGTTACACGTCATCAGGAGTATGAGGTTAACAGACAGCGATTCGAAAAGTATCAAAATCCACATAGATGTTGCGGGATTCAAGATACCAATGGAAAGCGACACTGGTGTATCCGTGAGTGTAGTACCGGAGTCGCGATACCTCGACAAATTGCGTGATTTCCCATTGGAGAAATCCAAGATTGAGCTGCGAGGCTACTCGGGAGAGAACTGTGGTAGGTCATATCACCGTACTGGTGAAATACAAGGATCAATTTCAGAACTTGCCTCTAATAGTAATGAAAGGAGACAAGCCTGCCTTACTAGGAAGAAATTGGTTGAGATCACTGAAGCTGGATTGGAATGAGATTTTCCGTGTTGAAACAAGATGATGTTATCAAGAATTATCCGAAGATGTTCTGCAAAATGGGCAGTCCAATCCAAGGCTTCAAGATGAGTGTCAGGGTACAGAAGGACGCTAGATCGGTTTACTGCAAGCCACGTTCTGTACCATATGCACTCAATGAGAAAGTTGAGCAAGAACTCAAAAGACTAGAGACTGAGAACATTATTTGTAAGATAGATCGATGTAATTGGGCTACACCCATTGTCATTGTACCTAAGTCCGATGGTAAGGTAAGATTGTGTGGTGATTATAAAGTAACCGTAAACCAGGTTCTATATGGTAATGTCCTCAATACATTGCCGAATATAGAAGATTTGTTCATAACACTGACAAATGGTCAAATTTTCTCAAAACTGGATCTTACGAATGCCTACTTACAGCTTGAACTATATGAGGAGTCCAAGTCATGTTTGACTATAAATACTCATCTAGGCTTATATCAATTTAATAGGTTACCGTTTGGAGTGTCTTCCACCCCTGCCATATTCCAAGGGGTGATGAACCAGATTTTGCAAGGTATTGAAGGGGTAATATGTTATTTGGATGACATACAAATTTCAGCATCAAATAGGCAAATTCATAATAACATATTGAATTACATCCTAAAATGACTAGAGAAGCAGAGTATGAGTGTCTGTTCGTAAGTGTGAGTTATTTAAAAACCCAGTGGAGTACTTAGGGTATAGCGTAGACAAACGTGGTTTACATCCAATCATGGGAAAACTGGATGCAATTAGAAATGCACCCACTCCCAGGAATGTTACTGAACTTCAATCATTTTTGGGTCTTTTGCACTATTATGGGAAGTTCCTACCAAATTGGGCTACAGTATTACATCCATTGAATGAACTATTGAAAAAACAGGTCCATTGGAAGTGGTCAAAAGAATGCGATACAGCATTCAAGGAGTGTAAAAGCAAATTGGTAGAGAGCACCATGTTAGTTCACTATGACATATCTAAGAAGATTAAGCTAGCATGTGATGCCTTTCCGTATGAAGTTGGAGCAGTAATCTCTCATGTATTACGGATTGAGGAGGAGAGACCAATTGCTTTTTCTTCACAAACTCTCAGTGCCAGTGAGAGTAATTATGCGCAAAGCGAAAGGGAAGCTTTGGCATTAATATTTGGGGTCAAGAAGTTTCACAAATACTTGTATGGTCGTAAGTTTACCATCGTTACGGACCATAAGCCCCTGACAGCAATCCTCCATCCAAAGTCCCCAGTTCCAACATTAGCTGCAGCCCGAATGCAAAGATGGGCTTTGATTTTGTCAGCATATACATATGATATTGAATACAGACAATCAGCTGATCACAGTAATGCTGATGCAATGTCTAGATTGCCTTCCCCATCACAAGTTACACCCGATAGGGAAGAAGTGTTCGATTTTTCATACACTGATGAACTGTCAGTCACAGCTGAAGAAATTGGTAGAGCAACCAAACGTGACCCAGTGATGTCAAAGGTGTATGATTATATTGCAAATGGATGGCCAAACCAGGTAACAGACCAAGATATTTATCCATTCTTCATTCGTAGGAATGAATTATCAGTCGTGAAAGATTGTATCATGTGGGGTGCAAGAGTGGTTATGCCAAATAAATTCAGGTCCAAATTATTAGGAGACCTCCATGACCAGCACCTGGGGATGTGCTTGACCAAGAGTTTTGCACGCAGTTATTTATGGTGGCCAGGTTTTGATAAAGATATAGAGTACATCGTGAGTCAATGTATGACATGTCAATCGGTAAGCAAGCAACCACTATCAGTACCATTACAGCCATGGAAATGGCCTCCCAGGCTATGGCAAAGGCTACAAATCAATTATGCAGAGCTAGAAGAACAACAATTGTTCATTGTGATTGATAGCCATTCGAAGTCGGTTGAGGTGTTTCCAATGTGGAAAATAACAAGTAAAACATTAGACATTTTGCGAAGTTTATTTTCTTCAATTGGCCTCCCTGAAGAAATTGCTTCAGATAATGGACCACAATTCCATTCAGAAGAATTTGCACAGTTCACAAGCAAAAATGGTGTGAAACATACCAAGGTTCCACCGTACCACCCTGCTTCGAATGGTGCAGCAGGGTGCACTGTACAAATTGTAAAACATGCCCTCATAAAACAAATGCTGGATCCAAATCCAAAGAAACGACAGTTATCATTGGATCACAAACTGTCTAATTTTCTAATTACGTATCATAATACTCCTCATGCAACTACAGGTAGAACACCAGCAGAGTTGTTTCTCAAACGACATCCACGAACCAGATTTTCATTGTTAAAACCAAATTTGGCACAGTCCGTAGAAGAGACACAATTAAGACAGAAAGAGAATCATGATAGAGGTAGAGTAAAAAAGAGAGAAGTGTGAAATTAAGTCAGAAGGTGAGAGTGAAGAACCATCACCATAAATGGGTAAAGTGGTTACTAGGAAGAGTAGTGAAGCTATGTGGTCGTTGCACATATTTGGTCAAGATATTTGATAATGGACAGGTTAGGTTAGGTTTGTTCACATTGATCATATTTTACCTACAGAATTGGAAGGAGTTGAAGGTGAAAATGATTCAATTATTTCTGACTCATCAGAGAGTTTTGATACACCAGTAGCAAATCCTATATCCAATGTACTGGAAACAAATTGAAGAGAAAATCAGAATTTAAGTCTGAGTCCGAGTCAAGAAAACAAACAGTCTGAAGTTCGAGTGAGTTCAAATGGAAATCAAGGAAATTCCTTGCACGAAAACTTTCCTCAGGATGAGCCACAAATGAGTTTAAATTCAACACCATGTTTGGAAGGTTCTGTTCGAGAGCGAAGATATCCTCTTCGAAACAGAAAACAAGTGGTTAAGTTAAATTTGCAAATCTGGCAAAATAAGTCCATATCCTTTGTAATGTATAAACATGCAAGTTATGTATGATCTTTGTTATAATAACTTCTTCATTTAGGAGAGAGGTGTAATGTCTGTAGCTCCACCCTGTGGACATATTGTGTTACTGCAACTAAAGGTGACCAGAAGCTTCCGGAACTTCTGAGATGCTGTCTGCCATTATAAAAAGCTGTGTGCGCGGTGCTCTGTGAATATATCACAGTAGACACTTCAAATCGATGGAGAAATACCACCAACAATGTCTCCGCAAGATCCTGCAAATCGCCTGGGAGGTCAGACGCACCAACGACAGTGTTCTTGCTCAGGCCAACATCCCCAGCATTGAAGCACTTACCGCACTCAACCAGTTCCGTTGGGCGGGCCACATTGTTCGCATGCCCAACACAAGACTCCCAAAGCAAGCGCTCTACTCAGAACTCTGAGCCCCAGGTGGGCAGAGCAAACCTTTCAAGGTCTTTCAAGGCCTTTCAAGGACCAAAGTTTTGGTCTCCTAAGGACATTCTTGTAATTGAGGGAGTGCAGCGAAGGTTCATCAGACTGATTCCCAGGATGGCTGGACTGACATATCAAGAAAGACTGGATCAACTGGGCTTGTATTCACTGGAGTTCAGAAGAATGAGAGGTGATCTCATAGAAATCTTTAAAATTCTGATGGGTTTAGACAGGTTAGATGCAGGAAGAATGTTCCCAATGTTGGGGAAGTCCAGAACCAGGGGTCACAGTCTGAGGATAAGGGGTAAGCCATTTAGGACCGAGATGAGGAGAAACTTCTTCACCCAGAGAGTGGTGAACCTGTGGAATTCTCTACCACAGAAAGTAGTTGAGGTCAATTCACTAAATATATTCAAAAAGGAGTTAGATGAAGTCCTTACTACTCGGGGGATCAAGGGGTATGGCGAGAAAGCAGGAATGGGGTACTGAAGTTGCACGTTCAGCCATGAACTCATTGAATGGCGGCGCAGGCTTGAAGGGCCGAATGGCCTACTCCTGCACCTAGTTTCTATGTTTCTATGTCATCATCACCGACACCTGGGAGTCCCTGGCCAAAGGCCACCCGAAGTGGAGGAGGTGCATCGGGAGGGCCCCGAGCACCTCGAGTCGCCGAGAGCATGCAGAAATCAAGCGCAGGCTGCGGAAGGAGCGTGCAGCAAACCAGTCCCCATCCTCCCTTTCCTTCAACCACTGTCTGTCCCACCGGTGACAAGAGACTGTAATTCCCGAATTGGACTGTTCAGTCACCTGAGAACTCACTTTTAGAGTTGAGGCAAGTCTTCCTCGATTTCGAGGGACTGCCTGTGATGATGAAACCCCAACGGAAGAAGCGTGAGCCGCCTGAGTGGGGTGGGGAAAGGCGAGGCCGTGATTGGAGGAGCAGCGAGCATAAGCGCGCGGGGGCGGATGCTGAGCGCTCAAACGCCAACGGCAGAAGCGCGAGCGGTCGGAGAGTGGTAAAGGAAAGCTATGATTGGACGACCCGAGAGCATTAGCGGGGAGGGGCTGAGCGTTCAAACCCCTCGAACGGCAGAAGCGCGAGCGGCTGTGAGCGCGGGATAAAAGGCCAGGCTGCGATTGGAGGAGCAGGGAGTACGTAGTCCGTTCGGGCGGTGGTGGACGCCTCGCCTCGCCTCAGAGCCTTGCGGCAAAGAGCACCTTTAGTGAGATCGAGAGCTCCATATTCACCGGACCGCGCAAGGGAGGAGGAGGAGGGGCGAATTCCCGATGGCCAGACCGCCTCTGAGGGGGAAAGGTCTCGAGCCGACGTGAAACAGTTCCCTCGGAGGCCCGGAGCCTGCCGCCGGCTCTGAGCTCGACATACCCCACCACCCGAAGTAACAGTCACACATGAAAAATATTCAAACCGGCAGAAGGCATCCTTGATATATTTTTTAAATTTCGCCAAGGCTTAGAAGAAAATGGAAGTTGTTGAGGAAACAGAAACTTGCTGCACTTTTTTAAAAAAAAAGACTTGCATTTATATAGCGCCTGTCAAGACCACCAGATGACCCAAAGCACTTTACAGCCAATGAAGAACTTGTTGAAGTGTAATCACTGTCTTAATGTAGGAAATGTGACCGCCAATTGGTGCACAGCAAAATCCCATAAACAGCAATGTGATCATGACCAGATAATCTGTTTTTGAATGTGCTGTTTTTACAGTATATTCTGAGATTGCGGAAGCCAGCAAAATGAGATTTGCATTGTACATGAGGGGTCAGGTCCGATCATCGCTGAGACGGAGTGAATGGGCCACAGCAGCAGCATTTGCAACCCGAAGACTGGCTTGCTTTACAAAGGTTCCCATTTTTAAAAAAATGGTAATTCATCTCTTCTGCATTTTGCTCTTTACAACAACAAATTGTATTTATTCAGTGCATTTAACGTAGTAACATGTCCCAATTCGCTTCACCGGAGCGTTATCAGACAAGATTTGACACCGAGCCACATGACATATTAGGAGGACAGGTGACCAAACACTTGGCCAAAAAGATAGGTTTTAAGAAGTATCTTAAAGGAGGAAAGAGGCAGCGAAGTTTAATGAGGGAATTCCAGAGCTTAGGGCCTTGGCAGCTGAAGGCAGGGCCACCGATGGAGCGATTAAAATCGGGGATTTGCTTAATATTTCTAGAATATTAGCTGATTTATTGTATGCTTCACATTTCTGTGTAATTGTAAATACATATACATGAGTTGTTTTAGCCTGCACAAACTCCAGTCTGAGTGGGTAGTGTGGCACAATACTACATTTGATCCATGTGCAGCTCACTGAATCGGGTCATTATTAATCCTAGGTCACAGGTCTTCAAGAGATTATCGAACAAGTGCATTATCCAGAACATAGAGAGAAATGCTGTGAACCGTTGAGAGATAGTATTCTAAAACATTCAAAGTGATTGTAACCTCAGTATGAATTTATTGGAGGACACCATACGAAGTGTAGTTGACAAAGAAAACTGTCAATAACCTGAACTCTGCATCAAGAAGGAACCACTAACCTGTCATTGTTGTGTAATGATTAGCTACAGCTTCATAGCTTAACTCCCTGGTGATACGGTAGCCTATGGTAGTGGACGAGTAATACAGTGACCTAGAATAATAAGTTAGAGGACATGTGTTCAAATCCCACGACGGCAGTTTGAGAATTTGAATTATGTTTTAAAACAAATCTGGAAATAAAAAAGTTTATATCAGGAAAAAGTGGTCCAAATGGTAGACTAATATTGTTTAGAGAAGGAAACCTGCCGTCCTTACCCAGTCTGGCCTATATCAGCCTTCAGTCGCACATGAATGTGATTGACTCTTAACTACCCTCTGAAGTGACCAAGCAAACCACAGTTACCTCAGAGCAACTAGGGATAGGCAATATATGCCAGCAATGAACAAATCCTGAGGATAATTCTTTTCAAAAGCTATGACCCCATTTGTTCTTACCAGGCTCAGAAGGAAATCCTGGACATGGTTGAGTAAAACAAATTATTAAAACATAGAAGGCCATGTGACATCCTGGAGTAGCACACTACAAATATCTAGTTCACCCTAGTTGAGCTCAACATACAGCTGAGCAACTCATTAAATGAATCAACCCAGAGCAAACAAGTACTTTATTTCAACACTGTTTTCACCTTTCAGCAAGCTGCAGAGTTACACATTACTGCATCAGTTAAAAAAGGTGTTATTATTTACAGTGAGAGAGAAAGTTAAAAAGGAAGCAAGAGAACGGGATCGGGATATTAGAAGATGGAACATAAGAAATAGGAGTAGGCCATTCGGCCCTATGAGCCTGCTCTGCCATTTAGTAAGACCATGGCTGATGTACCTCAGCTCCACTTTCCTGCACTATCCCCATATCTCTTGATTCCTTTAATATCCAAAAATCTATCAATTTCTGTCTTGAATATACTCAACGACTGAGCATCCACAGCCCTCTGGGGTAGAGAATTCCAAAGATTCACAGCCTTCTTAAGTGAAGTCATTTCTCCTCATCTCAGTCCTAAATGGCTGGCCCCTTATTCTGAGACTGTGACCCCTGGTTCTAGACTCCCCAGCCAGGGGAAACATCCTCCCTGCATCTACCCTGTCAAGCTCTGTAAGAATTTTGTATGTTTCAATGAGATCACCTCTCATTCTTCTAAACTCTAGAGAATATAGGCCAAGTTTACTCAATCTCTCCTCATAGGACAATCCTCCCTTCCCAGGAATCAGTCTGGTGAACCTTTGTTGCTCTCCCTCTATAGCAAATATATCCTTCCTTAGGTAAGGAGACTTTAACTGTACACAATACTTCAGGTGTGTTCTCTCCAGGGCCATATATAATTGCGGTGAGTTAGGAGTTGCATGTGCTGCAGGCTGTCAAGCAAAGCCTACAAGCACAGGCCTAAAGACTGGGGTAGCTCTTGACGTGCGATAGTGTAAGGTTTCTTCCCAAGCACCTCCCAAACCCGTGGCTTGCTACCACCTAGAAGGACAAAGGCAGCAGGCACATGGGAACTCCATCACCTCTAAGTTTGACTTCAATTCACACACCATCCTGACTTGAAAATATATCAGGCTAGATTTTCCATTTTTGTGCAGATGGCCCAAAAATGGGCGTTATTTCTGTCATGGGCAGTAAATACGGGTTTTCAGATTGTTAGATTATTGCCCATTTTCAAACCCCCTAGTTTCCATTTTAAAAAATGGGCATTACCGTGAGCGATCTGAAATGGACGTTAGCGTTAAATCTCTGACCTTCTGCTGTAAAGTGTCGCCGTCCTTAGCAACGGCATGGCAACGCACGTTTCCCACGATTCAGGAGGTCAGGGGTCATCATTACATGTGCAGAAGAGGGAGCAGAGAGGGAGCAGAGAGGAACTGAAAGTGGGTGTGGTGTGTGTTTGTTTGGCTGTTGTGGGAGGCAGGAGGGAGATTCAATCAGCAGCAAAAAGCCTTTTAAGCACCAAAAACGAAGAACATAGTTGGCACTGAGTTTTTATCCAACAAATAATATATAACATGGAAGGGATGGAGGAGGCCCTGGAGCTCTTAGCCAGGAACTCTGGTGGCAGAGGGCTCCCAGTGGTCCCGGAGCGCGGCACTGTATCCCAAGGTGCGCACCCCCATTGCCAACGACACATGAGAGTCGGGAGGAAGATCTTGCTTCTGGCTTGGAGCACGTTCCCACCTCGGGACTGTCCTCTCCCGTATCCGTCCAATCAGCGGTTCTGCTGTCATCCTCCCCAATAAAGCAGTGCCTGAGGAGCTCCACGGCCAAGCGGCTTGGAGTCAGGAGGGGAAGGGGTTGAGGTGGGGAGGAGAAGCGGAGAGGGAGGAAAGTGAGGTGCATGGCCGCAGGTGTTGTCTGGGGCATATTTTTAGGTTGCTGCTGCTATTTTGGTGGGAGGGTTGGGGCGAGGGGACTACCTTGTTAGTTTGCATTTGTGTTCTGTTTTGCGGGAAATGGGGACCATCGTAATGATGTAAATGTGATAAATTTGTTGTGGGGCGGGGTGTTTTTTTACAGATATACTTATGATTTTAAACAAATGGTCGGATTAAATGTTTTTTATTTAACATAATCTGTTGCTCATTGTCTCAGATAGCTGCACCGTTACACACTGGTGATTCCTTAACATGAAAGGATATAATTCAGCATCACTTGAATCAACTTAAACTTTAACTGTCACCAAGGTAATGCACACCATTCATGTATAAGCTGCAGACACAGCAGTCTTGCAGCTTTGTAAATACGACCAATGTTATTTCAAGCAAAGTGATCATTTATGAGCTGCTGACGTCAGAATCTTGCAGCTATGTAGCCACCACGGGCCCTTTCCTGCGATCTAGAGGGGGGGGAGCATGGTTTCATTGTCAGCCTGATTGTCTGGCCCGAGGTCAGCGTCTTCCTCCTCTTCCTCTCCTGAGTCCCGTCTGGCAATTCTTGTCCCCTCTGATAGCCAAATTGTGCAGCATGCAGCACACCACCATGAATTTAGCTACCTACTTAGGGTGGTATTGTAATTCGCCTCCTGAGTGGTCCAGGCATCAAAAGTGCTACTTAAGCACGCCAGTGGTATTCTCGATGATATTGCGTGTGGCTCTGTGGCTCTCATTGTATCGCTTCTCAGCTTCTGTCTGGGTGGTTACGCAGGGGGGTCATCAGCCAGATGGCGAGGCCATATCCTTTGTCACCAAGCATCCAGCATTGACCTTGTGGCTGACTAGTAAACATATCAGATACAGCGCTCTCATGCAGGATGTGAGCATCATGGATGCTGCCCGGAAATTTTGCATTTACTGTCATTATAATTTGCTGGTGGTCGACAACGAGTTACCCTCTGCATCCTGAAAAGGTGCCCACTTCACGATGTGTGTACAGTCTATTGCTCCCTGCACCTTGAGGAAGTTAGCAATTCGGTAGAATCCTAAAGCCCTCTCAGGCTGAGTCTCCCTGGTCATAGGGAAGTTGATAAAGTCCATCCTGCATGCATTAAGGGCTTCAGTGACTTGTCTAATGCAGTACTGTGTGGCATGCTGAGATATAGCGCAAATGTCGCCAGCGGAGACCTGAAAGGAACCCGACGCATAGAACGAAAGTTCCGCGGTGATCTTGACCTCGACGGTGCTGGCAGGCTGCAGATCTCCCCTAATGAGCTGGCATATCTCACTAATAACTCCTTGTGGAAGCGCAGTCTCCAAAGGCAAGTGGTGTCGGACAAGTTGAGGTAAGACTGCTTCTTGTAAGTGGGGGCGGTGGGGTGTAACATATGGTCCTCATGAGTCTGGCACGTCTTACATTGGGCTCATAATGCTGTTGAATGTACTTTCTGTCATCTCGAGTGCAGCATGTGCGTGGTCATCAAGAGAGGCTGAGAAATGACAGGCCCCATTTCAATAGCTATCACTATTACACCGATTGTTCACAAACAATAAATCTCAACACTAAGACACCTAAAGTAAATTCCAATCGTCCACAGTATGATAAGATGTTTGTTCAGATGTTCACATCACCACAAAAGATCTCCAGAGTACATCCAAAATTCCCCGAAGTTGAAGCAGAACAGCCTTTTAAATGATGCAACCTGCGATTTAGAAAATGGCATCCATACCGCTGTGAGTAGTCCCGGTAAGTTTAACTTTTTCACAGCGTTTTTTTTTTTGGCGAGCGATATTGTTGGCGAGATGTGTGCGAGGTGCTGAAAGTAAGGATGGGTGATTTTCTGAGCAGTAGTTTCGGCAAATGTGATCTTTACAATAAAAAGCAGTGGCCGGGCGGTATTATTAAATCTCGGCATGAATTATGAGCCGAAAGTAACACTAGGCGATATGGGCATTGGTGTTGCCCATTCTGATCTTTCCGCATTAAAAAATTGGCAGGCGGTATTATATTTTATCGGCGTTACGTACATGCCAAAATTAACGCTCGGCGATAAGTGACCGAGAAATGGGCGTTACTTTCCATTTTATGGCTAAATAGGTGTTACACCTCATTTCAATGTTAAAATGGACGTTGTGGGCGGTATGCATGCAAAAATAATGCAAAATCTAACCCCATCGTTTTTGTTCCTTTATCGTCGCTGGGTCGATAAAGGAACATCCCTAACGGCGCTTTGGGAATATCTTCACTACACGGTCTGCAGCGGCTCACCACCACCTTCTCAAGGGCATAGAAACATAGAAAATAGGTGCAGAAGTAGGCCATTCGGCCCTTCGAGCCTGCACCACCATTCAATATAGTCATGGCTGATCATTCACCTCAGTACCCCTTTCCTGCTTTCCCTCCATACCCGTTGATCCCTTTAGCCGTAAGGGCCATATCTAACTCCCTCTTGAATATATCCAATGAACTGGCATCAACAACTCTGCGGTAGGGAATTCTACAGGTTCACAATTCTCTGAGTGAAGAAGTTTCTCCTCATCTTGGTCCAAAATGGCTTATCCTTAGACTGTGTCCCCTGGTTCTGGACTTCCCCAACATCGGGAATATTCTTCCTGCATCTAACCTGTCCTGTCCCGTCAGAATTTTATAAGTTTCTATGAGATCCCCTTTCATCCTTCTAAACTCCAGTGAATATAGGCCCAGTCGATCCAGTCTCTTCTCATATGTCAGTCCAGCCATCCCGCGAATCAGTCTTGTGAACCTTCGCTGCACTCCCTCAATAGCAAGAACGTCCTTCCTCAGGTTAGGAAACCAAAACTGAATACAATATTCCAGGTGAGGCCTCACCAAGGCCCTGTACTACTGCAGTAAGACTTCCCTGCTCCTATACTCAAAATCCATAGTTATTAAGACCAACATACCATTTGCCTTCTTCACCACCTGCTGTACCTGCATGCCAACTTTCAATGACTGATGTACCATGACACCCAGGTCTCGTTGCACTTCCCCTTTTCCTAATCTGCCATCATTCAGATAATAATCTGCCTTCGTATTTTTGCCCCCAAAGTGGATAACATCACATTTATCCACATTATACTGCATCTGCCATGCATTTGCCCACTCACCTAACCTGTCCAAGTCACCCTGCAGCCTCTTAGCATCCTCCTCACAGCTCACACCGCTACCCAGTTTAGTGTCATCTGCAAACTAGGAGATATTACACGCAATTCCTTCATCCAAATCATTAATATATATTGTAAATAGCTGGGGTCCCAGCACTGAGCCCTGCGGCACCCACTAATCATTGCTTGCCATTCTGAAAAGGACCCGTTTATAGAAAATAGATGCAGGAGTAGGCCACTCGGCCCTTCAAGCCTGCATCGCCATTCAATGAGTTCGTGGCTGAACATGCAACTTCAGTACCCCATTCCTGCTTTCTTGCCATACCCCTTGATCCCCCGAGCAGTAAAGACTACATCTAACTCCTTTTTGAATATATTTAGTGAATTGGCCTCAACAACTTTCTGTGGTAGCGAATTCCACAGGTTCACCACTCTCTGGGTGAAGAAGTTTCTCCTCATCTCGGTCCTAACTGGCTTACCCCTTCTCCTTAGACTGTGACCCCTGGTTCTGGACTTCCCCAACATTGGGAACATTCTTCCTGCATCTAACCTGTCTAAACCTGTCAGAATTTTATATGTTTCTATAAGATCCCCTCTCATTCTTCTGAACTCCAGTGAATACAAGCCCAGTTGATCCAGTCTTTCTTGATATTTCAGTCCCACCATTCCGGGAATCAGTCTGGTTAACCTTCGCTGCACTCCCTCAATAGCAAGAATGTCCTTCCTCAAGTTAGGAGACCAAAACTGTACACAATACTCCAGGTGTGGCCTCACCAAGGCCCTGTACAACTTTAGTAACACCTCCCTGCCCCTGAACTCAAATCCCCTCGCTATGAAGACCAACATGCCATTTGCTTTCTTAACCGCCTGCTGTACCTGCATGCCAAAACTGATGTACCATGACACCCAGGTCTTGTTGCACCTCCCCTTTTCCTAATCTGTCACCATTCAGATAATAGTCTGTCTCTCTATTCTTACCACCAAAGTGGATAACCTCACATTTATCCACATTATACTTCATCTGCCATGCATTTGCCCACTCACCTAACCTATCCAAGTCTCTGCAGCCTCATAGCATCCTCCTCGCAGCTCACACTGCCACCCAACTTAGTGTCATCCGCAAATTTGGAGATACTACATTTAATCCCCTCGTCTAAATCATTAATGTACAATGTAAACAGCTGGGGCCCCAGCACAGAACCTTGCGGTACCCCACTAGTCACTGCCTGCCATTCTGAAAAGTACCCATTTACTGCTACTCTTTGCTTCCTGTCTGCCAACCAGTTCTCAATCCATGTCAGCACACTACCCCCAATCACATTTGCTTTAACTTTGCACATTCATCTCTTGTGTGGGACCTTGTCGAAAGCCTTCTGAAAGTCCAAATACACCACATCAACCGGTTCTCCCTTGTCCACTCAACTGGAAACATCCTCAAAAAAATTCCAGAAGATTTGTCAAGCATGATTTCCCTTACACAAATCCATGCTGACTTGGACCTATCATGTCACCTCTTTCCAAATGCGCTGCTATGACATCCTTAATAATTGATTCCATCATTTTACCCACTACCGATGTCAGGTTGACAGGTCTATAATTCCCTGTTTTCTCCCTCCTTTTTTAAAAAGTGTGGTTACATAGGCTACCCTCCACTCCAGAGTCTATGGAATGTTGGAAAATGACTGTCAATGCATCCGCTATTTCCAAGGCCACCTCCTTAAGTACTCTGGGATGGAGTCCATCTCAGGGCCTGGGGATTTATCGGCCTTCAATCCCATCGATTTCCCCAACACAATTTCCCGACGAATATGGATTTCCCTCAGTTCCTCCTTCTTACTAGACTCTCTAACCCCTTTTAGATCTGGAAGGTTGTTTGTGTCTTCCTTCGTGAAGACAGAACCAAAGTATTTGTTCAATTGGTCTGCCATTTCTTTGTTCCCCATTATAAATTCACCTGATTCTGACTGCAAGGGACCTATATTTGTCTTCACTAATCTTTTTCTCTTCACATATCTATAGAAGCTTTTGCAGTTAGTTTTTATGTTCTCTGCAAGCTTACACTCATACTCTATTTTCCCCCTCCTAATTAAAGCCTTTGCCCTCCTCTTCTGAATTCTAAATTTCTCCCAGTCCTCAGGTTTGCTGCTTTTTCTGGCCAATTTATATGCCTCTTCCTTGGATTTAACACTATCCCTAATTTCCCTTGTTAGCCATGGTTGAGTCACATTCCCCGTTTTATTTTTACGCCAGAAGGGATGTACAATTGTTCAAGTTCATCAATGTGATCTTTAAATGTCTGCCATTGCCTATCCACCATCAACCCTTTAAGTAGCATTTGCCAGTTTATCGTAGCCAATTCACGTCTCATATCATCAAAGTTACCTTTCTTTAGGGATGGACAATAAATGCTGGCCTTTCCATGAACAAGTTAAAAAAAATGTGATAGCAAGTCAGCATCGAATTTTAGATCTCTCAGAATTTCTACTTCCATTCACTTCAAGGCAAGTAGTCTCACAGCTCCTCGAGAGTGCAGGGCCATCTGTATGACTTTAGTTGGTATCGTTCGTCAGCTGTTGGTGGGTCCCACGGCATCCTTCATTTTCCTAGGCCCAGCAGCACTGCCAGTAAGATCCATTGCCCTGAAAATTAAAATGAGGGAGGGGTGACCTCAGTCAGCATGTAACATTGACTTAACATCACCATGGCGAACTTGGACCTTTGAGATGAGTTCAGCGCTGGGGCCTAAGTTCGGCAAGTAAACTCAGCGTGCAAGGAAACTCACAGAGGTGCTGTCACCTCCTAAAAGGACAGACATAACTTTAAGTTAAGTACCGGTATGCATTTGAGATTTTGGATATTTTTGATTGTAATGAAGTAGTGCCTTGCTGCAATAGATGTTAAAACATTTTTAAACGTGTTGGATGTGCTGCTGAATGCTTGCAAGACCTCGGCTGGTAAAAGAAGGCATCTGAGAAGACAGAAAATCCTACACATTTACAGCAGGTCAGGCAGTATCTATGGAGAGAGAAACAGTTCATGTCTCGGGTCAAGATGCTGCCTGACCTGCTGAGTATTTCCAACATTTAATGTTGTAATTTCAAACTTACAGCATCTGCTCGCAGAGAGAAGAGGAAGGCGCAGACGAGGAGGAAGTAGAAGAGGAGGAAGCAGAGTGAAGGAAGCAACCCAGACAGCCCTTTTCTGGCCAGGACATCTCGGCTTGAATCGTTTGCGGTACCAGTGACCACAACCCCAATTCCCCTTTCAACGTTAGTCCCACACCCCAGCTTCCCTCTATTGCTGACTATCACAGCATCCTCTTGGCCATGGTGCTGAAATAAAAGCCACCACAAAGCAAACTTTCCAGTACAACTTTATACATCTATCCATCCAATATGACATCAAGAAATCAACTCATCACCCTTATGCATTTACTTAGTGACTGTTGAAGAATTCTTGCGTCTATCTTACTGATGTCATTGCCTGCTTCACAGCCAGGCCTAGCTGTGCCCTCACCCGACACTCATTTTCCAGCATATTGCTGGATAGTGATCAGAAAAAGGAAGCCCAGTGACCAACTTTCCCCTCGCTAACCAAGGAGGTCACAGAGGCCGATTATTTGGTCTCCTAATCTGAGGAAGGACATTCTTGCTAATGAGGGAGTGCAGCGAAGGTTCACCAGACTGATTCCCGGGATGGTAGGACTGACATATGAAGAAAGACTGGATCGACTAGGCTTATATTCACTGGAATTTAGAAGAATGAGAGGGGATCTCATAGAAACATATAAAATTCTGACGGGATTGGACAGGTTAGATGCAGGAAGAATGTTCCCGATGTTGGGGAAGTCCAGAACCAGGGGCCACAGTCGAAGGATCAGGGGTAAGCCATCTAGGTCCGAAATGAGAAGAAACTTCTTCACTGAGAGAATTGTGAACCTGTGGAATTCTCTACCGCAGTGTTGAGCCCGGTTAGTTAGATATATTCAAAATGGAGTTAGATGTGACCCTTACGGCTAAAGGGATCAAGGAGTATGGAGAGAAAGCAGGAATGGGGTACTGAAGTTGTATGATCAGCCATGATCTTATTGAATGGTGGTGCAGGCTCGAAGGGCCGAATGGCCTACTACACCTATTTTCTATGTTTCTATAGCACTCCTGCAGCCACTCTGGTTGAAAGAACAGAGCTGGGACTATGAGGGACAGCTACTAACTGGATAAACTTACCAAGGCAAGCGTTCCAATTGGCAAAGTTCTGATACAAATGCTTAGTGGCCTCGTGGTACATCCTTACATTTCTCGGGCGACCATAACCTATTTATCTGAACTTTGCCAATCAGAAAGAAAACCCATCCAAGGCACACATGTGCACAGCTGTGAAATATGACTCCCATCTCAGTCAGCCAGTATACCAATACAGGAGTGACTACACTCAACAAGCACCTCATTGATGGTAAAGCGCATCCTGAGGTCATGAAAAGTCATAAATGCAAGTTCCTTCTTTCTTATTTCTTTGGCTTCAGCTGCAAGGAAGAAGACTGGAAAGAAAAAATGAGCGCAGTCAGCGAATATATCCTGAGGAACATCGTAAATCAGGATGTACCCTTGCAAGGAGTATGGAATTCAGTGGATCTGGACTGGATTCCATTGTTTGTGTGGAATGCTATTCAAGCTACCATTCTGTTTTCCAGGTGGAATAAAAAGTATTATTCCTATGGAAACAGATCCGGTAAACTATTTGATTAATAGTTCAAAAAAACAGGCTGTCTCAAACCCAACAGGGCGCACTAAAACAGATCGTAATCTGATAGCCCATAAATCTTAGATGCCTATTATTTTGTAGAACGTTCCAAATTGCTTTATCAGTCTGCAAATTCATTTTGTTTTATTTCCTGCTGACATCTTGTCTCATTTTAAGGTGCTTTTATTTTGCACCTCTCCTGGGTTTCCTGGTTTGTAGGGCCAGTCACTGTGCGCTTCCCTCCCACTTACTCCACTCAGCAGAAGGCGGTCTCCTGGGATGAGAGGGTTGTCCTATGAGGAGCGGTTGAGTAGATTGGGCCTATAATCTGGAGTTTAGAAGAATGAGAGATGATCTCATTGAAACATTTAGGGCACGAACTTAGTGGAAGCTAAGTTCCACCAAAGGACCGCCGAGAAAATTAGAAAGTCACCGATAGTGGAGGGGAGCAAAATACTTTGGGCAGGAGTTTCGTAAAAGGAGCTCCAATCTCAGCTGCAAATGCAATCCTCGCCAAAGTGCCGCCGAGGATTGATTCGGACCGAGGGAGTTCATATAAAATGTAAAATTTTCAAAAAATAAAAAAAAACACTGGAAGACCTTTAGGGAACCCCATCCACATAAATCGCTGAAAAAAAAGTAAAAGAAGTTCACTAACCTCTTTTTGCAGGTCTTCATCTGTCTCCATGCAGCGGTCCTTCCCCCTGCTGCCGCCGACTCCCGCCTGAAGGAATCTGCCAGCTCGGCAGGTGGGAGGCCACTTACTCGCCTTGCGCGCTAGCGGCTGTCAGCGGGCGGTTCCCAGCGGTCCTCACCTCCCGCCAGCGAGAGGCCTAGTGGAAACTGGCACCGAGGGGAGACAGCCGAAAAAACTTGGCGGCAGCGGTCAGTAAGGCCACCAAGTTCGGGCCCATAAGATTCTAAGCGGGATTGACAGGGTGAATGCTGAGAGGTTGTTTCTCCTGGTTGGAGAGTCTAAAACTCGGGGGCATAGTCTCAGAATAAAGAGTAGACCATTTAAGACTGAGGTGAGGAGAAATTTCTTTACTTAGAAGGTTATGAATATTCAGAATTCTCTACTCCAAAGGGCTGTGGATGTTGAATCTTTGAGTATAGACAACGCTGAGATAAATAGATTTTTGGACTCTAGGGAAATCAAGGGATAGAAAAACCGGGCGGGAAAGTGGAGTTGAGGTTGAAGATCATCCAATGATTTATTGAATGGCGGAACAGCCTCAAGTGATCGTATGGTCTACTCCTGCTCCTAATTCTTATGTGCTTATGTCTCGGTATGTGGGCTGTATGATATGGAGACGCAGGGCACAGAGGTGAGACGCTTACTTTACCAAAACCACTTATGCAAATCTTTGTAGACCCATATTTTCATGGGTCTAAAATAGCGGCAGTTGCCCTAGAATAAGCCGAGGGAGAGAACCTTGGGCTGTACCCTACATTGTAACCTGCACTCTCACATGGTTGTTAGAAGGGCAGAGAAATATTAGATGCTGGTTCTGCAGAAACAGAAGTAATAACATTCTCCCTAGATGCAAAGAGAAATTGGGGCTGAGAATTCATGGTTCGTAATCCCATTGGTCATGCCAAGGTCACGATGTCATGCCCTCCAGTGTTGTATTTCTCACAGTTCTCAGGCTTGGTGGAATGGTATCTTATTAGCATGTGGCATTGAGGTATAAGCGTCACTTTGGGCAATACCTGTCCATGGTGGCCAGAAACTTGCCCATCCATGGGTCCATGGTCCTCTCAGGAGTTGATCAGTTAACTTTTTTTAAAATAAGAGAGCAATGGTCCTCACGGCTCCAGGTTCCTCAGTGCTGCACTGAAGTCTCTGGAGTGGGACGTAAACCCACAACCTTCCAGCCGAAAAGTAAGAATGCTACCACTGAGCCACGTCTGACATCTTGACACAACCAGATCTCTGCTGTTTTTCAGGAGCATTATGGTGGTTTTCTGCCAGGAGGTGGTGGTCCTGAGGAATTTTGAGATCAATTTATATTCTAGCTCCGACACATAGCGACCCCAGAAAGTTCTCAGGTTTGGATCCGCGTTTGTGCGGAGATAAGCGGGATCCCTGAGCTCAGGAGCGGGAAATAAATCTGCCAGGACTCTTACTCCTGATCACTGTAAGGGATAGACCCTTGGGTAAGGTAACAGACAGCGGATGGTAGTGCTGGAACGGTATTTCACCATGAAACAGGCCTTTAAGGATAAAAGGTTGGAAAAGCATTTTAAATTTAAATTGAAACTAAATTGAGTGATAGATCTTGGGAGTGTTTCTACAGAATTAAACTTTTAATTTCCCACAGGGTCATCTGTTCACAATTATGTTTAGTGTAAGACATCCTAAACAATAGCAGTTTGCAGTAAATCTGGTGCCTCAGAGTACTAGAGCCTCAAACACGCTCCAAGGCATTGTTAAATTTTGTTTTAATAATCTCTGTCCTTTAATACAATTTTCTGTTCAAATTGAGAAATGATTAATTTCCTCCTATGTTAAAAAAATTATGATTTCCCTATATTACAACAGTGAGCCTTTCAGATGAGACGTTAAACCTCCACAACTGGACATAAAAGATCCTATGGTCACTATTTTGAAGTGAAGCATGGGATTTCTGTGTCCTGGCCAAACTTGATCCTTCAAGTGACACCTGAAACAGCTGTTTTGGGACCTTGCTGTGTGCAAATTGGTAGCCGTGTTTCACTGAATTACAACAGTGACTACACTTCAAAAGTACTCTGCAAAGTGCTTTAAGCTGTCTTAGCTTCATGAAAAGCACTTATAAATGCTAGTGTTTCTTTTTTGTTTCACGTGGCATTATGCATAGAACAGCTATCGAATGCCCTTAAAGGGATCACTCTGAAAGTTTAAATGGTACATTTTTTGAATGATTGTTTTGCCGCCAGTCGGCACGTGAATGCTGATCCTTTCTCGACAAATATCAATCCGCCTGCTGCAATCCCTCTGTGGCCTCTCCTCCTGCCTGGTCATGGAAATTATTACTTGGCACTGACATCTGGCAGATGTGCTCCCACTGCCCAACTGAAATCCTCCCAAATTAAAATTGGCTCCATGATCTCAAGTGACCAGGATATAGCAAATACAACTGAATGAATTCTGCTCACACTGTGGGCAGTCTCCCCAGTAAAGAAGTTTAATGTGCAAGGAAGGGACAGATGAAAGTACCAAAGAAAAATACATTTCAGGTAAGGCAGTCACTGATAGGCTGTAGGGTCTCTTATATTCTTAGTAGTTGACAAGTCTCGAGTCCGGTGGTAGTATCCAGGCAAACTTTATTGGCTCAGTTACATCTTGCAGTTACTAAGAATAAAGCGCACTCTACCACTCAGTTATAGTCGCGAACGTGGGGTCTTCCTATTCCCTGATTGCCCCCCCCCCCCCAGCTGACCCCAGTAAGTCGACTCTGGACTGGCCGCTGGTTATGACCCAGCTGCCCATTGCAGATAGCAATCGCCTTGGTCATGCCCCTTCCTCCTGCTGTTCACTGTTTCGCAGCATGTTCCTGTTATCTGGTCGGAACAGCGCTTAACCCTGTGACTGCTTTGGTCCCAATCACGCTGCAATCTTTTCCATTGTTAGTGAGCACGTACACAGCACACAGCTACTCTATAATTATAAATTAATCAGGTCCCAGTTAATCAGGTCCCACAATAGTTAATCAGGTCCCACAATCCCCTCTTTGATTCCCTCCTTAGCCGGAATCATAACGCCCCAATTTTATACATATATATATATAGATATATATCTATATATATATATATTTCTTCTTAAGATGCAGAAGTGGGTGGCGAAAGCCCCCTTTCACATTCCTTATTCCGGGGTTAGTTGTTGTCATCATACGCGTAGCCAAACATCTAATCAAAGCAAACAAACAGTATAATGCTATTATTACAGCAAATACAAATATTCCTTGTACCAATGAGCTGCCCACGGAGCCGAGCCATCCTGTGGCCCAGCCCCACAGTGTGGTAGCTGGGGGTTGTTTCAGATGTTCTATCTCCTTTTTGATGTGATCTGCTAGGTTGGTGATGTCCTCGGAACTATCCAGGATATACGTGCAACATTCGGTGCCGATCAAGGCACATGTCCCGCCCCCTCTCCACCAGGATAAAGTCTGAGGCCATTCGGTTTTGTAAGGCCACTGCGAATGGCCACCATTTCGGCGTATATTTTAAGTAGAGCTCCTTTTCCAAGACGGATGCCATGTTAATGGACTCCCTTGCTAATTTACCAGTTCCATACCAAGGAACCAGAATGGCGAAGAACATTTCAGTCTCCGTAATTGCCCGTTTACTCCTTTGTGGAGAAAACAACCCTGAAGGGAAGTGAAGTGGCAAATGTAGGGTATCACATAATCCACATAACAAGATCCTGTCCAGTTCTGTGGCAGCCAGGAATAAGCCCTATGGCCGCAAATAAAGTAGGTACTGTTGTATGTGGAATATCGGCCACCTCCTATCACTACCCATCCTTGTGTAAAGTTCTGGCCCTGGGTGGTCTTATTCAGGAAATGCAGGAAGCTCTGCATGCTTCCTTTCGTCACATTCATGTTTTGCCTACACGTACTATTGCCCATTCCCTGCCCCCCGGTTTGGTTTCTGATCAGACATACCCTGATCTGACCCTTTTGGCCTTCCTATCCCTGATGAGTTAGCAAGGACCAAGAACGGGGGCTTTACGGTCTGGTTATAATTGGGCTGATACCACTCCAAAAAACTTGTTTAACCCATAACCCGCCAAATGCCATTCGGCCTTTGATAATTCTACGTCTTCCCCCAGACTATTGGTCCCGTTCCAGTTTGTAAGTTCTGGCTAAAAAACTATTCCGCCATCTCAGATTCATTGAGGGAGACCGGTCTCAAAGGAATTCCTCCCTTTGAATGGATTGGTACCTGTGCACATACCCAACAACTGGAGATGTTGGCTTCCTTATCATAGCTATATGACATGTACTTAAAAGTATTTACATGTAGCTCCATGTTACACAGAGGTAGAGTCAGACCCACGAGTACAATCAGTTCAAACATCTTGTTGAGTTCAAAAGTTCAGTTCTTTTAGTCTGTTTCCCAGACGAGTGCCCGTTCAACGTGCGAGGCGTGGATCCAAGCCTTCTTCCTTTGGATTTTAACCGCCGATCAGGTCATCAGTAATACTTGGTACAGTCCTTCCCACTTGGCTCCCAGTGGTTCTTTGTGTATTTTCTTTACGTATACCCAAACTCCTGGGACGATATCATGTCCTCCCGCCGGGGGTTCCCCCCAAGCCGCTTTTACCTGTTGGGAAGCAGAATTGATAGCATTTGTTAAATTCTGGCAATATTCCAACAATGTCTCACTCATCAGGTGACATTCGCAGATCGATGGTCCCCGGGAGAGACATTGGTCTCCTGGTGATCACCTCAAAAGGGCTTAAGCCCGTGGTTCGGTTTGGGGTGGCCCTGATGCTACACAAGACCATTGGGAGTGCTTGAGGTCACGGGATCCCCTCTTGGTAGTACTTGGCCAGTCATTGTTTCAAAGTTCGATTCATATGCTCCACTTGGCCTGACGACTGTGGGCGATAAGGGCAATGTAGATTCCATGTGATGTTGAGCAATCTGCAGACCTCTCGGCACACGGCTCCAGTAAAATGGGTCCCCTGATCAGAGTCCATACTTGCGGGGACTCCCCATCTAGGTATATAGTCTTTACACAGCACCTTAGCCGTGTGCGTGGCAGTGTTCCTTTGGGCGGGTACGGCTTCCACCCACCTAGAGAATCGATCCACAATCACTAAGACGTTCGTATACCCCTGACATGGGGGCAATAAGATGTAATCTACTTGTAAATCTCGGAAAGGCCCTGCCGGGGCCGGAGGTCAGAGAAGGGGCATTGTAGTGGAGGGCCTGGGGTTATTTTTCTGGCAAGTGATGCACCTGTCCACCGTGGCTTGAGCGTGTTTCCTAAAACCCTGGCCCCACCAGTTCTTCTGGAATTGAGCCGTCATTTGTTGGGGGGCTAAGTGCCCCCAGCAGTGTATTTGTTGGGCCAAAAAGGGCATTCGTGCTTGTGATGCCACTGGTTTTCTTGTCTCAGGCTGCCTCCACATTCCATCCCCCCATAGCTTTATCCCTTCACTTATCCATTCCCATTTTTCCGACCGGAGACATTCCTCCTGCATTTTTTCCAGTTCCTGTGTTAGCGTTCGGGTCCATAGTTGACATACAAAGGTGCCCTTCTCTGGTTCCATTAAGGCGGCTTCCTTAACTGCCTGGTCGGCCCGTGCATTCCCTTTATCCTCATCTGTATTCTCCTTTGTATTGGCCTTGCATTTCAGGCAGCAGTAATGCTTCAAGTAGGTCGCGGACTTCCGCCCCATTCCGTATTGGGGTTCCTGCTGCAGTCAAGAATCCTCTCTTGATAACCGGCCGAAATCATGTGCCACCCCAAAAGTGTACCTGGAATCCGTGTATATATTAGCTGTTTGTCCCTTGGTTACCCTGCAGGCTTCAGCCAACGCTCTCAATTCGGCCTGCTGAGCGGAGGTTCCGGCGGGGAGCCCCCCCCTTCCTTACTACCTCGTGCAGCGTCATGACTGCCCTGCCTGCCTTCCAGATTCCGTGCTCCACAGATGAGGATCCGTCCGTAAATAGGATCAAGTCCGGATTGGGTAATGGCTCTTCGGCTCCTTCTGCTTCTTTTAACATGCCCGCACAGTCATGCTGGTCTTCATACCCTTCTTCAGGCAGGGAGAGCATGGTGGCCGGATTAACCGGGCTAGCTCGCACAATATGCAGGTTTGGAGCTTCCAGGACTGTTGTCCATCTGGTCCATCTGGCTGAGGTCACCTGGGTGACCTGTTTCATGGATAGCATAGCATGTACTGTATGGGGACACTTGATCAGTTTCTGGTCTAAGACTAATCCCGCCGTTACCATTACTGCTCGGCATGTAGCTGCCATGGCCCTCAGGCAACTTCCCCATCTGAGAGCCACTGTGTCCAGTTTGGCCGAGTAGTATCCGATGGGCCTCTGTTGGTCCCCATGTTCTTGAGTCAGGATAGCAGTCATGTATCCTTCTTTCTCATGCACGAATAGAGTGAAGGACTTCCTGGTGTCCGGGATCCCTAGGGGGGGTGCCATGCATGGGGCCTGTTACAGTTTTTCAAATGCCTCCTTTTGCTCCTCAGCCAGGGTGATAGCTTCTTTTGAGGTCCGTTTTCCTTTTAGCAGGTCATTCAATGGTTGTGCCAATTGCATGTAGGAGTCCACCCAGTTCCTATTAAAATTGCACAGACCCAAGAAGGATCGAAGTTCCTGGATCATGGCGGGCTGTTTAGCCGCGCGAATAGCCTCGGTCCTATCCTGGGTCATAAGAACATAAGAACATAAGAATTAGGAACAGGAGTAGGTCATCTAGCCCCTCGAGCCTGCTCCGCCATTCAACAAGATCATGGCTGATCTGGCCGTGGACTCAGCTCCACTTACCCGCCCGCTCCCCGTAACCCTTAATTTCTTTATTGGTTAAAAATCTATCTATCTGTAATTTGAATACATTCAATGAGCTAGCCTCAACTGCTTCCGTGGGCAGAGAATTCCACAGATTCACAACCCTCTGGGAGAAGAAATTCCTTCTCAACTCGGTTTTAAATTGGCTCCCCTGTATTTTGAGGCTGTGCCCCCTAGTTCTAGTCTCCCCGACCAGTGGAAACAACCTCTCTGCCTCTATCAGTCCCCGCTCTCCCATTGAGATCTTTTGTCCGAGGTAAATTATTTCTTCCTGGGCTATCTGCGCCTTGGCCATACTAGCCTTGTATCCCTTTTCAACGAGGTGGTCCAGTAAGGTCAGCATGCCTCGTTCATGCTGTTCTTCCGTGGTGGACGCCAGTAGGATATCATCGACATATTGTATGACCGTAGATCCCATTGGGGGTAGCTCCCTTAAGTGACCCTGGAGGGCCATGTGGAACACTGTTGGGCTGTCGTGGAACGCTTGAGGTAGACGGGTCCAGGTGTATTACTGTCCCTGGATGGTAAAGGCAAACCACGGCTGCACCTCCGGGGCCAACGGAATTGCCCAGAATCCATTGGCCATATCAATAACTGAGAAGTACTTGTCCTCCAGTGTCAGAGCCTGAAATATAGTGGAGGGGTCTGCTACCAACGGGGCTTTTTGGTCAATGCACTGGTTGGCCTTCTGGTAGTCCACTGTCATGTGGCAGGCGTCTTTACCCTTATGCACTGGCCATACGGGGCTGTTGGAGAGTGGGAGAGCGACAGTGATAGAGGATTCAATTGTAAGGGGAATAGATAGGCGTTTCTGCGGCCGCGACCGAGACTCCAGGATGGTATATTACCTTCCTAGTGCAAGGGTCAAGGATGTCTCGGAGCGGATGCAGGACATTCTGAAAAGGGAGGGTGAACAGCCAGTTGCCATGGTGGATATAGGGACCAATGCTATAGGTAAAAAACGGGATGAGGTCCTATGAGACAAATTTAAGGAGCTAGGAGCTAAATTAAAAAGTAGAACCCCAAAAGTAGTAATCTCAGGATTGCTACCACTGCCAAGTGCTAGTCAGAGTAGGAATCACAGGATAGCTCAGATGAATACGTGGCTTGAGCAGTGGTGCAGCAGGGAGGGATTCAAATTCCTGGGGCATTGGAACCGGTTCTGGGGGGGTGGGACCAGTACAAACGGGACGGTCTGCAGCTGGGCAGGACCGGAACCAATGTCCTTGGGGGAGTGTTTGCTAGTGCTGTTGGGGAGGAGTTAAACTAATATGGCAGCGGGATGGGAACCAATGCAAGGAGACAGAGGGAAACAAAATGGAGACAGAAACAAAAGATAGAAAAGAGATGAGGAAAAGTGGAGGGCAGAGAAACCCAAGGCAAACAACAAAAAGGGCCACTGTACAGCAAAATCCTAAAGGGTCAAAGTGTAATAAAAAGGCAAGCCTGAAAGCTCTGTGCCTCAATGCGAGGAGTATTCAGAACCCAAGAGAGGGCTCTGAGCTAGTTAAAGTGGGTGAGAGCTCAGATGAACAGGACCCCAAGAAAGAATGCAAAAGGCAGGAGGCAACAGAGCAGAGTAGCACTGGGATAAGGGTAAACCACAAGGTGATAGGAAGGGACAATATGTATGAATATAAGGGGGCTGCAGGAGGGGTCAAAACTAAAAATCATGGTTTAAAAACTAGTATTAAAACACTCTACCTAAACGCACGCAGCATTCAAAATAAAGTAAATGAGTTGACGGCACAAATTATTACATATGGGTATGATTTGGTGGCCATTACAGAAACGTAGTTGCAGGGTGGCCAAGACTGGGAATTAAACATACAGGGGTATCTGACAATTCGGAAGGATAGACAAGAAGGGAAAGGAGGTGGGGTAGCTCTGTTAATAAAGGATGATATCAGGGCAGTTGTGAGAGATGATATTAGCTCTAATGAACAAAATGTTGAATCATTGTGGGTGGAGATTAGAGATAGTAAGGGGAAAAAGTCACTGGTGGGTATAGTTTATAGCCTCCCAAATAATAACTTCACGATGGGGCGGACAATAATCAAGGGAATAATGGAGGCATGTGAAAAAGGAACGGCAGCAATCATGGGGGATTTTAACCCACATATCGATTGGTCAAATTAAATCGCACGGGGTAGCCTGGAGGAGGAAATCATAGAATGCACACGGGATTGTTTCTTAGAACAGTATGTTACAGAACCGACAAGTGAGCAACCTATCTTAGATTTTGTCCTGTGTAATGAGTCAGGAATAATAAACGATCTTCTAGTAAAAGATCTTCTTAGAATGAGTGATCACAGTATGGTTGAATTTGTAATACAGATTGAGGGTGAGGAAGTTGTGTCTCAAACGAGCATACTATGCTTAAACAAAGGGGACTACAGTGGGATGAGAGCAGAGTTGGCTAAAGTAGACTGGAAACACAGACTAAACGGTGGTACAATTGAGGAACAGTGGAGGACTTTTAAGGAGCTCTTTCATAGTGCTCAACAAAAATATATTCCAGTGAAAAAGAAGGGCAGCAAGAGAAGGGATAACCAGCCGTGGATAACCAAGGAAATAAAGGAGAGTATCACATTCGAAACCAATGCGTATAAGGTGGCCAAGGTTAGTGGGAAACTAGAAGATTGGGAAAATTTTAAACGACAGCAAAGAATGACTAAGAAAGCAATAAAGAAAGGAAAGATAGATTACGAAAGTAAACTTGCGCAAAACATAAAAACAGATAGTAAAAGCTTTTACCGATATATAAAACGGAAGAGAGTGACTAAAGTAAATGTTGGTCCCTTAGAAGATGAGAAGGGGGATTTAATAATGGGAAATGTGGAAATGGCTGAGACCTGAAACAATTATTTTGCTTCGGTCTTCACAGTGGAAGACACAAAAACCATGCCAAAAATTGCTGGTCACGGGAATGTGGGAAGGGAGGACCTTGAGACAATCACTATCACCAGGGGGTTAGTGCTGGACAGGCTAATGGATCGCAAGATAGACAAGTCCCCTGGTCCTGATGAAATGCATCCCAGGGTATTAAAAGAGATGGCGGAAGTTATAGCAGATGCATTCTTTATAATCGACCAAAATTCTCTGGACTCTAGGGAGGTACCGGCGGATTGGAAAGCAGCTAATGTAACGCCTCTGTTTAAAAAAGGGGGCAGACAAAAGGCAGGTAACTATAGGCCAGTTAGTTTAACATCTGTAGTGGGGAAAATGCTTGAAGCTATCATTAAGGAAGAAATAGCGTGACATCTAGATAGGAATAGTGCAATCAAGCAGACGCAACATGGATTCATGAAGGGGAAATCATGTGTAACTAATATACTGGAATTCTTTGAGGATATAACGAGCATGGTGGATAGAGGTGTACCGATGGATGTGGTGTATTTAGATTTCCAAAAGACATTCGATAAGGTGCCACACAAAAGGTTACTGCAGAAGATAAAGGTACTCGGAGTCAGAGGAAATGTATTAGCATGGATCAAGAATTGGCTGGCTAACAGAAAGCAGAGAGTCGGGATAAATGGGTCCTTTTCGGGTTGGAAATCGGTGGTTAGTAGTGTGCCACAGGGATCGGTGCTGGGACCACAACTGTTTACAATATACATAGATGACCTGGAAGAGGGGACAGAGTGTAGTGTAACAAAATTTGCAGATGACACAAATATTAGTGGGAAAGCGGGTTGTGTAGAGGACACAGAGAGGCTGCAAAGAGATTTAGATCGGTTAAGCGAATGGGCTAAGGTTTGGCAGATGGAATACAATGTCGGAAAATGTGAGGTCATCCACCTTGGGAAAAAAAAACAGTAAAAGGGAATATTATTTGAATGGGGAGAAATTACAACATGCTGCGGTGCAGAGGGACCTGGGGGTCCTTGTGCAGCAGGTAATCAGGAAGGCGAATGGAATGTTGGCCTTCATTGCGAGAGGAATGGAGTACAAAAGCAGGGAGGTCCTGTTGCAACTATACAGGGTATTGGTGAGGCCACACCTGGAATACTGCGTGCAGTTTTGGTCACCTTACTTAAGGAAGGATATACTAGCTTTGGAGGGGGTACTGAGACGATTCACTCGGCGGATTCCGGAGATGAGGGGGTTACCTTATGATGATAGATTGAGTGGACTGGGTCTTTACACATTGGAGTTCAGAAGGATGAGGGGTGATCTTTTCGAAACATTTAAAATTATGAAAGGGATCGACAAGATAGAGGCAGGGAGGTTGTTTCCACTGGTCGGGGAGACTAGAACTAGGGGGCACAGCCTCAAAATACGGGGGAGCCAATTTAAAACCAAGTTGAGAAGGAATTTCTTCTCCAAGAGGGTTGTGAATCTGTGGAATTCTCTGCCCAAGGAAGCAGTTGAGGCTAGCTCATTGAATGTACTCAAATCACAGATAGATAGATTTTTAACCAGTAAGGGAATTAAGGGTTACGGGGAGCGGGCGGGTAAGTGGAGCTGAGTCCATGGCCAGATCAGCCATGATCTTTTTGAATGGCGGAGCAGGCTCGAGGGGCTAGATGGCCGACTCCTGTTCCTAATTCTTATGTTCTTATGTAAGAAAAAGTGAGAGCTGTGAATTTGGAGCAGTTCCAAGCCGTGACTCAGTAGGTAGTGTTGTGTCTCTGCATCTTGTTACAAACTCACACGAGGCATGGATATATCAGACATGGTCACTCTGTGACCTTCACTTTATTCCCAGGACTAAAGACTGCTGATCCTGGGTGGGACCTCCCCTTTTATACCTGGAAGCCTAGGTGAGGAGCTCACTCCCTGTGGTCAGGGGTGCATTACAAGGGTACACGTACAGTATGCATGAGTTACAGTTACATACTTATAGTCATTGCAAGATGGTGAAACACATGACATCACCTCTCCCCTTCAGTCTTTTAGTTTCAGAGGTTAAGTCTATCGGGTGGTCGGCGCTCTCTCGTGGAGCGCCGGAGTTGTGGCTCTGGTGGTTGAGCCTCAGCATGGATCTCTGTCACTTGAGGTGATTCCGACCTCTCCGGGCTGGCCGCAGGGTCTGTGCATGCTGAAGGCTGTCTTTGTTGCTCGTGCGCTGGCAGTGGTGTGGGTGCTATCTCATCATGCTCTTCTTCTGGTTCCTCCGTGTCTGCACTGAACCTTGTCTTTACTTGGTCCAATTGTTTGCGGCATATCTGCCCATTGTTTAGTCTGACCAGCATGATCCTGTTTCCTTTGCCAATTACGGTGCCCTCAAGCCATTTGGGTCCCAAAGCATGGTTAAGAACAAATACCGGGATATCTATTTCTATACACCTCCCCCTTGAGCCTCAATCATGGACCTCGGTTTGGAACTGGCGCTTGCCCTCAACAATGTCTGCCAGGTCTGGGTGAATAAGGGACAGCCGCGTTTTGAGCGTGTGTTTCATGAGGAGTTCCATTGGCGGGACTCCCATGAGCGAGTGCGGCTGGGACCTTTCGGCCAGCAGGAGGCGCGATAGGCAGTACTGAAGGGAGGGTCCTTGGATGCGTAGCATGCCCTGTTTTCTGACTTGGACCGCACGTTCCGCCTGGCCAATGGAGGCCGGCTTGAACGGTGCTGTCCGGACGTGGTTGATCCCATTGCACGACATAAACTCCTGGAATTCATGGCTGGTAAAACACGAGCCATTATCGCTGACTAGGATGTCCGGCAAGCCGTGGGTCGCGAAAACCGTACGCAGACTCTCCACAGTGATTGATGTCATGCACGAGTTCAATATGATGCACTCGATCCACTTCGAGTATGCATCGACAACGATCAGGAATATTTTTCACATGAATGGGCCAGCATAGTCCACATGAATACGTGACCATGGCCTGGTGGGCCAGGGCCACGGGCTGAGTGGGGCCTCCCTGGGGGCATTGCCCAGCTGGGCACACGTCGTGCACCTGCGAACCCAGTGTTCCAGGTCTGAGTCAATCCCCGGCCACCACACGTGTGACTGGGCAATGGCCTTCATTAACATGATGCCAGGGTGCTCGCTGTGGAGTTCTCTGATGAACGCTTCCCTTCCTTTCTGGGGCATGACTACCCAGCTGCCCCATAACAGGTAGTCGGCTTGGACGGAGAGTTCGTCCATCTGTCTCTGAAACGGTCTGACTTCCTCGGAGCACGCCCTGTGTGCGGGCGCCCAGTCCCCAGTCAGGACACATTTCTTTATCATGGATAGGAGGGGGTCCCTGTTGGTCCAGAGTTTGATCTGGCGGGCTGTGATGGGGGAGCCCGCAGTGTCAAAAGCCTCAATGGCCATGACCATCTTGGTGCTCTGCTCCGACGCCCTCTCGGTGGTGGCCAGTGGGAGCCTGCTGAGCGCGTTAGCGCAATTTTCAGTGCCTGGCCGGTGCCGTATGATGTAGTCATACGCAGCCAGCGTGAGGGCCCATCGCTGTTTGAGAGCTGACGCATTAGTGTTGACAGCCTTGCTGTCGGACAACAGGGATATTAACGGCTTGTGGTCCGTCTCTAGCTCGAACCGTCTACCGAAAAGGTACTGATGCATCTTTTTCATACCTTACACACACGCGAATGCCTCCTTCTCGACCATGCCGTATCCACGCTCTGCCTGAGAGAGCGACCTGAAAGCGTAAGCCACCAGTTGGAGTCAGCCATCATCGTTACCCTGCTGCAAAATACACCCAAACCCGTAGGATGACGCATCGCATGTTAAAACCAGTTTTTTACAGGGGTCATACAAAGTCAACAGTTTGTTGGAACACAGCAGGTTCCTCGCCTTATTGAAAGCCCGTTCTTGACAATCCCCCCAAGACCATTCACAACCTTTACGGAGGAGCATGTGTAAAGGTTCCAACAATGTGCTTAAGTCCGGCAGGAAGTTCCCAAAATAGTTCAAAAGTTCCAGGAATGATCGCAACTCCGACGTGTTGCCGGGCCTGGGCGCCCGGCAAATCTCCTCAGTTTTTGATTCAGTGGGCCGGATCCCGTCTGCGGCAACCCTCCTGTCCAGGAACTCGATCGCTGGGGCCAAAAACACGCACTTGGCCTTTTTCAGCCGCAGGCCTACACCTTCCAATCGGCGTAGCACCTCCTCCAGGTTGCGGAGGTGTTCCTCAGTGTCTTGACCAGTTATAAGGATGTCGTCTTGGAACACGATCATTCCAGGGATGGACTTGAGCAAGCTTTCCATGTTTCACTGAAAGATAGCCACTGCCGAACGAATGCCAAACGGACACCTATTGTAAACAAATAATCCTTTGTGTGTCGTGATGGTGGTCAGAAACTTGGATTCTTCAGCCAGTTCCTGAGCCATGTAGGCAGAAGTGAGGTCCAGCTTCGTGAACAGTTTACCACCTGCCAGCGTGGCAAAAAGATCCTCCGCTCTCTGGAGCGGGTATTGGTCTTGCAACGACACTCGGTTGATGGTGGCTTTGTAGTCGCCACAAATCCTGACCAAGCCATCTGCTTTGAGGACGGGAACAATGGGACTTGCCCAGTCGCTGAATTCAATGGGCGAAATTATGCCCTCTCTGAGCAGCCTGTCCAGTTCACTTTCAATTTTTTCATGCATCACGTACGGCACCGCTCTGGCTTTGTGGTGCACTGGTCTGGCGTCCGGAGTGATGTGTTTCACTACTTTGGTGCCCTTGAACGTTCCGACAACGGGTTGAAAGAGTGACTCAAATTTTTGCAATAGCTGCGAGCATGAACTTCGCTCCACGGATGAAATGGCGTGCACATCCCCCCATTTCCAATTCATCTCAGCTAGCCAACTCCACCCCAAGAGCGTAGGGCCATTTCCCGGAACAATCCAGAGTGGCAGCCAGTTCTGTGATCCATTGTGCGTTACCACCAAGTTTGCACTGCCCAGCACTAGGATGATCTCTTTGGTGTACGTATGTAGCTGCATCTCAATGCGTTCCAGTTTGGGCCTGCTAGCTCTGTGTGGCCATAGTCTCTCAAATTGTTGGGCGCTCATGAGTGACTGGCTAGCTCCGGTATCCAGCTCCATGTGCACCGGGATGCCATTCAGTAAGACTTTCATCACCATGGGTGGCATGCTGTGGACGTCAGCCACATGAACTCTCTGAACTTCAGCATCCATGGTTGTTCCCCAGGCCTCATCCTGCATTTCAGACCCCTTGACTGGTTCCTCTGTCTCGCAGACTAGCCTCGCTACTGCCTTTTTGCACATCCTGGCCAGGTGTCCCTTGACATTACAAATCCTACAGGTGTAAAGTTGGAACCTGCAGATTTTTGCAGTGTGTCTGCTCCCACATCTCTAACATGAGCTGAGATTGCTGTTAACAAAAGGACTATTCCCAGGCATTCCTCTCTGATGGCCCTTTTAGCTGTTTCTGAGCGCTCTGATGGGGGATGTTAATTGTCCCATCACAGGATATATTGTTCCTTGTGATGGCGTAAATTGCCGATCCCCTTTCCATTGTCCCTGTTGCAGGAGCTTGTTGCTACCTGGGTGGTGTCGAATTGCCCTTGCCTGCCTGCCTGGACAGTGTCGAATTGCCCTTGCCCGCCTGTGGGGTTGTGTGTCATTTTTATAACATTGATTCCCTGGTTCAACGCAACTTTAAAACCAGGGCTGTGTGCATAGATTAGCTTGGTCTCCTCTTCCCCTTCCATAAAGGTCTGAGCTATCAACGCCGCCCCTTCTAAAGTCAAATCCTTAGTCTTTATGAGCTTCCTGAAAATGCCGGCATGATTAATGCCCTCGATGAAAAAGTCCCTTAACATCTCCCCCCTGCAGGCATTGGAGAACTTAGAGACTGGCCAAACGCCGTAGTTCCACCACGAAGTCCGAGATGTTTTGATCCTCCCGACGCCGGTGAGAGTAGAACCGGTGCCGGGCCATGTGTACTCTATTTGCCGGCTTGAGATGCTCACTGATCAGCTGGCTGAGCTCTTCGAAGGACTTGTCCGCTGGCTTTTGGGGTGCGAGCAGGTCTTTCATTAGCGCATACGTCTGTGGACCACAGCTGGTCAGTAGATGCGCCCTCCGCTTGTCAGCCGCTGCCTCTTCCAGCCAGTCCTTTGTGACTAAGCTCTGCTGGAGTCTTTCCACCAAGTCATCCCAGTCCTCACCCACACAGTAGCGTTCCTCTGTGCTGCTGGCCATCCTCGTGGTTCGGTGATTCCCATTTCTCGTCACCAGATGTTGTGTCTCTGCACCTTGTTGCAAACTCACATGAGGCATGGATATATCAGACACTGTCACTCTGTGACCTTCACTTTATTCCCAGGACTAAAGAGTGCTGATCCCCTTTTATACCTGGAAACCCAGTTGAGGAGCTCACTCCCTGTGGTCAGGGTGTGCATTACAAGGGTACAGGTACAGTATGCATGAGTTACAGTTACATACTTATAGTCATTGCAAGATGGTGAAATACATGACGGGTAACACCATCATCTCTGAGTCAGATGGTTGTCCCACTCCATAAACGAGCACTAAAATCTAGACTGACATTCTAGTGCAATACTGATGGAGTGCTGAACTGTTGGAGTTGATCTTCTGAATGGGATGTGAAACCGATGCCCCATCTGCCCTCTCAGCTGTAAGATTTCTAAATCTCTGGCATTAAATTGACAGCGAGACGATTATTTTAAAACAATTCGGAACAGTTTATTTAAACACATGCACATTTATCAGCAATCGTCGGCTATCCGATGGATCTATTTAGTCACAACAGAGATACAATGAGGTTATAATAAAAACGGTATACGTTACTTCCCTCTGACACAGCACAAGGCCTGCTCCTTGGTCTGTAGAGGAAGGTCTGCTTTGCCATGTGCTTAAGAAAAGGAGAGAGAACAAACTGGCTTGAGTTTTTTTTTATATCCATTAAGTCCATTGTTCCTCCGAAAGTCTCAGGATTGGACCTTGGTTCTAGGGCAGTTCCTTATTGGCTCTCCTCATTCATGTGTCTGCTGGACTGGCCCAGCCATCCCTTGATTCGGTTTAATGGCTTTCCAATTAACACAATACACAAACAGCATGCTGGAGGTCTGTGAGCTTCCATTTTGAATCTTTCAAAACTGTCTTTTCGTATAGTCTACACTTTCAATATTTATACAGACACAGAATCAATTTTATTACTGAACACTTTTATTCTTACAAACTCCCCACCTTGAGGGGGAAATATCCTTATTGACTCCTCATATGGTTTATCTCCTCAGGGCTCACATATCATAAACATTTAGAGGGTACTGATAGCTCTGCTGTTTATGTTTCTGTGAGGTGGATGACCGCTGTAAAATGGGTTTTAAACTTAGAGAGAGAGGGAACGAAAAGTGGATGGCCTGACTTGGTCCCCAGCTCGTAAGGTATAGGCCACATGTAGGGGATTTACTAGAATACAATAACATCTCCTCGGAGGCTCTCCCCTTCCTGTATCTTCAGTGTACCATCGCTTCTCAAAGCACATTGATGATTGATGAAGTTCGTGAGTCATGCTGCATCTCCCGCTTCTCCATCTTCCCTCGGCTTCGGTCGTCACCAGTATCGTCCTGACAATCGTGAGGATCCGTAACATGGTCTGTGGTAAACAAGATCAGTGCAGTATTTATTCTTTGGCAGTTTTTAACTGATTAATGTGAAACCACTTCTTGTACTTAACACCCTTTTTCCCCGGTAACTGAATCAAACAAACCGCGGGGTTCAATCGGTCTATAATCTTATGCGGTCCCCACCACCTGGGCTCAAAGGCATGCTTCTTTTTCCTATAATTTGGAATCATTACTGAGTCTCCCACTTCGTATTCAAAGGTACGTACTTTCTTGTTAAAGTACCTTTTAATTTGTCTTTTTGACTTCCCCAATTTGGTGGCCACATATCGATTGATCCGATCAGTGTGATCTACCACTTGTTCCAGCCACTTGGAACAACATGTTTTCATTGTCAGGGGACTCACCCCTGTTAGTGTTAGCTGGCCTGGTGTTCTCATGAGCCTCCCCGTCATGGCCTGATATGAGGAGTTCTATGAGGTGTGGACCTCATTGCCACTAAGCACATCGACAGCATGTTAGCCCATTGAGTGGGGTGGTCCGCACACAATTTTTTAAACATTAACTTGAGGGTCCTGTTCTCCCTTTCGATCCCTCCGGACGACTGGGGGTGGTGAGCAATATGTAATTTGTGTTTTATCCCCAACATTTCCTGCAGGTGGGTAAAAATTTTACTGGTAAAGTGTGAACCTTGATCGCTGTCCATTTGTACTGGTCCTCCCCACCTACAAACGCATGATTCAATAGTGTTTTGGCTGCTGTGATTGAGGTTTTGGCGCGGCAGGGGAATGCTTCGATCCATTTAGTGAATTGATCCACCACCACTATTGTGTTCCTAACACAGATGAGACTGCACACTGGGAGGTTAAAGTAACAGTGGCCTCAGTCTTTATTAAGACACTCCAGAGTGAGGAACAGGCTTTAGGGGCTGGCTTATATACAGTGCTCTCAAGGGATGCTGGGATCCCTTGGGACTTCAGGGGATGCGCTCCCTGGTGGCAGAACATGGGAGTGCATGCTTTACAGATACACAACATCACTCCCCCCGTAAAGTCAAAGTGAAAACTATTTACAAGGTGAGGCGGTCGGGAGCCTTTCTTTCCTTGGTGGACCGCCTCGGTACAGATGTCTGTTCTGGTGTGTTGACTGTGCCCTCGCTGGGCTGGCATGTTGTTGGACCTGCAGGGCTGCTGGGTGAGCCTGGCCTTGCTGGGCTGTTGGGCGTGATGGGTTCGATTTCCTGGTGTCGTCGATCATTTGGGTGTGTGTTGTGGGCTCGAAAGAGGTGGTGTCTGCTGTGGGTTGTTCAGGACAGTCTGTGAACCGGAGCCTTATTTGGTCCAGCTGCTTTCTGCAAATTTGTCCATTGACTAGTTTGACTACAAACACCCTACTCCCTTCTTTAGCTATCACCGTGCCCGCGATCCATTTGGGACCATGTCCATAGTTTAGCACATACACAGGGTCATTCAGATCAATTTCCCGTGACAGAGTGGCTCAACCATTGTTCACATTTTGTTGCTGCTGCCTGCTCTCTATCTGATCATGCAGGTTGGGGTGAACCAGCGAGAGTCTGGTTTTAAGTATCCTTTTCATGAGTAGCTCAGCCAGGGGCACCCCTGTGAGCGAGTGTGGTCCGGTGCGGTAGGTGAGCAGTACTCGGGACAGGCGGGTTTGGAGTGAGCCTTCTGTGACTCGTTTAAGGCTCTGTTTGATTGTTTGTACTGCCCGCTCTGCCTGCCCATTGGAGGCTGGTTTAAACGGGGTCGAGGTGACATGTTTGATCCCATTACGGGTCATGAATTCTTTAAATTCGGCACTGGTGAAACATGGTCCGTTGTCACTGACCAGTATGTCAGGCAGGCCGTGGGTGGCAAACATGGTCCTCAGGCTTTCAATGGTGGCGGTGGCGGTGCTTCCCGACATTATTTCATGTTCAATTTATTTTGAGAAAGCATCCACCACCACCAGGAACATTTTACCGAGAAACGGGCGCGCATAGTCGACATGGATCCTTGACCATGGTCTGGAGGGCCAGGACCACAAACTTAGTGGTGCCTCTCTGGGCGTGTTGCTCAACTGATTGCCGTACACAGGACTCTAAGTCAGAGTCGATACCGGGCCACCACACGTGGAATTTGGCTATCGCTTTCATCATTACTATACCCGGGTGTGTGCTGTGGAGATCCGAGATGAACGTCTCCCTGCCCTTTTTGGATAGCACTGCGCAGTTACCCCACAACAGGCAGTGTGCCTGAATGGACAGCTCGTTCTTTCGCCGCTGGAACGGCTTGATTAGCTCTTGCATTTCAACGGGGACGCTGGCCCAGCTCCCATTCAGTACACAGTTTTTTACTCGGGACAGCAGAGGATCTTGGCTGGTCCAAGTCCTAATCTGGCGGGCCGTGACAGGTGATTTATCATTTTCAAACGTTTCCATGACCATCAGCAAGTCTGCGGGCTGCGCCACCATCAACAAGTTTGCAGGCTGCGCCATTTCCACCCCTATGGTGGGCAGTGGTAGCCGACTGAGAGCATCCGCACAGTTCTCAGTGCCTGGTCTGTGGCGGATGGTATAGTTATACGCTGATAGCGTGAGTTGCCCACCTCTGTATGCGGGCTGAGGCATTAGTATTTATCCTCTTGTTTCAGCGAACAGGGATATGAGGGGCTTGTGATCGGTTTCCAGCTCAAATTTGAGGCCAAACAGGGACTGATGCATTTTCTTTACCTGAACACACACGCTGATGCCTCTTTCTCAATCATGCTGTCAGCTCTCTCGGCCTTAGACAAGCTCCTGGAGGCATAGGCAACAGGTTTCAACTTCCCCGCAACGTTAGCTTGTTGTAATACACACCCGACTCCGTACGACGACGTATCACATGCTAGCACAAGTCTTTTACACGGGTTATACAATACAAACAGCTTATTGGAACACAAAATGTTTCTGGTTTTATCAAAAGCAATTAATTCCCCATACCCAGTTCTCACCTTTACGCAATAACACATGTAGCGGCTCTTAAAGGGTGCTTAACCCCGGTAGGAAGTTACCAAAATAGTTGCGGAGTCCCAAGAACGACTGCAGCTCCATGACGTTCTGTGGCCTGGATGTATTCCTGATAGCCTCTGTCTTGGCGTCTGTGGGCCGAATGTCATCTGTCGCGATCTTACTCCCCAAAAACTCCACTTCTGTTGCCATGAAGACGCATTTCGACCTCTTCAGCCGCAGCCCTACACGATCCAGTCGCTGGAGGACCTCCTCTAGGTTTTGTAGGTGCTTGACAGTGTCCTGACCCGTGACCAATATGTCGTCCTGAAAAACCACCATGCGTGGTATCGACTTGAGTAGGCTCTCCATGTTTCTCTGGAAGATCGCTGCAGCCGACCGAATCCCAAACGGGCATCTGTTGTAGATGAACAGTCCCTTGTGCGTGTTGATGCAGGTGAGGCCCTTCGAAGACTTCCAGATCCTGCGTCATGTAGGCCGAAGTCAGGTCGAGCTTGGTCAATGTCTTGCTTCCTGCCAGCGTCACAAATAGGTCGTCTGCCTTAGGTAGTGGGTATTGGTCCTGTAGTGAGAAACGATTAATAGTTACTTTATAATCGCCGCAAATCCTGACCGTGCCATCACTTTTGAGTACTGGAACAATCGGGCTGGCCTACTCGCTGAATTCCACTGGGGAGATGATGCCCTCGCTTTGCAGCCTGTCCAGCTCGATTTCCACTCTCCCTCATCATGTGAGGTACCGCTCGTGCCTTGTGGTGAATGAGTCATGCCTCTGGGACCAAGTGGATCCGCACCTTCGCCCCGGAAAAGTTTCCAATGCCTGGCTTAAAAAGAGAAACAAATTTGTTAAGAACCTGGGTCCATGAGGCCTCATCGACATGTGATAGCGCTCGGATGTCATCCCAGTTCCAGCGGATTTTGCCCAGCCAGCTCCTTCCAAGCAGTGTGGGGCCATCGCCCTGGACAATCCAGAATGGCAGTTCCTGCACCGTGCCATCGTAGATGTCCTTGACCATGGCGTTGCCCAAGACAATGATAAGCTCCTTGGTGTATGTTCTTAGTTTCGTGTGGATGGGGCTCAGAGCTGGCTCGAATGCCTTGTTGCACCACAGTCTCTCAAATATCTTTTTACTCATGATGGATTGGCTAGCGCCAGTGTCCAGTTCCATGACTACGGGTAAGCCATTCAATTTTACGTTTAGCATTATAGATGGGCATTTCATCGAAAATGTGTGCACCCCGTGTACTTCAGCATCTGCCTCCTCTCACTGAGGCTCGAAATTGCTTTGATCCACCATGGACCGATCTTCCTCTGCCACGTGGTGGTTAGCAGGTTTTGAAGAGCTTGCAGCTCGTTTGCAAGCTCAGAGGTGCCCCATTGTTCCACAGCTATTGCAAACATACCCTTTGAAGCAGCATGAATAGGCTGAATGGAAGCCTCCACAACGCCAACAAGGTGTGAATTGCCTTGCATTCATCCTTTGTTGGGGACTTTGAGTCATCTGGGTCACCTGAGGCCTGCTGGCAGTTGCAGACTCGTGGTTTCTACCCTGTACATTTCTGCTCGCAAACACAGTTCCAGTTAATTTATGAACATTGCTAGCACTTATGTGCTGAGAGATTTGTTTGGTGTTATCACTGGTGGATATAAACGCCTGTGCTATTGCAATGGCCTTGCTGAGGGTCGGTGTCTCTACAATCAAATATTTTCGTAGGATGGTCTCGTGGCCAATGCCCAGTACAAAAAAGTCTCTGAGCATTTGCTGCAGGTAGCCATCAAACTCACATTGTCCTGCAAGTCGCCTTAGCTCAGCGACGTAGCTCGCCACTTCCTGACCTTCAGATCGCTGGCACGTGTAGAACTGATACCTCGCCATCAGCATGCTCTCCCTCGTGTTAAGATGCTCCCGAACCAGTGTACGCAGCTCCTCATACAACTTATCTGTGGGTTTCACCGGAGCCAAAAGATTCCTTATGAGGCTGTAGGTCGGTGAGGAGGACCGCTCTCCTTTTTGCAGCGCTTCCTTCTCTGTCCAGCTCGTTGGCTACAAAGTACTGGTCTCGCTGTTCGACATAGGCTTCCCAGTCCTCACCCTCCGAGAACTTCTCCAGGGTGCCCATAGTTTGCTGCATCTTTGCATTGGATTCGTATACTCGTCACCAGTTATTGTGTTCCTAACACAGAAGAGACTGCACACAGGGAGGTTAAAGTAACAGTGACCTCAGTCTTTATTAAGACACTCCAGAGTGAGGAACAGGCCTTAGGGGCCGGTTTATATAAAGTGCTCCCAATGGATGCTGGGATCCCTTGGGATTTCAGGGGATGCGCTCCCTGGTGGCGGAATATGGGATTGCATGCTTTACAGATACACAACAACCACTAGGACATGCTGAAAATTGCCTTGCGCCTGTGGAAGTGGCCCAAAGAAGTCTATCTGGAGGTGAGTTCATGGCCCTTGAGGTTAGGGTGCGCTTTGAACCAAGGCTCAGTTAGTGCATGCAGGAGGATTGTGTTGCAGGCACGGTAGGCATCTTGCCACATATTGGTTGATTGTTTCCCTCATGGAAGGGCACCAAGCTGTGGATGCTACCTTGTAGAAGGTTACCAGGGCCAAATAGTGCCCTGCTGTGGGGTGGGAGTGAAAGTGGGAGAGCAGTTCCTGACCCACCTCTGGTGGAACACACACCACCATGATTTGATTCAGTTCCCGGGGAAAAAGGTTGTTAAGTACAACAAGTGGCCTTTGGCTTTCTTTTAAAATCAGCAACTGCTCATCTGAGTCAGGGGCAGTGGCTCGTATGGTATTGCGAGCCCAGGCTGTTGGTTGAGGAAGAGGTCTGCCTTCCTCGTGTCAGGCGCTTACAGCAGCATATGATCAGTATTGATGCTGCAAGGATTTTAAATCTAGGTGATCTGTTGGGGATGCCTTGCTAATAGCATTGCAGGGCTCAACAACTATGTCCTCTATCTCCCCATCAATTGCAGCGTCCTTGGCTGCTCTGTCTGCTCTGGAATTTTCCTCACTATATGGACCCCATTTTCTATGGGCTGCTACCTTTCCTATGAAGCAGGGCTGGGATCGCTGTTTAAGGTATGACCAGAGCAGGCGTAACCAGGGCCCATGGACCAGGGCCTTACCATCTATTGTACAATCGTCATTTTTGTGGTATAGGGGCAAGGAGAGCATGGTGATTATAGCATAGTCACTATTGGATCAAATATTCACAGGCCTATCTGAGGTTTCCTTTACAGCAGTTCGAAGTGCGGCGATTTCTGCATATTGTGAAGACTGTCTATTGCATCTTCGCTGGATGGTTCTTTCTGGCAATACCACAGCATACCAGATATGAGGAGATCCTTCCATGTGATATGAGGTCCCATCGATGTAGACCTCTGGGGCACTCTGTATGGGCTATTTCTGCACAGGATGTGTCTCAAAGTTAATCAGGAATAATGGACATTCATGCGGGTCCCCCTCATAGATCAGAAAATGTGGCAGCAATGTAGTGGGTTTGGAAATGGTATCTGCTCCATTTAGAATAACTCCACAAGAATGTATATCTTAAGCTCAAACTGTTGTTGTGACCTTGGTCTCTTTACTGTAACTCCAGAGTGAGGAAGCAGCATGGTAGACTGCCTTTTATACCTGCTTGCCCAGGGCGTGCAGGTGAACCTTGGGTTTTCCCACAGGTGTGACCCCTGGTGGCAAGCCTTATACATTGGTAATGTTTACATACATAACATCATTCCCACTGCCCGCAAAGCCTTATGTACAAGTTATTTACAAGTTGAGGCAATCCAGGGCTCTGCGTTCCCGGGTTGATTGCCTGAGTTGAAGTCCTAACTTGAGGAAGGACATTCTTGCTGTTGAGGGAGTGCAGCGAAGGTTCACCAGACTGATTCCCGGGATGGCGGGACTGACACATCAAGAAAGATTGGATCAACTGGGCTTGTATTCACTGGAGTTCAGAAGAATGAGAGGGGATCTCATAGAAACGTCTAAAATTCTGACGGGTTTAGACAGGTTAGATGCAAGAAGAATGTTCCCAATATTGGGGAAGTCCAGAACCAGGGGTCACAGTCTAAGGAAAAGGGGTAAGCTATTTAGGACCGAGATGAGGAGAAACTTCTTCATCCAGAGAGTGGTGAACCTGTGGAATTCTCTACCACAGGAAGTTGTTGAGGCCAATTCACTAAATATATTCAAAAAGGAGTTAGATGTAGTCCTTACTACTAGGGGGATCAAGGTGTATGGCGGGAAAGCAGGAGTGGGGTACTGAAGTTGCATGTTCATTGAATGGCGGTGCAGGCTCGAAGGGCCGAATGGCCTACTCCTGCACCTATTTTCTATGTTTCTATGTTTCTGACATGGGTGAGTCGGTCAGATCATTGCTGCACTGCAATGTGGCTGGTCTGATTGGACTGTCGGGCATGGTGGGTTCATCCTCGTGGTCGATTGCTGGTTGGGTGTGTGTGGGTGGATCAATAATGGTAATATCCTCTTCAAACTATTCTTGGTTGTCAGTGAACCGCAGTTTTGTCCGATTCAAGTGCTTTCTGCATGTTTGTCCATTCAAAAGATGGACAACACACACTCTATTCCCCTCCTTGCCAGCAACCCATTTGGGACCATGACCATAATTAAGAACAAACACAGGGTAATTCCCCTCAATGTCACGTGATACAGCCGTGCGATCATAGTACATATTATGCCGGTGATGCTGGGTTTCTACATGGTCATTGAGATCCGGTTTGAAGCTCTGCTTGATGGTTTGGACTGCCCGTTTCACTTGACCATTGGATGCGGGCTTAAATGGCGCAGACCTGACCTGCTTGATGTCATTGCGGGTAATAAACTCGTTGAATTCCGAGCTGGTGAAGCATGGTCCATTGTCATTAACAAGGACGTCGGGCAAACCATGGGTGGTGAACATGGCCCGGAGGCTTTCAGTGGTGGCAGTGGACATACATGATGACATTATTATACATTCAATCCATTTAGCGTAAGCGTCCACTGCAACTAGGAACACCTTTCCTGGAAAAGGGCCAGCAAAATCTACGTGGACCCTTGACCACGGTTTGGAGGGCCATGACCACAGACTCAGTGGGGCCTCCCTTGGTGCATTGCTCAACTGTGAGCAAGTGTTACATTGATGTACACATGACTCCAACTCCGAGTCAATGCCAGGCCACCAAACGTGCGACCTGGCAATAGCCTTCATCATGACTGTGCCTGGGTGGGTACTGGGTGCGTATAAATGTTTCCCTGCCTTTTTTTGGCAAAATTACATGATTCCCCCATAGGAGACAGTCCAAATGGATGGACATTTCATTCTTGCGTCGGTGGAACGGCTTAATTTCGTCTTGCATTTCCCCTGGGACCGCCAAACAGCTCCCATTGAGGACACAACGTTTTACTAGTGATAGCACCGGGTCCTGGCTCGTCCAGGTCTTGATCTGGCGAGCCGCGACGGGTTACCCTTCGCTCTCAAAAGCATCCATTACAAGAAGCAAGTCTGCGGGTTGCGCCATTTCCACCCCGGTGGTGGGCAATGGTAGCCGACTGAGGGCATCCGCACAGTTCTCAGTGCCTGGTCTGTGGCGGATTACATAATCATACGCAGATAACGTTAGTGCCCATCTTTGGATGCAGGACGAAGCATTGGTGCTGATATCTTTGCTTTCTGAGAACAACGAAATGGCTTGTGGTCGGTTTCGAGCTCGAACCGGAGCCCAAATAGGTATTGGTGCATTTTCTTAACCCCAAATACACATGCTAATGCTTCTTTCTCAACTATACTGTAGTCTCTTTCAGCCTTAGATAAGGTTCTAGACGCATATGCAACCGGTTGCAGCTTGCCTGACCCATTTGCTTGCTGTAACACACAACCGACCCCGTGCGAAGATGCATCACAAGCTAGTACTAAACGTTTACACGAGTCATACAATACAAATAACTTGTTAGAACATTGCAGATTTCTGGCCTTGTTAAAGGCTGTCTCTTGAGATTTATCCCAAACCCAGTCGTCACCCTTGCATTATGGTTCCAGCAAAATGCTCAGCCCTGGTAGAAAGTAACCAAAATAGTCGAAGAGTCCCAGGAACGAATGCAGCTCCGTAACATTCTGTGGTCTGGGTGCATTCTTGATGGCCTCCGTCTTGGAGTCCGTGGGTCTGATGCCGTCCGCTGTAATCTTTCTCCCCAGAAATTCGACCTCTGGCACCAGAAAAACACACTTGGAGCGTTTCAGCCTGAGTCCCACTCTGTCCAGTCGCTTGAGAACCTCTTCCAGATTGTGCAAGTGTTCGGTGGTGTTGCGGCCAGTGATCAAGATGTCATCTTGAAACACCACGGTGCTCGGAACCAATTTCAGCAGACTCTCCATGTTCCTCTGGAAGATGGCCACAACCAAGCGAATCCCAAAGGGGCATCTATGGTATATGAACAGTCCTCTGTGCGTGTTGATGCACGTCAATTTTTTTGAAGGTTCAACCAGCACCTGTGTCATGTAAGCAGAGGTTAGATCCAACTTGGTGAATAACTTCCCCCCTGCTAGCGTTGCAAACAGGTCATCTGCTTTGGGTAGTGGGTACTGGTCCTGTAACGAGACTCGGTTGATCGTTACCTTGTAGTCCCCGCAGATTCTGACCGTTCCATTGCTCTTCAACATCGGAACAATTGGACTGGCCCACTCGTTGAACTCGACTGGCGATATGATCCCCTCTCATTGAAGTCTGTCCAGCTCGATCTCGACTTTCTCTCACATCATCTAAGGAACTGCTCGGGCATTGTGATGAATGGGTTGTGCATCAGGGACTAGATGGATCTGCACTTTGGCGCCTTTGAAGTTGCCGATGCCTGGCTCGAATAACGACGGGAATTTGTTTAGCACTTGGGTGCACGAGGCGTCATCCACCGAAGACAGTGCTTTGATGTCAGCCCAGTTCCATCGGATCTTTCCTAGCCAGCTTCTGCCGAACAGCATTGGGCCATCGCCTGGTACAATTCATAGTGGTAAATCATGCACAGCTCCATCGTACGATACCTTCACTGCCGCACTGCCAATGACTGGTATGAGCTCTTTGGGTATGAGCTCTTTGGTGTAAGTGCGCAGTTTTGGCCTTTGTGCCTTGTTGCCCCACAGTTTCTCAAAAGCCTTCTAGCTCATAATTGACTGACTCGCCCCTGTGTCCAATTGCATGGAAACTGGAATGCCATTTAATTTGACTTTTAACATTATTGGAGGGCTTTTGGTGGTGAAGGTGTGAACATCATACACTTCCTCTTCAGCCTCGGGTTGAGTTGTCTCTCTTACTCGTTCAGCGTGATCCGCGCCGGATCGGTCATCTTCTGCCACATGGTGAGTCGCAGCACGTCTGCACATTCGCTGGAGGCGCCCCATTGTTCCACAGCCCTTGCACACGTAGTGCTTGAATTGACATTAATGGGCTCGATGATTACCCCCGCAGTGTCAACATGGTGCTAATGGATTCACATTCACGCCCCACGGCGGACTCTGTCATCCTAGGTCTGGCCTCTGTGGGCGTGTAGGCCCTGCAATGTACAATTCTGCCTGCTGAAGGCGTTATTTTATGCACAATACTTGCCAGTGAGTTTCGATGCTACAATGATATCTATTTAGTGTTATCATTCATGGACATGAAAGCCTGTCGTGATGGCCTTGCTCAGATCCAGGGATTCAGCAGACAGCAGTTTGCGAAGAATGACCTCATGGCCAATTCCAAGCACGAATAAGTCCCGCAACACTTTCCCAAAAAATCCAGCAAATACGCACGGTTCCGCAAGGTGTCTTAGGTCGGCGACATAGCTCACCATGTCCTGGCCCCTCGGAGCAGTGGTGCATATAAAAGCGATACCTGGCCATCAAGATGCTCTCCTTCGGCTTGTGGTGTTCCCGAACCAGCGTGCACAACTTTTCATTTGTCTTCTCCGTTGGTTTCGTCGGTGCTAGAAGATTTTTGATGAGGCCATATATCGTGGAGCCGTAAACGGTGAGGAGAATCGCTCTGCGCTTGACCGCGGTTTCTTCCTTTTCCAGCTTGTGGCGACCAAGTACTGGTCAAGACGCTCAACGAAGGCTTCCCAATCATCACCCTCAACAAATCTCTCAAGAATACCAACGCAGCCATAACTACGTGAAAGTTCGTGATCTGTTACTCATCACCAATTGTTACATTTAGAATAATTCCACAAGACTATATCTTAAGCTCAAACTGTTGTGACCTTGATCTCTTTATTGTACTCCAGAGTGAGGAAGCAGCATGGTAGACTGCCTTTTATACCTGCTTGCCCAGGGTGTGCAGGTGACCCTTGGGTCTCCCACAGGTGCGCCCCCTGGTGGCAAGTCTTACACATTGGTAATGTTTACATACATAACATTACCAATATCTCTTTCTATAAATTCCAATGTCCATTTGCTGAGGCGCTGCGAGGAAACTAGCGAATCTTCAGGTTTCAGAGGTGTGTGTCCGCTGTGCAGAATTGTCGCCAGTAATAAAGGTAAAATGATGTACCGACCAGAAGACGGCCAGTAAGTGATGCTTGCATGCGGTATATGTCTTTTCTGCCCCCTGCAGGATTCGAGACGCATATGCAATCTGCTGCAGTCAATCAGCTCGCATTTGGCACAGAACTGCAGTGAGGTTTTGCTCTGTGGCCCCGACCTCCAAATGGAAGGGCTGCGTGGCATCAGGAGTGATCAGACATGCGGCCTGTATTACTGCAGTTTTTAATTTAGCCAAGGACTGGGTATGGACATCAGTCCATGCTGGGCGTATGTCATTACCCTGCAGTTTTATTAAATCATACAGTGGCCTTGCACACTCTGCAAAACCTGGGATAAAGTTCCTTTGGTATCCCACGAAACCCAAGAATGATCGTAGGGCTGTTTTGGAAGTGGGTAATGGCAGTCGCTGTATTATCTCCACCTTGTGAGAGTCGGGGGAAGATCCCGCTGGAGAAATGGGCACTCCTAGAAAGGTGACCTGTTTTACTAATTGAGCCTTACGGGGATTCAGCTTTAGTCCCACCTGGACCAACAATGACAAAAGTTCGTGCAAAAGGAACAGATGCTCCTCCATGCTGTCGGTTGCCAGCAGTAGGTTGTCTATGTACTGAAGCAAGCAGGTAGGGCAGGAAAAGTCTTTTAAAATTGCAGCTATTCTTTTGTGGAATACCGTGAGGGAATTGTGGAACCCCTGAGGCAATCATGTCCAGGTGTAGCTCTGGTCCTCAAATGTGAACACAAATTTGTACTGGTCTTTCCTCTTAACAGGGATACTCCAGAATCCATTGGCAATGTCGAGGGTAGAGAAGTACTTGAACCAGCAGGAATTTCAGATAATATGGTGGGAGTTTCTCTTACTACCGGTGAGCAGGCTGGTGTTACAGAATTTAACTTTCTGTAATCACCAGCTGCTATCGGGCTTTTCAACTGACCATGTTGGGGAATTGGTCGTGAAAGTGCCTGTCCTAAGAACACCCTGCTCGACTAGGGATTTTATGGTGTCTCGGATGTAAGGGTGACTCTCCCTTGGGATGGGGTACTGTTTAGTGAATGAGTGGGGGGGTCCCTCAATAGATTCCTCACCTGCCATTTTTCCACAGTCATGTTTGCATGTGGCAAACACCGCTAGGTGTTCCTGAATTAGTTTTGCCACAGCTTCATTTTCGCTCCCCGGAGGGTCATACTCATGGCTTTTTAATAGCAAAAAGTGAGCATCTGAAATTTCTTATACTCCTGCCTTATCTCTCAATCCCATCCAAACATAGTCCTGATTATAATCTATCACCGTGCCATACTGATCCAAAATCCGAAAATTCCCCTTCCGTCGGGGGTGGTCATCAGCATCGGTGCTGGGACCTTACAGGTGAGGTCCCCCAACTGAAGTTCAGTGGCCTTCCCTGTATACGTAGTGGTTGTATTGCTGTTAAACCCTTTAAGGGCTATACAACACTTGCCCACCGCTGCATGGCGTTCAGGGCATGGGGTGTGGATCATGGTAATGCTGAGCCAGTATCGATAAGCATACTCTGCTGCCTGCCCCCTTTTAAGACAACAACAACAAGGACTACTGGTCTCCTGCTACCATCACATCGGAACCTCACTTTCGACCAATCTTTGGGGGCCGAACCTGTCATAGGGTTTGTGGTGTATGTAGCACTCAAATCACTGACTCCACACGGTCTGGTGTTGTCGTAACTGCTGTGACCTTAGTCCTTTATTGTGTAACTCCAGAGTGCCTCTCAGGTGTGGTGGGCAGCCTTTTATACTCTGTCTTGCAGGTACTTTCAGGTCCCCCACCACAGCGTTCTTTGTGGCGCACCATTGTACATTTAATGTACCTGGACAATACATAACAGGATCGATCCTTGAATAGGTCTCTCTAATGAGTGTGCATCGGTGATTACGTGCACTGGTAAATGATTTTGCATCCTCCCATGGCAATTTGGGTTTGTATAAGGGTTATCAATTGATCCAATTGTTGATCTGTCCCAGATGGCTTGGATTCGTCTCTCGTTGCATCATGTCGGTGCTGGTCTGGATCTGCTGCAGTCTTTTGCTAGGTGGTCTACCTTCTTACAATTAAAGCACTGTCCCTTAAAGGGGTAGTTTTGAGATCCCTCCACCATTGATACTGGTTTATTTGCAGTGGGTGGTGACTTCACCTTTAACTGGTCTTTTACCATCTCCCAGGCTATTTGAGTGCTGGCCTCTATATCTGTCCACTGATTGGTGGGCCTCATGGCTATGTCCAGGGTGATTTTAACTAAAGGATGGAGTTAGATCAGGAACATCAATTTAAATTGTTCCTAATTCTTTCATACTGTAGCATTTGTGGGTACCTGGTTCTGCGTACGTTGATAGATATCGTACAGGCAATTACTGAAAGCTCTAGGGGTCTCTTCTGGGCACTGCTTGGTCTGATTAAGCAGAGCCACTAAGTTTAAGTTTTGGATCCCTAAATGGTTTAGGATCGCGGTCATGAGTGCATCGGCCGCTGCGCCAGGCTGGAGGACTGCATCTGGCAGATTATCTTTTAGGGAAGTGGAACAAGCCAAGAAGAGGACTCGTGTTAAGTCTCTCTTTTCCAACTCTGGGTGACCCCTCCTGAAATTTGCCCACCTCCAATTAACTTCGAGTGGGTCGTCCCCATCATTAATGGGCCCCAACTCGTGGCTACACGCCGAGGCGTCAGCACCAGAAATGGGCCGTGAGTCGGTATGGTTACTGGTGATGTGGCCGTGCACATTACGTCGTGAAGAAGTGGTTTCTACGGCTACGATTGGCTCTTGTGTCTCCAAGGTATCCCATCCTTCATCACCCTCCTGGGGATTATACTGACTTCCTCTTCCCAATCTGTCTCCCCCTTGTCCCCTTCTGCTGTCTCTGTTATGGCTCCCTGTGTTACTGCGGATACCAGGGCCTGCTGCTCCCCTAACTTATTTTTTAGCCTCGCTATTTCTAGTTGGCACTAGGAGTGATCTGCCTCCCTATGTGGCTTCTTAATTACTTCCCTTAATGCCCCACTAACATCTTCTATCTCTTGCTGGAGCCTCAAGTTTTCCAATTTATATTTTTTTAACTCTAATTTGTTTTCATTTGCTTCAACAACGGCTGCTGTGGCATTTAAATTTGAGAGGCTTTGTTGTAGCAATGAAGCTGCCTATTCGGCCCCTCTTTCTAATTGCCGAATACTGTGGTTTAATTGACCAATTTCTTGTCTTAAATGCTGTATTTCTCCCTCTTTTAACTGTTTCACAAGTTGGAGGCCTTCTTCCTTTTGTTGTTTTATACCTTCAATCTCTCTTTTAGTTGAATCTCTTTTACTTGCAATTCTTTTAAATTTTGTATCACTTTGGCCTCCTACCTCATTAATTCTTCATCTCTCCGGGCACAATAAAATGCGCTGAATGCCACGAGACTGTTTGCCCGTTTTGGCCTTGGCTCCCCCTTGTCTACTCTCTCTTGGATAAGTGCCACCAGCTCCCCGAAGGATGCAGGTTGATCCTTGTGGAGGTACCGTGCCTGTGCCTTTAACCCTTCTATGTCTTGTATCGGGAACATTTTGGACAACTTCTGATAAACTAGCTCAACATTTGTTTTTAATGTTGACTTTCTGTTCATAATTGATCCCTTCATCCTGTGTCTTTTGAGTATAACTACTGGTGGGCCTCCACTTAAACAGTTACAACTATCGAGACGACTGCTCATTAAGACGCAATTTCTCCCGATCCATTTAATCGTTTATAAGTTGTACTTCACAACACAGGTTCAAATTGCAACTCCCAAAATTTCCAGTTGTTCAAAAGAATCATCAAAAAGCTGTCTTGCCAGATGCCTGCATTCTCCAGCAATTTGTAAGATTTCTAAATCTATGGCATTAAATTGACAGCGAGACGATTCTTTTAAAACAATTCGAACAGTTTATTAAAACACACACACATGCACATTTATCAGCAATCATCGGCTATCCTATGGATCCATTTAGTTACAACGGTATACGTTACTTCCCTTTGGCACAGCACATGGCCTGCTTCTTGATCTTTAGAGGAAGGTCTGCTTTGCCGTGTGCTTAAGAAAAGGAGAGAGAGCAAACTGTGGCTTGAGTTTTTTTTATATTCTTTAAGTCCATTGTTCCTCCGAAAGCCACAGGATTGGACCTAAGTTCTGAGACAGTTCCTTATTGGCTCTCCTGACTCATGTGTCTGCTGGACTGGCCTAGCCATCCCTTGATTAGGTTTAACGGTTTTCCAATTAACACAATACACAAACAGCATGCTGGAGGTCTGTGAGCTTCCATTTTGAATCTTTCAAAACTGTCTTTTCGTATAGTCTACACTTTCAACATTTATACATATATGATTCAATTTTATTACTGAACATTTTTATTCTTGCACAGGTGGATGCAAAAGATCCCATGGAACTATTTTGAAGAATTGCAGGAAGTTCTCACTGGTGTCCTAGCCAATATTTATCCCTCAATCAACATTATCTGGTCATTATCACATTGCTATGCGTGGGAGCTTGCTATGCACATATTTGACTGCTGAAATTACAACAGTGACTATACTTGAAAAAATACTTTGTTGGCTGTAAAGCACTTTGGGACATCCGGTGGTTGTGAAAAACGGTATATAAGTGCAAGACTATGGGGGAGAAATTCATTATCGCCCCAGTTGGGGTCAATGGAGAATAATATTGGACAATGTGTAAAAATGCATTGTCTTATTAGCTTGTCTACTAGATAGAAGCGCCAACGGATACAAGGGCTGGATCACAGCTCTGATCCAATCATCATCATCATAGGCAGTACCTCGGAATCGAGGAAGACTTGCTTCCACTCTTAAAATGAGTCCTTAGGTGGCTGAACAGTCCAATATGAGAGCCACAGTCCTTACCACAGGTGGGACATACAGTCATTGAGGGTAAGAGAGGGTGGGAAGGTTTGCTGCATGTTCTTTCCGCTGCATGCGCATGTTTTCTGTATGCTCTCGGCAATTAGGCTCGAGGCGCTCAGCGCCCTCCCGGATGTATTTCTTCCACTTAGGGCTGTCTTTGGCTAGGGACTCCCAGGTGTTGGTGGGGATGTTGCACTTTATCAGTGAGGCTTTGAGGGTGTCCTTGTAACATTTCCTCTGTCCACCTTTGGCTCGTTTGCCATGAAGGAGTTCCGAGTACAGCGCTTGCTTTGGGAGTCTCATGTGTGGCATACGGACAATGTGGCCCACCCAGCAGAGCTGATCAAGTGTGGTCAGTGCTTCAATGCTGGGAATGTTGGCCTGGACCCGAGGACACGGATGTTGATGCATCTGTCCTCCCAGAGGATTTGTAGGATCTTGTGGAGGCATCGTTGATGATATTTCTCCAGCGATTTGAGGTGTCTGCTGTACATGGTCCATGTCTCTGAGCCATACAGGAGGGCGGGTATTACTACAGCCCTGTAGACCATGAGCTTGGTGGTAGATTTGAGAGCCTGGTCTTCAAACACGCTTTTCCTCAGGCAGCCGAAGGCTGCGCTGGCGCACTGGAGATGGTGTTGAATCTCCTCATCAATGTCTGCTTTTGTTGATAAAAGTCTCCCGAGGTATGGGAAATGGTCCACGTTGTCCAGGGCCGCACCGCGGATCTTGATGATTGGGGGGCAGTTCTATGCAGCGAGGGCAGGCTGATGGAGGACCTTTGTCTTACGAATGTTGAGCATAAGGCTCATGCTTTTGTATGCCTCAGTAAATATGTCGATTATGTCCTGGAGTTCAGCCTCTGAATGTGCGCAGACGCAGGCATCGTCCGTGTACTGTAGCTCGACGACACAGGTTGGGGTGGTCTCGGATCTGGCCTGGAGACGGCGAAGGTGGAACAGTTTCCCACTGGTTCTGTAGTTTAGTTCTACTCCAGCGGGGAGCTTGTTGAATGAGGTGGAGCATGGCGGCGAGGAAGATTGAGAAGAGGGTTGGGGTGATGATGCAGCCCTGTTTGACCCCGGTCCGGACGTGGATTGGGTCTGTAATGGATACGTTGGTAAGGATCACAGTCTGCATGTCATCGTGGAGCAGGTGGAGGATGTTGACGAACTTTTGGGGGCATCCGAAACGGAGGACGCTCCAAAGACCCTCGCGGTTGACAGTGTCAAAAGCCTTTGTAAGGTCGAAGAAGGCCATGTTTCAGGGCTGGTGCTGCTCCCTGCATTTTTCCTGCAGCTGTTATGCTTCAAAGATCATGTCCGTTGTGCCCCGTAGGGGACGAAATCTGCACTGTGACTCCGGGAGGAGCTCCTCGGCCACAGGGAGAAGACGGTTGAGGAGGACTCTAGCGACACATTTCCCAGTGGCTGATAGCAGGGAGAATCCTCTGTAGTTGCCGCAGTCGGACTTGTCCCCTTTTTTAAAGATGGTCATGATCCCTGCATCTCTGAGATCTCCCGGCATGCTCTCCTCCCTCCAGATGAGGTCATGTATCTGCGCCACAGCGCCTCTCCACTGTTGTTTCTATTGTTTCCATAGATTCATTTTTAATTTGCCCCCTTCAAGTGCAGGCCATGTTCTCTGATTCTACTGCTCTGGACAAGACGTAATAGCTTGTCTATTAGATAGAAGAGCCAACGGACACAAGGGCTGGATAACAGCTCTGACCCAATCACTGATTGTACAGCAACACATGTAAGAACATTCCTGTCACCCCATATTTTAGTACCGTGTCTTGCACAGATCAGTGTTGGGGCCTCAACTATTCACTGTATTTATTAACGACTTGGATAATGGGATAGAAAGCCACATCTTGTCAATGACACAAAGATAGGAGGCATTGTAGATGAAAGCATAAAATTACAAAAATATATCGATGGATTAGTGAATGGACAAAACTATGGCAAATGGATTTCAATGCAAGCAAATATGAGGTCATCCACTTTGGACCTAAAAAGAATAGAACAGGGTACTTTCTAAATGATGATAAGCTAAAAACAAAAAGTGGAGGTACAAAGAGATTTGGGGTCCAGGTGCATAGATCATTAAAATGTAATGGACCAGTACAGAAAATAATCTAAAAGGTTATTGGAATGGTTATCTAGAGGACCAAAATACAAGAAGGTTATCCTACAGCTATACAACTCTTTTGTAAAAATAACCAGAAATTGCCGAAACCAAGCCCTGGTTAGACCACACCTGGAGTACTGTGAGCATTTGTAGGCACCACACCTTCGGAAGGATATATTGGAGGGAGTGCAGCGTAGGTTTACCAGAATGATACCTGAACTCCAGAGGTTAAATTACAAGGAGCGATTACACAAACTATGGTTGTATTCCCTGGAATTTAGAAGGTTAAGGGGTGATTTGATTTAAGTTTTCAAGATATTAAGGGGAACAGATAGGGTAGATAGAGATAAACTATTTCTGCTGGTTGGGGAGTCTTGGACTAGGTTCATAATCTAAAAGGTAGAGCCAGACCTATCAGGAGTGAAATTAGGAAACACTTCGACGCACACAGGATGGTAAAAGGTTGGAAGTCTCTTCCGCAAACGGCAATTTTGTTAACCAAAGGTACTGAGGGAAATGGACCAAAGGTGGGTACATGGAGTTAGGTCAAAGATCAGCCATGAACTCATTAGTTTTTTGTGAGTTCCCTTCAATATTGTTTCTTTAAAAATGTAGTTGCACCCATATTGTTTCCCCTGAAAGAGAATTTCAGAGAGGATATTTCAAAGTGGGAACTTCCTTTGATTTCCTCACTCTCCCATCTTGCTGTGATTTAAAAAAAAAAGCCTGCACAGTCAGATTTCAGCTTCAGCTCCCATCCCCAGCATTAGATTTCCCCTAAACTCTTAATAGCATCTCATAGCAAACAGCTGTTGGCTGTCTGACAACAGAGAACTGGAACCTCCCTCTGGGAGCAAGCCAACTCCTCCAAACTATATCTCTGCATAAAGAAGACATTGAAAATTAATCCACAGGTATATACACAGGCACAATGTCCCGAATCTGAATTTCCGAAAACTGGAATTGTCTGAAAACCAGACAGTTTTGAGGCTGCCAAGATAGCGACATCAGTTGGTGAGAGACAACGAAACCGGTAAAAGCACGCAGTGCCGGGGGTTCGTGGGATGGAGAATAAAGGACGCAGCAGCAAGTGGGAGCGGCGGCAGTCCGAGCAGCCAGCTGGTGCAGAGGCCGAAGGTAAAACAAAGAAGTAAAAAGAAATCAAAGTTATAAGAGGGTGGTCCCGGGGATCAGGTTCACCTCTGACCAACTTGAACGGTTCGAACCGCTCCTACTCCCTTGGGTTCTAGACTCTGGATTTATTTTGGGGATGTGATAAAGTGCAAAGGACAACTGGATTGGTGCAACTGGTCTGAGGATAAGGGGTAGGCCATTTAGGACTGAGATGAGGAGAAACTTCTTCACTCAGAGAGTTGCTAACCTGTGGAATTCCCTGCCGCAGAGAGTTGTTGATGCCAGTTCATTGGATATATTCAAGAGGGAGTTAGATATAGCCCTTACGGCTAAAGGCAACAAAGGGTATGGAGAGAAAGCGGGAAAGGGGTACTAAGGGAATGATCAGCCATGATCTTATTGAATTATGGTGAAGGCTCGAAGGGCCGAATGGCCTACTCCTGCACCTATTTTTTATGTTTCTATGTTTCTAACAGAACTTTGATTCTATTAAAGACAAGAAAATACAATGTCAAACTTATAATCACTCCAATAAAGAACAATACATTACACATTCAAAGGGGATTACTGTAAAAATTACACCTCCCACCTCACAATACCTAATTCTAGCTAGGTTAGATGCCAGAGCAGGCAGGGACTATGCTTACCAATCCTTTCTGGTCAGTTAGCGGTAGTTTGCGATTTCGGGGTTCGTTGAATTCTATAGGTTCTGCTTGCCGTACCCCGAACATTGGAGAAGACGTCTTGCTGTGCAATCTTCAGTTGGGTTGAGCCCACTGATGCAGTAAGGCGCGTTTTGGATCTATGGAGTAAGTACCCGGTTTTCTTCATTAGAAATAGGTTCAAAGTCTCTTTAGATAATGTTTTCACCTGTTGGTAGTCAGGCCTTAAATTGTAGAGTGGAAACCTTTGATTCTTCGGTTTCTTCCTGTTGGAGTTTTGTTTCGAGTTTGATCGATCGCGGTGGTTTTTCGTTGGGACCACGTTGGCTGTGGTCGGTTGCTGCCGCGATGGTGATGTTCTTCCTTTCTTCAGGACTTCGAGGCTGGAGAAGTTAGTTTACAACTATCATGTTGGCTTCTCTCCCCTGTCTTGATGGCATAGTCGTAGTATAGCACGAGCAATATGGCATACCCTCTGTTAAAACAGTTATACGGTTTGAGTTGTTCTAATCTTCGCGCCAAATCAGTTCAGAGTTCTTTGTTTAATTTTGGTGGGCTTGACTTTTCTTTGCAATGTTTTGGCGGGCTTGTTAAAAGTTAATATGTCTAGGGTGGGTTGCATTTATAAATCTATTTCCTGATGGAAATATTAGCTTGTAATCGCAATGTCCTTTTGTGCTTGTTTTTTCGCATACAGGCTGTGTTGGGTCCTTTGTTCTTATTCGTGTTGAAGATGGCTTTTCTCAGTTTGGTTTGATGGCTAGCCATCTTTGAATTATTGTTGTAATGTAAATGTCTCCTGTGGAGAAGGGTTTTTGAATGTCCATTCCTCCAGACAAGTTAATTTAGTCTCAACACCTAGACAGTTCCAATAATCAAGTGGGCTTCCTTAGTTCTTTAGGCCCGCCCACAGGCTCGAATTTGTCTTTCAAAATCCAAAATTTGACTAAAGTTTGTAGTTTCTTCCACAAGCACTTTAGGACTTCAAACTTTCTGGTAGATAGTCCCAAATTAAATGTCCTTTCGAATGAGCCCAAACACTGGCGGGGGCGGGGGGTGGGGTGGTGGTGGGGGGGGTTCTCGTGAATTTTGCATCCTTCAGTCTTCCCTGTTGACACTCCACACTCTTGAGTGTCAATCAAGGTAAGCAAAATTCCTGATCCCGAGAGTCAACCTTCCCTGCATTTATACCAGCTAAACATTAATGTGCATCTCCCCTTTTAAATGCAGTACAATTTACAGGTGAATACAAGGACTATAATTTGGTTACAGCATAGAGGGGGTATGATGCCCCTCCTTTACTCGTTTTTCACGGTAAGATAATGGTATACAGTCAAACACAGTGTAAGTAAAGTAAAATAAAAGCACACAGTCAAACACATTCCCAAGTAACATAAAGGTCCATAGTCAAACATATTGCGTTCCTAACACACATGAGGCTGCACACAGGGAGGTTAAAGTAACAGTGACTTCAGTCTTTAATAAGACACTCCAGAGTGAGGAACAAGGCTTATATACAGTGCTCCCAAGGGATGCTGGGATCCTTTGGGACTTCAGGGGATGAGCTCCCTGGTGGCGGAACATGGGAGTGCATGCTTTACAGATATACAACATCACTCCCCTCCAAAGTCAAAGTGAAAACTATTTACAAGTTGAGGTGGACGGGAGCCTTTCTTGCCCTGGTGGACCACCTCGGTACAAATGTCTGTTCTGGTGTGTTGGCTCTGCCCCCGCTGGCGTGATGTTGGCCCTGCAGGGCTGCTAGGTGAGCCTGGCCTTGCTGGGCTGTTGGGCGTGATGGCTTCGATTTCCTGGTCCGGTGTGGTGTTGTTGATCCTTTGGGTGCGTGTTGTGGGCTCGAAAGAGGTGGTGTCTGCTGTGGGTTGTTCAGGGCAGTTTGTGAACCACAGCCTGGTTTGGTCCAGGTGCTTTCTGAAAATTTGTCCATTGTCTAGTTTGACTACAAACACCCTATTCCCTTCTTTAGCTATCACCGTGCCCGCGATCCACTTGGGACCATGTCCATAGTTTAGCACATACACAGGGTCATTCAGATAAATTTCCCGCGACACAGTGGCACGATCATTGTTTACATTTTGTTGCTGCCGCCTGCTCTCTACCTGATCATGCAGGTTGGGGTGAACCAACGAGAGTCTGGTTTTAAGTGTCCTTTTCATGAATAGCTCAGCCGGGGGCACCCCTGTGAGCGAGTGGGGTCTCGTGCGGTACTCGGGACAGGCGGGTTTGGAGTGAGCTTTCTGTGACTCGTTTAAGGCTCTGTTTGATTGTTTGTACTGCCCGCTCTGCCTGCCCATTGGAGGCTGGTTTAAACGAGGCCGAGGTGACATGTTTGATCCCATTACGGGTCATGAAATCCTTAAATTCACACTGGTGAAACATGGCCCATTGTCACTGACCAGTATGTCAGGCAGGCCGTGGCTGGCAAACATGGCCCTCAGGCTTTCAATGGTGGCAGTGGCAGTGCTTCCCGACATTCACATTCAATCCATTTTGAAAAAGCATCCACCACCACCAGGACCATTTTACCGAGAAACGGGCTCACATAGTCGACATGGATCCTCAACCATGGTCTGGAGGGCCAGGACCACAAACTTAGTGCTGCCTCTCTGGGCTCGTTGCTCAACTGAGCACATACGCTGCATTGCCGTACACAGGACTCTTAACTCAGAGTTGACACCGGGCCACAACACATGGGATCTGGTTATTGCTATCATCATTATTATACCCAGGCGTGTGCTGTGGAGATCCAAGATGAACATCTCCCTGTTCTTTTTGAGCAGCACTACGCGGTTACTCAACAACAGGCAGTCTGCCTGAATGGACAGCTCGTTCTTTCGCCGCTGCAACGACTTGATTAGTTCTTGCATTTCAACGGGGATGCTGGCCCAGCTGCCATGTAGTACACAGTCTTTTACTCGGGTCAGCAGAGGATCTTGGCCGGTCCAAGTCCTAATCTGACGGGCCGTGACAGGTGATTTATCATTTTCAAACGCTTCCATGACCAGCAATGGTAGCCGACTGAGAGCATCCACACAGTTCTCACTGCCTGGCCTGTGGCGGATGGCATAGTTATATGCTGATAGCGCGAGTGCCCACCTTTGTGTGCGGGCTGAGGCATGAGTATTTATTCCCTTGTTTTCAGCGAACAGGGATGTGAGGGGCTTGTGATCGGTTTCCAGCTTAAATTTGAGGCCAAACAGATACTGTGCATTTTCTTTACCCCGATCACACACGCTAATGCCTCTTAATCATGCTGTAGGCCCTCTCGGCCTTAGACAAGCTCCTGGAAGCATAGGCAACAGGTTGCAACTTCCCCGCAACGTAAGCTTGTTGTAATACACATCTGACTCCGTACGACGACGTGTCACATGCTAGCACAAGTCTTTTACACGGGTTATACAATACAAGCAGCTTGTTGGAGCATAAAATGTTTCTGGCTTTCTCAAAAGCAATTACTGTTTTTTTTCTCCCATACCCAGTGCTCACCTTTGCGCAATAACACGCTTAGGGGCTCTAAAAGGGTGCATAACCCCAGTAGGAAGTTACCAAAATAGTTGAGTCCCAGGAACGACCGCAGCTCCATGACGTTCTGTGGCCTGGGCACATTCCTGATAGCCTCTGTCTTGGCGTCTGTGGGCCGAATGCCGTCTGCCGCGATCCTTCTCCCCAAAAACTCCACTTCTGTTGCCATGAAGACGCATTTCGACCTCTTCAGCCGCAGCGCTACGCGATCCAGTCGCTGGAGGACCCCCCCAGGGTTTGTCGGTGTTCGACGGTTACCCAACCCGTGACCAATATGTCGTCCTGAAAGACCACCGTGTGTGGTACCAACTTAAGTCGGCTCTCCATGTTTCTCTGGAAGATCGCTGCAGCCGACTGAATTCCAAACGGGCATTTGTTGTAGATGAACAGTCCCTTGTGCGTGTTGATGCAGGTGAGGCCCTTTGAAGACTCCTCCAGCTCCTGCATCATGCAGGCCGAAGTCAGGTCGAGCTTGGTGAACGTCTTGCCTCCTGCCAGCTTCGCAAATAAGTCGTCTGTCTTAGGTAGCGGGTATTGGTCCTGTAGCGAGAAATGATTAATAGTTACTTTATAATCGCCGCAAATCCTGACCGTGCCATCACTTTTGAGTACTGGAACAATCGGGCTGGCCCACTCGCTGAATTCCACTTGGGAGATGATGCCCCCGCGTTGCAGCCTGTCCAGCTCAATTTCCATTCTCTCCCTCATCATGTGAGGTACCGCTCATGCCTTGTGGTGAATGGGTCGTGCCTCTGGGACCAAGTGGATCTGCACCTTCGCCCTGGAAAAGTTTCCAATGCCTGGCTCAAAAAGGGAAAGAAATTTGTTAAGAACCTGGGTCCATGAGGCCTCATCGACATGTGATAGCGCTCGGATGTCATCCCAGTTCCAGCGGATTTTGCCCAGCCAGCTCCTTCCAAGCAGTGTGGGGCCATCGCCCGGGACAATCCAGAGTGGCAGTTCGTGCACCATACCATCGTAGATGACCTTGACCATGGCGTTGCCCAAGACAGTGATAAGCTCTTTGGTGTATGTTCTCAGTTTCATGTGGATGGGGCTCAGGGCTGGCTCGAATACCTTGTTGCACCACAGTCTCTCAAACATCTTTTTACTCATGATGGATTGGCTAGCGCCAGTGTCCAGTTCCATGGCTATGGGTAAGCCATTCAATTTTACGTTTAGCATTATAGGTGGGCATTTCATCGAAAATGTGTGCACCCCGTGTACTTCAGCATCTGCCTCCTCTCTCTGAGGCTCGAAATTGCTTTGATCCACCATGGACCGATCTTCCTCTGCCACGTGATGGTTAGCAGGTTTTGCAGAGCTTGCAGATCGTTTGCAAGCTCGGAGGTGCCCCATTGTTCCACAGCTGTTGCAAACATACCCTTTGAAGCAGCATGAATCGGCTGAATGGAAGCCTCCACAATGCCAACAAGGTGTGACTTACCTTGCATTCATCCTTTGTTGGGGACTCTGAGTCATTTGGGTCACCTGAGGCCTGCTGGCAGTTGCAGACTTGTGGGTTCTGCCCTGTATATTTCTGCTCGCAAACACAGTTCCAGTTAATTTATGAACATTGCTTGCACTTGTGTGCTGAGAGATTTGTTTGGTGTTATCATTGGTGGACATAAACGCCTGTGCTATCGCAATGGCCTTACTGAGGGTCGGTGTCTCTACAGTCAAAAGTTTTCGTGGGATGGTCTCGTGGCCAATGCCCAGTACAAAAAGTCTCTTGAGCATTTGCTGCAGATAGCCATCAAACTCACATTGTCCTGCAAGTCGCCTTAGCTCGGCAATGTAGCTCGCCACTTCCTGACCTTCAGATCGCTGGCACATGTAGAACCGATAGCCCCTCGTCATCAGCACGCTCTCCCTCGGGTTAAGATGCTCCCGAACCAGTGTACACAGCTCCTCATACGACTTGTCTGTGGGTTTCACCGGAGCCAGAAGATTCTTCATGAGTCTGTCGGTCGGTGAGGAGGACCGCTCTCCTTTTTGCAGCACTTCCTTCTCCGTCCAGCTCGTTGGCCACAAAGTACTGGTCTAGCCGTTCGACATAGGCTTCCCAGTCCTCACCCTCCGAGAACTTCTCCAGGATGCCCACAGTTTGCTGCATCTTTGCGTTGGATTCGTATTCTCGTCACCAGTTATTGTGTTCCTAACACCAATGAGGCTGCACACAGGGAGGTTAAAGTAACAGTGACCTCAGTCTTTAATAAGACACTCCAGAGTGAGGAACGGCCCTTAGGGATCGGCTTATATACAGTGTTCCCAAGGGATGCTGGGATCCCTTGGGACTTCAGGGGATGAGCTCCCTGGTGGCAGAACATGGGAGTGCTTGCTTTACAGATATACAACAAAACACATTTTAAGTTCAGTAAAATAAAGGTACATAGTCAAACACATTTTAAGTCACACTCTTACAACACTCGATATTTTGCAGTTTACTACAGGTAAACCCAAACACAAATTAAACACGGTAGTATGGTGTCACCCCCTCCCTGCGCGATTCCCAAGTTCGGGCAAGGAGCGTACAGCACCCTTTGGTGTCTGACCTGACGGCCTCTGCATTTCATTCGGCAACTGAGACACCATAAGTAAAGAATAATCGCGAGTTGGCAGATAACTGAAGTATGGGAAGCGATTCGGATCCAAACTGGGACTTCTATATTTCTGAAAAGATCCCACCAAGGCGGAATGTTGATCTCAATGGTTCTCTGTTCTAGAGTGCAGAAGTGCTTTTGTGAGATAATTACAGATTTTAGCAGAGCGGTAAGATGTTCGGGTAGAGGGTGAATTGCATTGCCAAAATGTACAACATAATCCTGCAGGTTTGTAATGTTTTCCTTCACAGTGAGGTGGACAGTGGAGGTTTCAGGAATGGGGACAATCCGTTCCTGGGCCACTTAAACTGATGCCTCAGGTTTGAAGCAAAAACTGCTGTCACTTACCGGACTCCAGAAGTGTCCATGTTGGTAGTGGGGTGCACTGGTGGTGACAGATTATGTCCCACCCGCTATGTATGTTACCTGTGGAGGGACGTGGTATTGTGCCATTACCTCCATGGTGCAGTTAATAGGCTGTGTGCCAGCAGCTTTAACCCCACATTGTGACTTTGAATGGGCACTAAAGTACTGGGGACACAGTATTACGTGTGCACCCTGGCTCTGACACCTGGAGAGGTCAGTACCCATTACAGCATGTTTCCACTTTATGACATAGGGTGGGACCGCTGCGAATCAAAAGTGTGTACCTCCCTGAATAACTCCAATGTTCTCCACCCGGTATAACTGCGGGTTGGGCTGTCCCACCCATGACCGGCATCCTTCGTACGATTTTTACAATGGTGTGGTTATATTTCCCACAGTCTACTGGGACAGGGTAAGCTTCAGAGGCTAGGCGGAGCTGTCACGGGCTTAGTGAACTGCTGTACGGGTGGAGGGCTGCGAGGTGCTTGTTCCTGATCCAAGAGGGGACTAAACCTTGTTTTAAATCCTCCAGGTTGCTGCGGCCCTCGCCCAACAAACATGCCCTATACAGTACGCACTCCTCATTCTGTGCAGCCTGGTCCGAAGCGTTTCTACTCTCCCGTATGAGTGCATTCACTATCTGTGCATGTTTTTCCAGCTCAGCCACTATTTCTTTTAAATGGACAGTCATAGCCTGGTCCTTGTGTAGTTCTGAACCTACTACTGTGTTCTCTTGTTTCAGGAGTTTTCTCAATTGGTTCTTTAAACCATTTATCTGTGTTTGCAGTGCTATGTCATCTAGGCTTTTTATTACAGAGGATGCTGTATTGTAGGTAGTGAAAACGTCGTTTATGATTCCCCTCCTAGGTCTCCCCGAGCCCATGGTGTTCCTAGCGTTTAGGGTGTATAGGTCTGCTTTGTCTACATTTCCAAAGTCTAACTCATAAAATTTCTTGAACATGTCTCTAAGTAGGGCCTGGTATAGCAGCTGTTTCCTTCGGGCACCATGCAGGTAGGTGTTCCTTGGTAAGGTTTAAAATTACTGAAGCTACTGCATGATGTATCCCCTGGTATAACACCTTTTCAGTCGACACCAACACTAATCCGTTCCCAGGTCCCTTGGTGGTGGTAGGAAACCTTTCTATTACTGTGCGTATTGGCGGGGTTGTGGGCAGGGGTTTCTTAATGTGTGCTCTTAGTTCGGTGGTGTTAATTGGGAATGGGGAGTGTCGGAGCGCGCAGCAGGCTAGAATCCCACCCCATCCCTTCCCCTTCATTGTGCCATTGCCTGGCGACGGCGGTCGATATGCTTGCGGGACAAATATTCTCTGATCCCCACATGCAAACGTAAATTCTTTGTTCGGATTCCCACCATTTGTCCCAACACACTTTTACTCCTCCCCATGATTGTGCGGTACATATCATTACCGAGTCCTTCCCAGTCCGATTCCTGGTCCCATGCGTCCTTGCTGAGTTTTCTGAGCCAACACCATCTTCCCAGGGGAATATTTCCTTTGCAAGTTCTTGCTATTGAGGGAGTGCAGCGAAGGTTCACCAGACTGATTCCCGGGATGGCGGGACTGACCTATCAAGAAAGACTGGATCAACTGGGCTTGTATTCACTGGAGTTCAGAAGAATGAGAGGGGACCTCATAGAAACATTTAAAATTCTGACGGGGTTAGACAGGTTAGATGCAGGAAGAATGTTCCCAATGTTGGGGAAGTCCAGAACCAGGGGACACAGTCTAAGAATAAGGGGGAAGCCATTTAGGACCGAGATGAGGAGGAATTTCTTCACCCAGAGAGTGGTGAACCTGTGGAATTCTCTACCACAGAAAGTTGTTGAGGCCAATTCACTAAATATATTCAAAAAGGAGTTAGATGAAGTCCTTACTACTAGGGGAATCAAGGGGTATGGTGAGAAAGCAGGAATGGGGTACTGAAGTTGCATGTTCAGCCATGAACTCATTGAATGGCGGTGCAGGCTAGAAGGGCCGAATGGCCTACTCCTGCACCTATTTGCTATGTTTCTATGTTTCTAAGTCAAACATACACGTTTTCCCTCTAACACTGACTCGGGCAGCAATGATCCGTATCCGGGGGCATGGAACTGAGGCCTCCCCGTAGGTAAACACTTCCTGGCTGGAGTAGCGGGTAGAATTAGATCCCAGCCACCCTGGCCATCTTCCCTCGTGGGCGTAAACGGTGAGTTCTTCCACGCCTGGGGTGCCACCCCCAGTGGTTACGATCAGTGCTCTTTCTCCTGAACACCCGTAAATGAGGGATTCTTCCACATCTCCTCAGTCGCCACTGCTCATCCTTATCAGGGCGAACAGGAACAAGATCCTTTCCATCCTGTTCTCTTTCCTGTCGGGGCACATAAAACAGATTGTCTAGCCCTGAGAAAGCTCTCTGGCTTGACAAAAATGACCAGGATCCAGATAGGGCTCTCTTCCTTTTAGACATAGTATAGTCTCTAATCGATTGGCTGTCTTACTCAGTTCCTTGTGGACTGATGTCTGCTTCAAACTTTTATCTCACAGCCGTTTTGTTTGTTATCTCACCGGTGTTTCCCTTAATAGTTATAGCGGTAGATTCCTCTTACTCCCGGGTATTACCCAGCCTGTGTCTCTTTTAATAGCTGCACAGGTAGATTCTTTTCCTTACCCCAGTCACTAATACATATATACTTATCGTTACATAGACCATCTTACACTGCTCTAAATTACTCACTAAACATTCTTAAATTCATCTCGTACTTTATATGTACATCTGCTACCCGTCTCCGGGTGGCCAGGTTAATTCCTGCCTTCTTTCTTTCTTCTCCTTCCGCTGGCCATCCAGCGAGATCGGTAATCGGTCAGTCTGCACTGTCAGACCCAGAGTGTCCTGACCGGACATGGGTTTGAATCCCACACTATCGGGGGAACGTCCTCTCTGGTGCTACAGCACACCGCTCCTTTGGGGGTGGCTGCCTGGTTCGTTTCTTCCCCTGAGGGTGGTTCTGCCTGGTCGAGGGCTACGGGCTGGGGACTCTCACTTGGTCCACTGCTTTCTCTTGTCCCTCTTGTCCGAGGCTATCGTCTGGGTGTCCCTGCTCGCAGGCTGGACTCTGACCTTCAGTGCCCTTTTGTGGCTGGTCCTTTTCCAGGGGCTGAACCATTGAGGATGGTGTCTTGAGTCTGAACCGTTTTTAGGTCCGGGAGCAAAGCTATCCCTGCCTTCCCTGCCATCCCCATCCTGCCTCTGACTGCTGCGATGGGTCCTGGGTTGTACGGATCCCAGAGCTTGCCCGTGCGGGCATCTTGCTTGGCTAACATGTCAGCCTGCTGGTTTCCCTCACTATGGGGTTCAGTGGTGGAATGTGCCTTCACCAAGTATATAGATATTCCCTTCCACCCCTACGGCTTTCATGATCTTTTCCAGTAGGGGCTTAATTGCCAGGGGTCTCCCGTCTGCGGATGTGTATCCGCGGCGGGACCAAATAGCCAAGTACAACATACACGAATTGCATGTGAACATACTGTCTGAGCAAATCGTGTATGGGGTAGGGAATTCTTCGGGGTGTGTGACTACGTACACCACCACAGACAGTTCAGCGTGCTGGGTGCTCATAGTGCTGGAGAATTTAATCGCCAGGGCAATGCCTTCCTCGGGGTCATAAACTCCGCAACCTGTCAGTCGTTCACCCGCAGATACCGTGCTTGAACTGTCCACATTGATCTCTCGGCCTGTGGGGAGTAACCCAGCCCGAAAGCCTATGTTAATTTCCCATACCCCTTCGACAGAACACCGATGGGCTGTCCCTTGATAAATTATATTGGCGGCGAGTCTTGGCTCGCAGAGACCCTTTACCCGTAGGTCCATTTGAGAGAGGAGCAGGGTCCAGCGAGCAATACGGGCACTGCTCACTGTCCCTTCCTTGATTCTCCCGTCCAGGAACATTTGGGTGGGCGTATGGTGGGTAAGGAGTGTGATAGGGGACCCCCCTGTGAAGATCAGTGATCTTTTCACAGCCTAGTGAGTGGCTAGGAGGTGCCGCTCACAGTTGGAGTATCCCTTCTCCACGTCCGTGAGTATCCTAGAGGAGTAAACCACTGGTCTCAGCCGGCCATACCGCTCTTGGAGCAGTACTGCGCTCAGGCTGTCCCCACTGGCTGCTACCTCCAGGAAAAACTCTTTACCCCATCGATGGCCCCTAGAGCTGGCACGATCTGCAGGTCTTTCTTGAGTTGGATAAATGCTGACTTGCAACCTTGGTCCCATTCCCACTCTACTCCCTTATGTAGGAGTTGGAGCAGAGGGGCTGCAGTGGCTGCATAATTCTCAATTAAATCTCTGCAGTACCCGGTTAGCCCGAGAAAAGATCTTACTCCTGTTACTGTGTTGGGGGCGGGTAACTTCTGCACTGCTTCTATTCTAGCTTTGTCAATGGCTCTTTCCCCAGCGCGCACAGCCAGTACCAGGAATTTGACTTCCTTCTTGGAGTTTACTTTAAACCCTTCTTCTATCAGCAACTCCAGCAGTTCAGTCAGCAGTGGGCCGTGTTAGAAACATAGAAACATAGAAAATGGGTGCAGGAGCAGACCATTCAGCCCTTCTAGCCTGCACCGCCATTCAATGAGTTCATGGCTGAACATGAAACTTCAGTACCCACTTCCTGCTTTTACGTCATACCCCTTGATCCCCCGAGTAGTAAGGACTTCATCTAACTCCCTTTTGAATATATTTAGTGAATTGGCCTCAACTACTTTCTGTGGTAGAGAATTCCACAGGTTCACCACTCTCTGGGTGAAGAAGTTTCTCCTTATCTCAGTCCTAAATGGCTTACCCCTTATCCTTAGACTGTGACCCCTGGTTCTGGACTTCCCCAACATTGGGAACATTCTTCCTGTATCCAACCTGTCCAAACCCGTCAGAATTTTAAACGTTTCTATGAGGTCCCCTCTCACTCTTCTGAACTCCAGTGAATACAAGCCCAGTTGATCCAGTCTTTCTTGATAGGTCAGTCCCACCATCCCGGGAATCAGTCTGGTGAATCTTCGCTGCACTCCCTCAATAGCAAGAATGTCCTTCCTCAAGTTAGGAGACCAAAACTGTACACAATACTCCAGGTGTGGCCTCACCAAGGCCCTGTACAACTGTAGCAACACCTCCCTGCCCCTGTACTCAAATCCCCTCGCTATGAAGGCCAACATGCAATTTGCTTTCTTAACCGCCTGCTGTACCTGCATGCCAACCTTCAATGACTGATGTACCATGACACCCAGGTCTCGTTGCACCTTCCCTTTTCCTAATCTGTCACCATTCAGATAATAGTCTGTCTCTCTGTTTTTACCACCAAAGTGGATAACCTCACATTTATCCACATTATACTTCATCTGCCACGCATTTGCCCACTCACCTAACCTATCCAAGTCACTCTGCAGCCTCATAGCATCCTCCTCGCAGCTCACACTGCCACCCAACTTAGTGTCATCCGCAAATTTGGAGATACTACATTTAATCCCCTCGTCTAAATCATTAATGTACAATGTAAACAGCTGGGGCCCCAGCACAGAACCCTGCGGTACCCCACTAGTCACTGCCTGCCATTCCGAAAAGTACCCATTTACTCCTACTCTTTGCTTCCTGTCTGACAACCAGTTCTCAATCCACGTCAGCACACTACCCCCAATCCCATGTGCTTTAACTTTGCACATTAATCTCCTGTGTGGGACCTTGTCGAAAGCCTTCTGAAAGTCCAAATATACCACATCAACTGGTTCTCCTTTGTCCACTTTATTGGAAACATCCTCAAAAAATTCCAGAAGATTTGTCAAGCATGATCTCCCTTTCACAAATCCATGCTGGCTTGGACCTATCATGTCACCATTTTCCAAATGCGCTGCTATGACATCTTTAATAATTGATTCCATAATTTTACCCACTACTGAGGTCAGGCTGACCGGTCTATAATTCCCTGCTTTCTCTCTCCCTCCTTTTTTAAAAAGTGGGGTTACATTGGCTACCCTCCACTCGATAGGAACTGATCCAGAGTCAATGGAATGTTGGAAAATGACTGTCAATGCATCCGCTATTTCCAAGGCCACCTCCTTAAGTACTCTGGGATGCAGTCCATCAGGCCCTGGGGATTTATCGGCCTTCAATCCCATCAATTTCCCCAACACAATTTCCCGACTAATAAAGATTTCCCTCTCAGTTCCTCCTCCTTACTAGACCCTCTGACCCCTTTTATATCCGGAAGGTTGTTTGTGTCCTCCTTAGTGAATACTGAACCAAAGTACTTGTTCAATTGGTCTGCCATTTCTTTGTTCCCCGTTATGACTTCCCCTGATTCTGACTGCAGGGGACCTACGTTTGTCTTTACTAACCTTTTTCTCTTTACATACCTATAGAAACTTTTGCAATCCGCCTTAATGTTCCCTGCAAGCTTCTTCTCGTTCTCCATTTTCCCTGCCCTAATCAAACCCTTTGTCCTCCTCTGCTGAGTTCTAAATTTCTCCCAGTCCCCAGGTTCGCTGCTATTTCTGGCCAATTTGTATGCCATTTCCTTGGCTTTAATACTATCCCTGTGTTCCTCCCCCTCATCGCTGAACAAGAGCAGGTCATCCACATACCGTACGAGCTGCTGGGGTCTGCTGAAGCTCTTTAAACAGTTGGCCATACACTGATGGAAAATACTGGGGCTGTTGTGGAAGCCCTGAAGGAGACAGTTCCAAGTGTATTGCTGTCCTTTAAAGGTAAGAGCAAACCTGTACTGATCTTCCCTTTTTAAAGGTATGGACCAGATCCGTTGGAAATATTCAGCACCATGAAGGTGGTCGCGGAGGCTGGGATACTTCCAATGAGGTCGTCGACAGCAGCAACGGTGGGTGCACAGGCGGGGATGTTACGGTTGAGTACTCAATAGTCCACCGTGGCTCTTCAGGAGTTGTCTGGTTTCTTAACCAGTCACAATGGAGAGTTCACATGGGTAGCTATTGGTCTCAATACCCCCTGTTTAACCAGAGAACCCAAGGCTGTTTCCATGTCTGCCTCCGCCTCCCTGGGGAATTTGTTTCTGTGGTTGAGTCATGGGGTCCCCATCTATGCTAACCTCAACCCTGTTTATTCTCCCACAGTCGTGTTTGTAGTGGTAAAAGCTGCAAGGTTTTTCCTCACGTATTCTTGGTATTCTACGGGATGTTGCTGACCAGTGATTCAAGGTCGTAACCCTCCTTTGGTTTCATGATGCACACCGTCCCTTTTCCCTGTTTTCCCGGGATAACCATCACCTCACTCTCCTGTCCCGTACAGACTGACCCCCAAAGACTGTGGTTTCTTAAATCCACTAGAATCCTGTGACTGAGGATGAAGTCAGCCCCCAGGAGCCCTTTCCCTTCCTGCTCCCACTTCATCAGGACACAATTCCACTTAGTGTGGAGTGTACCTAAATGATTGGAGAGCAGGATGGAGAATGAACCAATCTGTTCAGTGGCTGTGAAACCCACCAAGCTGCAGGGGACCCTGTTAGACAGAGGTGAGGCGGTGGGGTTGGCTGCATAGACATGGGTGCTTGAGGGACCAGTGTCTAGCAGGTAAGTGTCTTTCACCTTTTCCACCTCCATCTGTACGGTCGGTCTTCTCCACACATCATACTCGAGGGAGCACAGGTGGACAGGCTGTGCCTGTCCTAGTCACGGTTTTGGTTGGGAGGGGGCAGATGGGATCTCGGTACCAGTAGCGGTGGCTACCTTCCCAGGGCCATCTAACATGGCTCGGAGTGCGTTTAGGAAAGTATCGAATGAGTGGGGAGGGACTGGCTTATCTCTCTCGGCCCTTTTGACCAGGGCTGGAGAATTCTTTCCTGCATTACTCTTCCAAGGATTTCGACAATCCTTTCTCCAGTGCCCACTTTTTCCACACCCAAAGCAGGTACGTTTTGTATCGGAGGGGTTGCCCCCCTCGTGGCGCCATTCCCTTTTATCTTGGCTAAGTCAGATTTTGTGAATCGTTCCCTTTTGTGGGAACTCTTCCGTCTCTTTGCCGTTCCTGTAAGCTAGGGTCAGTTGCCTAAGGACTCCCTGTTCGGTGGCTTGGGGATCTCTTGGGTCGAACCAGACCTCAGCCTTGGTTCTTATTCAGGGTAAGCTGTTAGCTACTAGGCTTCAGAGCCAGTGTGCTAACTCGTCCGGGCTTAAGTTATCCCTGTCTATGTCCCCACTACAGACGCTTTGGTACACAGACCATAGTCAGTCTGCGAAAGCCTGTGGGGTTTCCCCTGCGAGCTGCACCGTTTTCTCCACTCTGGCGAAGGGACTTCCGTCATTGCAGCTCATGGCTTCTAAAATGTCTTTCTGGATGGCAGCAAGTGTTCTCAATCTCCTTTTGCTCTCAGTAGAGAGGGACTGGTACAGCTTGCTGTCCAAGGACAGAAGGAGCATTTTTGCCATTTCTGCATCGTCGCACACATTAATGTCCCCTGTCTGTTCCACCTCCATAAAGTGAACTGAGGGGATCTCCCTTTGGAATTAGCTTTCCCAGGTAGCTTATCATAGCTCTAAGCTGTTGGGGAGTGTGGGGGACCACATACTGACTTTCCACGGGCCCTGGACCCCCGGCAAGGGTGGGTGGGCCAAACTTCTGTTGCCAGACCCGGCACATTGGCCCTGGTTCTGGCTCTCCCTGTTCTGGCTCGCTACCCGTCCTCCCTGCTGCCAAGCCGAGCTGAAACTTGATGCCACAGCTGGTGGTGGTTCACTATCCCTATCCGCCCTGCAACTGATTTTCCCCTCCTGCTGCTGAACCAGTGTAGTCACCGGTGCCACAGGTGGTGGCCGGGTAGTTTCCTCCTTGGACAGAACAAGGTTTAGACTTTTAAGTTGTTGCTGGCAGGAACCCTGGTCTCCCGATTCAAACCCATTAGTGCTTGCTACTTTATACGCTGCCTGCACATCTTTTAATTTTTCCTGAAGCTCTTTTACTTGTAGAGTGAGGTGAGTGCTTTCCTCCCTCAGTGACTTTTCATTATTTTAGGCCTTGGTAACCTGACATTGAAAATAGTCCTTACTGTTTTTAAACCTTTCCATTATCTGGGTCCTTTCCTGTTTTTGCTTACGGAGTTCTCCCCATAACATGTCTTCTGCCATAACCCTTTCCTAATAGATCTCTATGCATTCCCATAACTCTGCCTGTAGTGTCTCATTGGTTTTATCTAGGAGTTGGACCTGTCGCTGTAGACAGACCAACCAAATTGCCTTCTCTACTGCTTCTTTGTGCTCCTTGCTTGCTGTCCACTGGCCTGCAGCGTCCGCTGGACGCTCAGCGAGCAATAGACCAAGCACCCATTCTTTAGTGACATTGACCTTCTTATTCACATAGGAGGAAATCCTCTCTTCCATCTTGGTTCTTTGCCCCAAACCAGCACTCTCCGCATCACACCCCTTGTACCAGAGTCCTTCCGCGGTCGCCATTTTGTAAGGGGGTGGTCCCGGGTGCCAGGTTCACCTCTGACCAACTTGAGTGGTTCGAATCGCTCCCACTCCCTTAGGTTCTAGACTCTGGATTTATATGGGGGATGTGATAAAGTGCAAAGGACAACTGGTTTGGTGCAAAAGAACTTTCATTTTATTAAAGACAAGAAAATACAATGTCAAACTTATAATCACTCTAATAAAGAACAATATATTACACATTCAAAGGGGGTCACAGTAAAAATTATACCTCCAACCTCCCAATACCTAATTCTAGCTAGGTTAGACGCCAGAGCAGATAGGGACTATGCTTACCAATCCTTTCTGGTCAGTTAGCGGTCGTTTGCGATTTTGGGGTTCGTTGAATTCTGTAGGTTCTGCTTGCTGTACCCCAAACATCGGAGAAGATGTCTTGCTGTGCAATCTTCAGTTGGGTTGAGTCCGCTGATGCGGTAATGCGCGTTTTGGATCTATGGGGTAAGTAGCCAGTTTTCTTCGTTAGAAATAGGTTGAAATTCTCTTTAGGTAATGTTTTCACCTGTTGGTAGTCAGGCCTTAAATTGTAGAGTGGAAACCTTCAATTCTTCGGTTTCTTTCTGTTGGAGTTTTGTTTCGAGTTTGGTCGAACGCGTTGGTTTTTCGTTGGGACCACGTTGGCTGTCGCGATGGTGATGTTCTTCCTTCCTTCAGGTCTTCAAGGCTGGAGAAGTTAGTTTACAACTATCATGTTGGTTTCTCTCCCTGTCTTGATGGCATAATCGTAGTATAGCACGAGCAATATGGCATATCCTCTGTTAAAACAGTTATACGGTTTGAGTTGTTCTAATCTTCGCGCTAAATCAGTTCAGAGTTCTTTGTTTAAATTTGGCAGGCTTAACTTTTCTTTGTAATGTTTTGGCGGGCTTGTTAAAAGTTAAAATGTCTAGGGTAGGTTGCATTTCTAAATCTATTTCCTGATGGAAATATTAGCTTGGTAATCGCAATGTCCTTTTGTGCTTGGTTTTTCGCATTCAGGCTGTGGTCGGCCCTTTGTTCTTATTCATGATGAAGGTGGCTTTTCATAAAAACATAAGAACATAAGAATTAGGAACAGGAGCAGCCCATCTAGCCACTCGTGCCTGCTCCGCCATTCAAAAAGATCATGGCTGATCTGGCCGTGGACTCAGCTCCACTTACCCGCCCGCTCCACATAACCCTTAATTCCTTTATTGGTTAAAAATCTATCTATCTGTGATTTGAATACATTCAATGAGCTAGCCTCAACTGCTTCCTTGGGCAGAGAATTCCACAGATTCACAACCCTCTGGGAGAAGAAATTCCTTCTCAATTCGGTTTTAAATTGGCTCCCCCGTATTTTGAGGCTGTGCCCCCTAGTTCTAGTCTCCCCGACCAGTGGAAACAACCTCTCTGCCTCTATCTTGTCTATCCTTTTCATTATTTTAAATGTTTCTATAAGATCACCCCTCATCCTTCTGAACTCCATCGAGTAAAGACCCAGTCTACTCAATCTATCATCATAAGGTAAACCTTCCATCCCCGGAATCAGCCAAGTCAATCGTCTCTGTACCCCTTCCAAGGCTAGTATATCCTTCCTTAAGTAAGGTGACCAAAATGCATGCAGTACTCCAGGTGCGGCCTCACCAATACCCTGTACAGTTGCAGCAGGACCTCCCTGCTTTTGTACTCTATCCCTCTCGCAATGAAGGCCAACATTCCATTCGCCTTCCTGATTACCTGCTGCACAAGGACCCCCAGGTCCCTCTGCACTGCAGCATGTTGTAATTTCTCCCCATTCAAATAATATTCCCTTTTACTGTTTTTTTTCCCCAAGGTGGATGACCTCACATTTTCCGACATTGTATTCCATCTGCCAAACCTTAGCCCATTCGCTTAACCTATCTAAATCTCTTTGCAGCCTCTCTGTGTCCTCTACACAACACGCTTTCCCACTAATCTTTGTGTCATCTGCAAATTTTGTTACACTGCACTCTGTCCCCTCTTCCAGGTCATCTATGTATATTGTAAACAGTTGTGGTCCCAGCACCGATCCCTGTGGCACACCACTAACCACCGATTTCCAACCTGAAAAGGACCCATTTAGCCCGACTCTCTGCTTTCTGTTAGCCAGCCAATTCTCGATCCATGCTAATACATTTCCTCTGACTCCGCGCACCTTTATCTTCTGCAGTAACCTTTTGTGTGGCACCTTATCGAATGCCTTTTGGAAATCTAGATGCACCACATCCATTGGTACAATCTATCCACCATGCTCGTTATATCCTCAAAGAATTCCAGTAAATTAGTTAAACATGATTTCCCCTTCATGAATCCATGTTGCATCTGCTTGATTGCACTATTCCTATCTAGATGTCCCGCTATTTCTTCCTTAATGATAGCTTCAAGCATTTTCCCCACTACAGATGTTAAACTAACCGGCCAATAGTTACCTGCCTTTTGTCTGCCCCCTTTTTTAAACAGAGGTGTTACATTAGCTGTTTTACAATCCACTGGTACCTCCCCAGAGTCCAGAGAATTTTGGTAGATTATAACGAATGCATCTGCTATAACTTCCACCATCTCTTTTAATACCCTGGGATGCATTTCATCAGGACCAGGGGACTTGTCTACCTTCAGTCCCATTAGCCTGTCCAGCACTACCCCACTAGTGATAGTGATTGTCTCAAAGTCCACCCTTCCCACATTCCCGTGACCAGCAATTTTTGGCATGGTTTTTGTGTCTTCCATTGTGAAGACCGAAGCAAAGTAATTGTTTAAGGTCTCAGCCATTTCCACATTTCCCATTTCTAAATCCCCCTTCTCATCTTCTAAAGGACCAACATTTACTTTAGTCACTCTTTTCCGTTTTATATATCGGTAAAAGCTTTTACTATCTGTTTTTATGTTTTGCGCAAGTTTACTTTCGTAATCTATCTTTCCTTTCTTTATTGCTTTCTTAGTCATTCTTGCTGTCGTTTAAAATGTTCCCAATCTTCTAGTTTCCCACTAACCTTGGCCACTTTATACGCATTGGTTTCTCAGTTTGGTTTGATGGCTGGCCATCTTTGAATTATTTTTGTAATGTAAATGTCTCCTGTGGAGAAGGATTTTTGAATGTCCATTCCTCCAAACAAGTTAACTTAGTCTCAACACTTCGACACTTCCAATAATCAAGTGGCCTTCCTTAGTTCTTAAGGTCCACACACAGGCTCGAATTTGTCTTTTAAAATTCACAATTCGACTATGTCATGTATCTTACATTGTTATATATAACTGTATCCTAACATGCTATACATGACTGTAATAAGATATTACCTGTCATCACCAGCATACCTTACCACCAGGGGTGCACTTGCAAGAGACAGATATATAAGGACAGGTCTCAGGCAAGTGCAGCATTCCAGAGCTGTGAAATAAAGGTGCAGTTCCAGAGTGACCTTGACTTCACTATATGCCTTGTAAGAATCTGTACTGAGGGGACAGGACTTTACAGTGGCGACGAGTTACGGGATTACAGAATCCACAGAATGGCGAACAACGGATCAGATGAAAAGTACAATGCAGGAGACAATTGGGAGGACTTTATAGAAAGGCTCCAGCAAAGCTTTGTAACCAAAGACTGGTTAGGTGATGATAAGGCAGACAAGAGAAGAGCCCATCTTTTGACCAGCTGTGGCTCGAAAACATACGCTTTAATGAAGGATCTGTTGGCACCAGAGAAACCAGCAAGCAAGTCGTTTGAAGAATTGAGCACACTAGTAAGAGACCACCTGAAGCTAGCGAGCAGCCTACACATGGCCAGACACAGGTTCTACAACTACAGACGCTGTGTGGGCCAGAGCATACCCAACTTCGTGGCGGAACTTCGGAGGTTGGCTAGTTTATGTGAGTTCTCCGCTGAACTGAGGAGAGAAATGCTGAGAGACTTTTTCATTGAAGGAATAGGCCACGCAGGCATATTCCGAAAGCTCATAGAGACCAAGAACCTGACCTTAGAGGCAGCAGCACTGGTTACACAGACATTCTTGGTAGGGGAAGAAGAAACAAAGTTGATTTACAATGCAGGTTCGACAACTAAAGAAATATCGGAACAAGAAGTTCACAGCACTAAATAAGCTGCTACCCTCACACACAGACAAAACCGGGAGAACAGGCTCTCGCCAGCAGGCAGAAGCCATCAAGGGCCACAGGAATGGCCGTTCACACCTCATTAACCCACAATGCGAGCAATCAACTACAAACTGAGAGAAGCTCAAGAGAGATCAACCAGACGCAGCTCATTCTTTGGAAACACTTTGAACAATGGAACAGGTCTGTGCTGGAGGTGTGGGGGTGGGCACTCGTCAAGGGGATGTCGATTTCAGCAGGCTGTTTGCAGAAATTGTGAATATACAGGGCATTTGGCCCAAATGTGCAAAAAAAACGGCAGCTCGGCTGGTATACGAATCGGATGGTTCGGAAAGCGGACTAGAAGATTGTGTTGACCCGGGACACCGATGTACAGCGGGTCAACACAATCAATGGCTGCTGCTCCGACAACAGGATGCCTCCGATAATGATGAGGGTCCTACTCAACGGGATATCTGTCAACACGGAGCTGGATACGGGAGCGAGTCAATCTCTCATGGGCGCTCAACAATTTGAACAACTGTGGCCGCATAAAAGAGACAGACCAAAACTCACAAGGGTCGACACCTAACTAAGGACCTATACCAAAGAAATCGTACCAGTCCTCGGCAGCGCCATGCTCTCTGTCACACACAAAGGGACAGTGAACCGACTTCCCCTGTGGATTGGCCCCGGAGACCCCCCAGCACTGCTGGGGAGAAGCTGGCTGGCAAAACTATACTGGAAATGGGATGATGTCCATGCCATATCATTAGAGAAACGGACCTCCTGCTCAACAGTTATAAAGTGATTTGAACATCTCTTTCAGCCAGGTGTGGGCACTTTCAAAGGGGCCAAAGCCAAAATCTACATCACATAGGATGCTAGACCGGTCCATCACAAGGCCAGAGCTGTACCCTATGTGATGAGGGAAAATATTGAACGAGACAGGCTTCTGCGGGAAGGCATTCTATCACCTGTGGAATTTAGCGACTGGGTAAGTCCCATCGTCCCAGTCATGAAGCCTGATGGATCCGTACAAATTTGTGGGGACTACAAATCTACCATAAACAGAGTCTTCCTACAGGACCAGTACCTGCTGCCCAGAGCGGAGGACTTATTTGCCACATTGGCTGGAGGTAAACTTTTCTCAAAATTAGACCTCACATCTGCGAATATGACGCAAGAATTGACCGAGGAATCCAAGATACTCACCATCATCAACACACATCAAGGCCTTTTCAAGTACAATCGATGCCCATTCGGCATCAGGTCGGCAGCTGCCATATTCCAGCACAACATGGAGAGTCTGCTCAAGCCCATCCCGGGGACGGTTGTATTTCAAGACGACATACTTATCACGGGCAGGGACATTGACTCCCATCTCCGTAATTTGGAGGAAGTACTAAAGCAGTTGGATCGGATAGGCCTATGAGTCAAGAAATTCAAGTGCCTGTTTCTCGCACCCGAGATTGAATTTTTGGGCAGAAGGATTGCCGCTGATGGAATCCGCCCAACAGAGTCCAAAACAGAAGCAATTCGCCTGGCACCCAGGCCCCGGAATGTCTCAGAACTGCGCGCCTTTCTCGGGCTACTCAATTACTTTGGGAACTTTATGCAGAACTTAAGCATGCTGCTGGAGCCTGTCCACGTGCTACTTCGGAAGGGGTGCGATTGGTTTTGGGGGGACGCCCAGGAACGCACCTTCAATAAGGCACACAACCTTCTGTGTTCCAACAGTGTTTTGACTTTCTTTGACCCAGGTAAAAAGCTAGTTCTCACATGCGATACATCAGTGTATGGGGTCGGGTGCGTTTTGCAACATGTCAATAGTGCGAGCAAATTACAACCCATAGCTTATGCCTCCAAGTCACTTTCGCGGGCAGAGCGCGGGTACGGAATGGTAGAGAAGGAGGCGCTCGCGTGCGTGTACGGTGTCAAAAAAATGCACCAATACCTTTTCGGGGCCAAGTTCGCATTAGAAACCGACCACAAGCCCCTCACGCCCCTCCTATCCGAGAGCAAGGCAATAAACGCCAACGCCTCGGCGCGAATTCAACGGTGGGCACTCATGCTGGTGTACTACGACTATACCATAAGGCACAGACCAGGCACAGACAACTGTGCCGACACGCTCAATAGGCTACCCCTGGCGACCACGGAAGGGTCTGACAAACAGGACTGTGAGATAGTCATGGCAATCAATGCCTTTGAGTCCACAGGTTCGCACATGACGGCTCGCCAAATCAGAGCCTGGATGGCCAGCGACCCCACGTTATCCTTAGTAAAAAGATGTGTCCTAACCGGTGACTGGGCAGAGGCTCGCGATACCTGCCCCAAGGAATTAAAACTCTTTCACAAGCGCATGCATGAGCTATCACTACAAGCAGACTGCCTGATGTGGGGCAGCCGAGTAGTCATGCCTCTGCGAGGCAGAGAGGCATTTGTCCGGGAGCTCCACCGTGAGCACCCGGGGATCGTTCTCATGAAGGCCATAGTCAGATCCCACGTCCGGTGGCCTGGTATTGACGCGGACTTGGAGCTCTGTGTCCGAAGGTGTACCATTTGTGCCCAACTCAGCAATGCCCCCAGGGAGGCTCCACTGATCCCCTGGCCCTGGCCTACCAAACCGTGGTCACGGGTGCACGTAGAATATGCGGGCCCATTCATGGGCAAAATGTTCGTCGTAGTTGTAGATGCATTTTCAAAGTGGATCGAATGCACCATTTTAAACTCGAGCACAACCTCCAGCACTGTGGAGAGCCTCGCAACCATGTTTGCAACGCACGGAATCCTTGACATATTGGTCAGTGACAATGGTCCATGCTTCACCAGCGCAGAATTCCAAGACTTTATAATTGATCACGGCATAAATCACATCAAGACGGCACCGTTCAAGCTGGCCTCCAATGGCCAGGCGGAGAGAGCAGTGCAAATCATTAAACAAGACATGCTTAAAATCCAAGGTCCCACGCTGCAGGATCGCCTGTCGTGACTGCTGCTGGCATACAGATCTCGTCCGCACTCACTGACTGGGATCCCCCCCACGCAACTGTTGATGAAAAGGACTTTAAAAACAAGGCTCTCATTAATCCTCCCAGACATGCACGAAATCGTTGAGGCAAAGCGCCGTAAGCTGACTGAGTACCATGACAGTATTATGAAGTATAATGTGGATAAATGTGAGGTTATCCACTTTGGTGGTAAAAACAGAGAGACAGACTATTATCTGAATGGTGACAGATTAGGAAAAGGGGAGGTGCAACGAGACCTGGGTGTCATGGTACATCAGTCATTGAAGGTTGGCATGCAGGTACAGCAGGTGGTTAAGAAAGAAAATGGCATGTTGGCCTTCATAGCGAGGGGATTTGAGTACAGGGGCAGGGAGGTGTTGCTACAGTTGTACAGGGCCTTGGTGAGGCCACACCTGGAGTATTGTGTACAGTTTTGGTCTCCTAACCTGAGGAAGGACATTCTTTCTATTGAGGGAGTGCAGCGAAGGTTCACCAGACTGATTCCCGGGATGGCGGGACTGACATATCAAGAAAGACTGGATCAACTGGGCTTGTATTCACTGGAGTTCAGAAAAATGAGAGAGGACCTCATAGAAACGTTTAAAATTCTGATGAGTTTTGACAGGTTAGATGCAGGAAGAATGTTCCCAATGTTGGGGAAGTCCAGAACCAGGGGACACAGTCTAAGGATAAGGGGGAAGCCATTTAGGACTGAGATGAGGAGAAACTTCTTCACCCAGAGAGTGGTGAACCTGTGGAATTCTCTACCACAGAAAATTGTTGAGGCCAATTCACTAAATATATTCAAAAAGGAGTTAGATGAAGTCCTTACTACTAGGGGGATCAAGGGGTATGCCGAGAAAGCAGGAATGGGGTACTGAAGTTGCATGTTCAGCCATGAACTTGTGGATATCTGAACGGAATATATGGAATTAAGAACAGTAAAGTAAACGGGATATATGAAAATGTATAAGCCATGGAAGAATAGCTGGGAGAATGTCAGATTGCAAATAGTGCAACATCAGCTTAGCTAACAGTCTGTCTCAAGGTTTCAAGTCACTAATCCTGCCAATAATATATAATTGTAACATGAAATACATCTGCAGAATTGCAAGGTCTCAGTAAATAGTCACACCATTAGATTGAAACATTTGGAGGCAATACTTGAGCTTTCAAGAAGAACATCTCATATAGATTGACTAATGAGTGGCTGAGTTAGACTGTCAATCCATTTGTATTTTGTTATCTGATTTCAAAACTGTATAACTGTTAACGCTTTACGATGTAACTTCACCTATCCGTAGGAAGTGTGTACGCTCTATCCAGAGAGTATATCTTCTGTCTGATAGGTCTTACTGGCCGGTAATAAAGACTGCTTTGTTCAAAGCACAAGAGGTATTCGACTCAGTAATTTTACTGAACCAGATTGAGGTAAAAGAATCCAGGAATTAACATTTGGTGTCAGAAGTGGGATCTCAACGGACGACTGCCGAAAACTTGCGAATTAAGAGCCAGACTAGCCTTGGATGAGACGAGGGGAAAATGGCCACTGGAGTGAGTATGATTTCAATACTGCTCCAGTTTCCCCCGGTTTCAAAAGTCTGAGGAAAGTTTAGCCACTCGCTGGTTCTCAGGTAGTGTCTGAACGAGATCCAGGACAATCTGGTGAATACCTTTCAAACTTAGAATAGGGATAGAGATAGGGAAATTGTGCGATGATGCAAACCAAGCGGCGACTTGGAAAGATAGTTAGAGCTAGATAGGGATAGATGATCAATCATGGATCCAAAAAAAAATTAATAGGAAAGAAAAGAGACTCTTATGAATGTCTGTTTAAATGAGAAATGCTTCTGTGACTTTTACTGTAAAAAAAAAGCCGGGGAGTTGTGGTTTGTTTTATCTCAAACAGAATGAAAGTTTGTTTTAACCCTTCGTAGTGTTGTCCTGTATGTGGGAAGTTTAAGAGTGTGAACCTTATTGAATTACGTATATTCGGATGATAAGTTGCGGAGCCAGGAAATGCCCAAAGGATAGATTTGTTAAAAAGAGAAAAAATTACATGGTCCCGGTGGTTTAAAAAAAAAAGAAAAACTTGTTGAAAACAAACATTCAGAGAAGGCACAGCAAAACAACTGAGATGGATTCAAAAGGATTTAATTAAAAAAAAAATTATATTAAATAACACGACCTTGAGGCTGGAACAATTGAGATAACGAAAAGCAGTCCACAGCCTACGTGCCAGACTTCTCTCTAGTTAAAAAAAAAGTAACGTACTAAATAGGTGCTGAAAGAAAAAAAATGTTCTGAGATTTTAAATTATGAAAAATATAAAATCACTCCTGTCCAATTGGCAGAAAAACTCCATTAAATTAGGGCTTTCATTGACTGATTGAATTTAAACTGCGCAGTAACGTCAAAGGATAGGGAAATTTGGAGACTAAAATAAATTAATTGAGGCTCATAAGAAATCAAAATTAGAAAATTAGGCTCACAGGGAATAAAATGGGGATTTAAATAGAGGATAGGTGTTCAACTCAGGTACGACGTCGACCTTGTATATCACTTGGCCCGTCTAGGCTCTGATTGAATTTAAAAAAAAACCCCGCAGCAACTCGGAAGGTAGGGCCGACGCGAACGCGCGGCCGAGAGAAGGGCCGAAGCGAACGCGCAGCGACGTAAACGCGCAGTGAAGCGAACGCGCAGTGACGTCAACGCGCAGTGACGCCGACGCGTAGTGACGCAGAGGCGCAGCAACGCGAATCGCGAAAGTCAGTGCTAATGTCAGTAAGTCTGTAAGTCTTAAAGTGTTTAGAGTTTTAAGTTTAGTATTAAGATCGCACGGCTATGCGGACCGTGCGGTGATGCGGGTAATTTTGTAGATCGTGCGGCTATGCGGACCGTGCGGTGATGCGGGTAATTTTGTAGATCGTGCGGCTATGCGGACCGTGCGGTGATGCGGGTAATTTTGTAGATCGTGCGGCTATGCGGACCGTGCGGTGATGCGGGTAATTTTGTAGATCGTGCGGCTATGCGGACCGTGCGGTGATGCGGGTAATTTTGTAGATCGTGCGGCTATGCGGACCGTGCGGTGATGCGGGTACGTGTTAGAAGTCTTTGTCTATTTTGTAGATCGCGCGGCTATGCGGACCGTGCGGCGATGCGGGTAAGTGTTTAAAGTAAAGTTAAAGTATCTTAACTCGCGCGGCGACGCGAGCCACGGGTCGACGCGGATTGCGCGGCGACGTGAACTGCGAGGCAACGCGGATTGCGAGGCGACGTGAGCTGCGAGGCAACGCGGATTGCGGGGCGACGTGAACTGCGAGGCGACGTGGTAGTTTAGTATTAAGATCGTGCGGCGACGCGGACCGTGCGGTGATGCGGGTAAGTGTTAGATTTGGAGTTAGTTAAAGTCCGTGTTAGTTCTGTAAAGTCTGTGTCTATTTGTAAGTTTGTTTAAATTGCACGACGACACGAACGCGTAGCGACACAGTAATACGAGGGGCAGTGTGAAAATGGGAAATCAGTTAGATAAAACCACGGATGCGGATAGTCCGCTACAAAAGTTATGTGAGGAATTCCCTGAAAGAGCTGAAGACTTTAGAAAATTATCAGGAGCCCTGAACAAATTATTAGGGGATGACCAGTGGCCTCTAAGTGACACTAGAAGCGTAGAGGTAAAAAAAAAAGCACAGGGATTAATTTGGAGAAGGGGACGAGGAAAAGGGGATAAAAAAAATGTAATTGCAACCTGGCGACATTATTGTCAGAAATTAAAAGATGCATCACTTCTATCGAGTTGGCAAACAAATGCTATTAAATTAGGACTTGCATTGACAGAGGGAACACATGTTAAAACTGTAGACGTCTTTAAAAAAAAAGAATGAATGTGCGCACGAGAAACTTGCTAAGAGATCCTCTGGGACCTCTGAGAAAGGTATTGATCAACTACAAGTTAAAATGGCTGGCTTTGTGTTAACCGAGGCTGATGATGAAATTGATGAGTGGCCACTGACTCAGCGCCCAACGGCGCCTCCCGCACCCCCTGGCCTCTTGCTCCAGTCCTCTTCCCAACACCCTCCACCTAACACTCCAGTAAAAAAGAGTTAGGAACAACCACATATCACCAAAGCAACAAACCCAAACTGACTCCTCATCCTCTGATAGCGATTCGGATCCCCAGTTTACAAGCAATACAGCCGAAAGGACCAGATCTCACACTCGAAAGGGCAGAACTATATCTCAACATCACAAACAGTCCCGTAAATCTTCTAGTCAACCTACCAGTCCAAGTTGTGAAAGACATAGCAAACACCCCCGCCGATCGAGACACAGAACTGTCAAGCAGTCAGACAGCTCTGAAACATCCTCCGGCCTAGAAATGATTTCCAAGATCCCAAAGTCCCGACACCAATTCCCTGTCAGACCAATGCCAAACCCTGATGCACAACAAGCTGCAGACCACCTCTCTATAGATGTCTGTGATCTTCAAACAACTATTTGATTGCTCACGCTATCCGGACAGATGGAAAGGGCAGTTAAATATTATTGGCAGAAAAAGAAAGGGGAGGGGGGAGGTGCGCCCCCAACCCGGGTCAAGACTGAATACGTGACTAGAAAGGAAGAGCCATCTCGGGAGGAAGGATCAATAGAACCGCAGTGTTGCATACAGGATTGGATGGATAAGCAAGGATACGGTTATACTAAACAACCAAACGGCCCGAGCCCTGCTAATAAACCTCCCTATTGTCCCCGGCATGGTATGGGAAGAGGCCGGGACTGGGTAAGAGGAATTGACTGTTTTAATTGTGGGCAGGAAGGACATTGGAATAAAAATTGCCCCTACCGTCAGCATGGAAAAGGAAGAGGAGGAAGAGGAGGGGGGCAAGGGGGGAGAGGAAGATCTTACACTAACTTCTCCCAGAACAACCCCTTTGGTCAATTGTCCCCCGATTGACTACGCAGCTTGATTGTGCAGGGATCCTCCCCGGACGACGAACCCATTCTGAATGAGTGGCAACCCTTTTTGATAGATACGGGAGCCTTCATGTCTTCTGTACAATCAAAGCTTAAACTCCCTGCTTCTACTGAAACACAGGAACTTTCAGGATTCCTGGGACAAATCTCGACATTCCCAGTGTCAGAACCGGTTAAAATGGGTTACCAGGAAGAATCGGTGGAACATCGAGTTGTTATCACAACCAATCTGGACTGTAACTTGATGGCTAGAGACCTCCTTTGCAAATTCCAGTTGCATTTGGAGTGTGGAGATAACGGGATTATTGTAAAACAGGAAACCCTTAAGCGGCAGTATGATACCACTAGAACCCCTCAGTGGTGGTCTCTGGACCTGCCGCAGGCACCCTATCACGTGACCCTAGCATACGATCCCAGTGGAAAGAATCAGGACCTGCAGAACTTTTATCAGGATCACGAAGGGGAAGTGAAGGGAATTCTATTAAGGGCTAGAGTGACTGGACTGGAAAGAGAGGCAGATTTTGTGGAAGTGGATAAGAATCTGTGGAAACAGCCCCTAACAATGGCACCGCATATTGCTCGTGAAGTATTAGCCCCTCACCATGCTAAAGATTTGGGAGTTATGGTACGCAAGGCCATAGATGAGGCTGACCCTACCAGCCGGGATGTGCAAATTGTAAAACATGGCCGAACAGTCCAATTTCATGGGGACCCCGAGAAGGTCTTAAGGACTCTACAGCATCATACTGGCTCCGGCATACCTGACTATGTGGATCCTCATGTGTGGGCAGAGAACCCCTCCCAAGTGGGTTATACTCCCATTGATCCGATTGAGATCTCAGTGCAGGGCAATCCGACAGAACCCACTGAAATCACAGGCAATCCTAAACTGACTTTTTGGCACTATACTGCAATTAATCCGGCCTGTTTTCTTACTGAGCCACCCCAAGATGAGGAAGAACCCAGTCATGATTGTTTATGTTTGTTCACGGAAGTACTTCTATTAATCCAGAAGATACACGAATCTCAGGATACGCCATAGTAAACCAGGAGAATCAGGTCTTGGAATCTGCTGCTTTGAAACCGCCTATTCTGCTCAACAAGCTGAACTATTCGCCCTCACCCAAGCCTGTATCTTGGCCAAAGATCTCAAAGTCAATATCTATACCGACTCTAGGTATGCCTTTGGGGTGGCGCATGATTTCGGACAATTATGGAAAAATAGGGGATTCCTAACCTCACAGGGGAATGAGATATCTCAAACAGCTAGTATCTGATTTGTTGCAAACCCTCATGTTCCCCAAACGCATTGCCATTGTCAAATGTACCGCCCAACCTACCGGAAATTCTCTGGTTGATATAGGGAATCGTTGTCCTGACCAAGAGGCCAAACAGGCCTCTCGTGACCAACAGATGGTAGTGCCCAAAATTATGAGTCAGACTAAAAATCCTGCGAAGGATAAGTTAGCCTCGGAAAAACCAATGCCAACCATCCAAGATGTTATAAAAGCACAGGGGGACGCTCCTGAAAAAGATAAACTGTTGTGGAAATATTATGCATGTACTTATGACAATGTTTCTAAACTCTGGACCACTCCCGCGGAACAGACTTGCATGTCTGACGAGTTGGCCTCATGGGTTATAGAATGTCTGCATTTTGCTACTCATTGTGGAGCAAGGGCAACAAGTGATACACTTTTGGCTACTTGGTGGCACCCTAAACTCCAGGCGCTCACCCAGAACATCAGTAGTCGTTGCCTGGTTGGCCAGCAACATATTCCAGGGAAGGGAGTCCCCTGTGATTGGGGTAAAACGCCCCTACCCGAAGGTCCCTTTGAGACATTTCAGTTGAACTACATTGAGTTGCAAAAAGTTCAGTGTTACAGATATGTGTTAGTAATAGTAGATGTGTTTAGCAGATGGATTGAAGCCTACCCTAACCTGGACGATAAGACTCAGACTGTTGTTAAGGTGTTAATGAGGGAAATTGTTCCTAGATATGAGATCTCAGCTAGACTGATGACCACCTATGTTCTTTCTCTGACTCAGGCTCTGCGACTAGTTCACAACCAGGTTCAAGATGCTCACCTCGACCTCCCAGTTTTACCCGAATAGTCCCTCGTGGCACCAGGGAAGTATGGATTCGGAAGGGATTAGAGCCACAATAGGAGGGGCCTTTTTAGGTGTCACTCACTACCCCCACTGCAGCCAAGGTTGAGGGGAAAAGTGCCTGGGTTCACCTGCACCACTGCAAGCTCATCACCATTTAAACAAATTTTGCTGGTTAGTCTAATTCCTGTTTCTGTTCCAGATCTCCTCCTCCCTATAGCTGAACAATGCAGTTGAAGGAGGATCAGTTTGAACTCTTACCTGTCAGACAGCCAAATACACTGACGGAAACCTGAAGGGAAACGTGAAAACAGAACTCTTTTTATCAGCTAAATAATTGGACTATTTATAAGATGAGACTGTGTCTGTATGCTACTGTCTGCATAATAGTGTTGATATATGACAGTTTTGGTGCACGGGAAGGAAGACAAAGGCGAGAGCTCCATGTAAACACCTTTTTGTTTATGTCTTACGTTTATGCGGAAAAAGGGCACTTCACTAGATGCTGGGTGTGTTCACATATCCCTATACATTCCAAAGGGGGAATTCCTTTGCGCACCGTTCCCCTGACCCTAACTGAGACTGTTAGATGGATTCAAAGAAACGATATTGGAACAGGTAGCTAACCGCACTGCTGAGGCTCTGGAGGGCATCACAGCTGAAATGGTAGCGATAAGGACCGTAGCATTACAAAACCGAATGGCCCTCGATTACCTGTTAGCTGAGAAAGGGGGAACGTGTGCCCTGATAGGATCTGAATGTTGCACTTACATTCCTGATAGTTCAGAAAACATAACCCACCTTGCCGATCACATAAGGAGGGAGGTGAAAAAGTTATCCACACCAGCAAAAGAACTTAGCAGGTTTGATTGGTTTCTGGGTGGATCTTGGAGATCCTATCTAATGGCGCAATTGTTCTCATCATAATAATTACCTGCTGTTTGATTGTTGGTTGCCTTAACCTCTGCTGTAAAGCAATGACAAGGTTAGCAGACCCTCTTGTGGTCAAGGGTTCCCGGGTTATGATCCAACAAACTAGAGAACTACTCAACAATGCAATACTCATAGAATGATCCTAAATGTTATCATAGAATGATAAAAGGGGGGATGTGGATATCTGAACGGAATATATGGAATTAAGAACAGTAAAGTAAACGGGATATATGAAAATGTATAAGCCATGGAAGAATAGCTGGGAGAATGTCAGATTGCAAATAGTGCAACATCAGCTTAGCTAACAGTCTGTCTCAAGGTTTCAAGTCACTAATCCTGCCAATAATATATAATTGTAACATGAAATACATCTGCAGAATTGCAAGGTCTCAGTAAATAGTCACACCATTAGATTGAAACATTTGGAGGCAATACTTGAGCTTTCAAGAAGAACATCTCATATAGATTGACTAATGAGTGGCTGAGTTAGACTGTCAATCCATTTGTATTTTGTTATCTGATTTCAAAACTGTATAACTGTTAACGCTTTACGATGTAACTTCACCTATCCGTAGGAAGTGTGTACGCTCTATCCAGAGAGTATATCTTCTGTCTGATAGGTCTTACTGGCCGGTAATAAAGACTGCTTTGTTCAAAGCACAAGAGGTATTCGACTCAGTAATTTTACTGAACCAGATTGAGGTAAAAGAATCCAGGAATTAACAAACTCATTGGATGGCAGTGCAGGCTAGAAGGACCAAATGGCCTACTCCTGCACCTATTTTCTATGTTTCTATGACAGAAATTCGAGGGGAAGATGGAATGTGATAGGGGACAAAGTGTTTGTACTGAACTGTGGCAGGGGTCCCAAATGGCTTGCAGGGACAGTAACGGGCAAGGAAGGAAACAGGCTACTGGTAGTACAAATGGACAATGGCAAAACCTGCCGGAGGCATGTAGACCAAGTCAAAATCAGATTTACCAACAACACTGTGGAACCAGAGGCAGACTACAATGTGGAACTCGCACCACATCTGGTGGACAGACAGAGGGAACAACCTGAGGAAAGGGCAATCCCAGCAGACAGCCCAGGCGAGTCAACAACAATCACACCAATCGAAACAGACAGCCCAGGCGAGATACCAGCAACCACACCCAAAGAAAAACAGACACCAAGGCAAACAACTGAACCACAACTCAGAAGCTGCACGCAAGAGCGTAGACCACCTGAGAGACTGAACCTATAAGGACAATAAGACCTTGGGGGAGGGTGATGTCATGTATCTTACATTATTATATATAACTGTATCCTAACATGCTATACATGACTGTAATAAGATATGACCTGTAACCACCAGCATACCTTACCACCAGGTGTGCACTTGCAAGAGGAAGTATATAAGGACAGGTCTCAGGCAAGTGCAGCATTCCAGAGCTGTGAAATAAAGGTGCAGGTCCAGAGTGACCTTGACTTCACTACATGCCTCGTGTGAATCTGTACTGAGGGGACAGGACTTTACAGACTAAGGTTCGTAGTATCTTCCACAAACACTTTAGGACTTCAAACTTTCTGTTCGATAGTCCCAAATTAGATTTCCTTTCGAATGAGCCCAAACATTGGGGGGGGGGGGGTTCTCATGAATTTTGCATCCTTCAAAGTGTGATGCCACAGCTAAGCAATTAAGTGATTGGCTGGTGGATTGGTGACTATTTAATCTTTTTCTTTTTCTTTTTATTTCCTTATCAGGTAACCTTTGGCATTGTTGCCAAATTAGCTTAACTTAAGGATTAAGTCATGGCAGGAGAGCCCAGACCCATGTCATGCTCCTCCTGTGCTATGTGGGAAGTCAGGGATGCTTCCAGTATCTCTGACTACTATGTGGTCAGGAAATGTGGCCAGCTGCAGCTCCTGACAGACCTCATTGTGGCTGCGCATGCACTCAGTCTGGAGTATCCGCAATGCTGAGGATGTCGTGAATAGCACATTTAGAGTGTTGGGCACACCACAGGTAAAGGTTACTCAGGCAGATAGGGAATGGGTGACCAACAGGCAGAGCAGTGGAAGGAAGGTAGTGCAGGGGTCCCCTGCAGTCATCTCCCTCCAAAGCAGATATACCGTTTTGGGTACTGTTGGGGAGATGACTCAGCAGGGTAAGGCAGCAGCAGCCAAGTTCATGCCACCATGGGTGGCTCTGCTGCACAGGAGGGCAAGAAAAAGAGTGGAAGAGCCATAGTGGTAGGGGATTGTAAGAGGAATAGATTGGCAATTTTGCGGCCGCAATCGAGACTCCAGGATGGTATGTTGCCTCCCTGGTGCAAGGGTCAAGGATGTCTCCGAGCGGCTGCAGGGCATTTTGGAGGGGGAGGGTGAATAGGCAGTTGTCGTGGTGCATATAGGTACCAACGATATAGGTTAAAAAAACAGGATGAGGTCCAACAAGCTGAATTTTTGGAGCTTGGAGTTAAATTCAAAAGTAGGACCTCAAAGGTAGTAATCTCAGGATTGCTACCAGTGCCATGTGCTCGTCATAGTAGAAATAGCAGGATAGTGGCTTGAGGAATGGTACAAGAGGGAGGGATTCAAATTCCTGAGACATTGGAACCGGTTCTCGGCGAGGTGGGACCAGTACAAACCAGACGGTCTGCACCTGGGCAGGACCGGAACCAATGTCCTAGGGGGAGTGTTTGCTAGTGCTGTTGGGGAGGGTTTAAACTAATAAGCAGGGGGATGGGAATCTATGCAGGGAGATAGATGGGAGTAAAATGGGGGCAGAAGCAAAAGTTAGAAAGGAGATAAGGAAAGGTGGAGGGCAGAGAAATCAAAGGAAAAAAATCAAAATAGGCCACATTAAAACATAATTGTAAAAGGACAAAGAATGTTAAAAACAAACGCCTGAAGGCTCTGTGTCTCAATGCGAGGAGCATTCGTAATAAGGTGGATGAATTAACTGTGCAGAGAGCTGTTAACGGATATGATGTAATTGGGATTATGGAGACATGGCTCCAGGGTGACCAAGGCTGGGAACTCAGCATCTAGGGGTATTCAATATTCAGGAAGGATAGACAGAAAGAAAAAGGAGGTGGTGTAGCATTGCTGGTTAAAGAGGAGATTACCACAATAGTAAGGAAGGACATTAGCTTAGATGATGTGGAATCTGTATGGGTAGAGCTGCGGAACACCAAAGGGCAGAAAACGCTAGTGGGAGTTGTGTACAGACCACTCACCAATTGTAGTGAGGTTGGGGATGCCATCAAACAGGAAATTAGGGATGCGTGCAATAAAGGTACAGCAGTTATCATGGGTGACTTTAATCTACATATAGATTGGGCTAACCAAACTGGTAGCAATATGGTGGAGGAGGATTTCCTGGAGTGTATAAGGGATGGTTTTCTAGAGCAATATGTCGAGGAACCAACCAGAGAGCAGGCCATCCTAGATTGGGTCTTGTGTAATGAGAAAAGATTAATTGGCAATCTTGTTGTGCGAGGCCCCTTGGGAAAGAGTGACCATAATATGGTAGAATTCTTCATTAAGATGCAGAGTGACACAGTTAATTCAGAGACTAGGTTCCTGAACTTAAAGAAAGGTAACTTCGATGGTATGAGACGTGAATTGGCTAGGATAGACTGGCAAATGATACTTAAAGGGTTGACGGTGGATAGGCAATGGGAGACATTTAAAGATCACACTGATGAACTTCAACAATTGTACATCCCTGTCTGGCGTAAAAATAAAATGGTGAAGGTGGCTCAACCGTGGCGAATAAGGGAAATTAGGGATAGTGTTAAATCCAAGGAAGAAGCATATAAAATGGCCAGAAAAAGCAGCAAACCTGAGGACTGGGAGAACTTTAGAATTCAGCAGAGGAGGACAAAGGGTTTAATTAGGAGGAGGAAAATAGAGTATGAGAGTAAGCTTGCAGGGAATATAAAAACTGACTGCAAAAGCTTCAGATATGTGAAGAGAAAACGATTAGTGAAGACAAATGTAGGTCCCTTGCAGTCAGAATCAGGTGAATTTATAATGGAGATGGCAGACCAATTGAACAAATACTTGGGTTCTGTCTTCACTAAGGAAGACACAAATAACCTTCCGGAAATACTCGGGGACTGAAGGTCTAGCGAGAAGGAGGAACTGAAGGAAATCCTTATTAGTCAGGAAATTGTGTTTGGAAAATTGATGGGATTGAAGGCCGATAAATCCCCGGGGCCTGATAGTCCGCAACCCAGAATACTTAAGGAAGTGGCCCTAGAAATAGTGGACGCATTGGTGATCATTTTCCAACAGTCTATAGACTCTGGGTCAGTTACTATGGATTGGAGGGAAGCGAATGTAACCCCACTTTTTAAAAAAGGAGAGAGAGAGAAAACAATGAATTATAGACCGGTTAGCCTGACATCGGTCGTGGGGAAAATGTTGGAATCAATTATTAAAGACGCAATAGCAGCGCATTTGGAAAGCAGTGACAGGATCGGTCCAAGTCAACATGGATTTATGAAAGGGAAATCATGCTTGACAAATCTAATAGAATTTTTTGAGGCTGTAACCAGTAGAGTGGACAAGGGAGAACCAGTGGATGTGGTGTTTTTGGACTTCAAAAGGCTTTTGACAAGGTCCCACACAAGAGATTAGTGTGCAAAATTAAAGCACATGGTATTGGGGGTAAAGTATTGACGTGGATAGAGAACTGGTTGGCAGACAGGAAGCAAAGAGTTGGAATAAACGGATCCTTTTTTAGAATGGCAGGCAATGACTAGTGGGGTACCGCAAAGTTCAGTGCTGGGACCCCAGCTATTTACAATATGCATTAATGATTTGGATGAAGGAATTGAATGTAATACCTTCAAGTTTGCAGATGACACTAAGCTGGGTGGCATTGTGAGCTGTGAGGATGCTGCAAAGAGGCTGCAGGGTGACTTGGACAGGTTAGGTGAGTGGGCAAATGCATGGCAGATGCAGTATGATGTAGATAAATGTGAGGTTATCCACTTTGGTGGCAAAAACTGGGAGGCAGAATATTATCTGAATGGTGACATATTAGGAAAAGGGGAGGTGCAACGAGACCTGGGTGTCATGGTACATCAGTCATTGAAAGTTGGCATGCAGGTACAGCAGGCGGTGAAGAAGGCAAATGACATGTCGGCCTTCATAGCGAGAGGATTTGCGTATAGGAGCAGGGAGGTCTTACTGCAGTTGTACAGGGCCTTGGTGAGGCCACACCTTGAATATTGTGTACAGTTTTGGTCTTCTAATCTGAGGAAGGACATTCTTGCTATTGAGGGCGTGCAGCGAAGGTTCACCAGACTGATTCCCGGGATGGCAGGACTGACATTTGAAGAAAGACTTGATCAACTAGGCTTATATTCACTGGAATTTAGAAGAATGAGAGGGGATCTCATAGAAACATATAAAATGTTGTCGGGATTGGACAGGATTGATGCAGGAAGAATGTTCCTGAAGTTGGGGAAGTCCAGAACCAGGAGTCACAGTCTAAGGATAAGGGGTAAGCCATTTAGGACCAAGATGAGGAGAACCTTCTTAACTCAGAGAATTGTGAACCTGTGGAATTCTCTACCACAGAAAGTTGTTGAGGCCAATTCGTTTGATATATTCAAAAGGGAGTTCGATGTGGCCCTTACGGCCAAAGGGATAAAGGGTATGGAGAGAAAGCAGGAATGGGGTACTGAAGTTGCATGATCAGCCATGATCATATTAAATGGTGGTGCAGGCTCGAAGGGCCGAATGGCCTACTCCTGCACCTATTTTCTATGTTTCCATGAAGCAGCGGGTGGCGAGAATCGGCGGGTGCCGAGGATCGTTGGGAATTGGCGAGGAGTGGAGGATCGTCCGTCGAGTGGAGAAGCGGCGTGCGGCGAGGAGCGCAAACAAGGAGATCCGAAATCCATCAAAACCCAAAAACTGGCACTGATTTGGATCTGAGGTTGCCGGATTGCAGCCGATTGATTTTCTTGTGCGAAATCCAGCTAAACCCAAAGACCTGCACAGACGCGGTCCTAAGGTTGTCAGATTTCAGGCGTTGTACATGTTGAACCTCCCTTATCCGGCACCTGGCCTGTGCCGAATAAGAGATTTTGCCAGATGAAGTGAGGTCAGTGGCCGAGGTTGGGGTAGCAGGGGAGGAGGTCGGCGTCCCAGGCAGTCCCGAAGTGTCGGCAGGTCCTTGGCGGGCCACGATGTGTCGGCGGGCTGCGAAGGAAGTATCGGCGAGCCATAATATAGAATCAGACATGGACTGCATCACTTGCACAAGCTGAAGCAAAACTTGTGCCTGTGATGCACCCGAGTGTGTGACAGGATCAGTGGCACGTGCTGCACTCTCTGGAACTCCACTGTCGCTGTCCAAGGCCACCAGCCTCTGTGTGTGAGCAATGATGGCCTCTCTGGACTCACAATTCACAACGGCAATCTGCAACACTGCCTCCACAACAGTCGCTGTAAGCTTGTCAATGCTCGCTGGGATCCGTCCCAATGCATCAATAAAGTCACGGTGCTTAACTGTGGGTTCCCTGGACATTTCCATCAGGTCCAGTTCAATGTTTGACTGTCTGTGAGCAGACCTACTTTGCCGACTCACCCTCCGGATGACTGGCCTGCGGGATTCCGCCCCGGCATTTAATGGCTGTATGCCACGGAGTCCAGGAGCCTCCCAATCCTCAAACCCTGGAAAGTCAGCATTGTCGCCAGATGAACTTGGCCCCGATGGGACAACTGGTGGGCTGTAATGTTCCGCCAGTGCAATCTCCTCCAGTCCTTCGTCGTCTGCAGCATTACCTGAAGTGGAGGCCTCCATTGAGGGATTCTGCGCCTTTGGTTGGTCATCTGGAAGTAGAAATCCACAGATGAGTGGTTAGCAGCACGGAAGGGGGAAGGGTGACATAAGGAAGGTGGCATTGCACAGGTCCATTTGAAGGGCCGTCGCAAAGCGATAATATCTCAATGCAGTGTCTTGAGTTGCGCCATCCATTTACATATCCTCACTACCCGAAGGGGGCTCAGCATAGCCCCCGGAAACTGTCCGAGCTGGGACTCCAATGAGGGCAGACGCCCTCTCCTCCACATTAGTCAGAGGGATTGTTTGAGGCGGACCCCCGCCTATCCGCAGCTGCTCCCTTCGATTATGGGAGTGCTTCGACTGCAAAAAGGAAAATAGGAAGGGTTCAAAAATGGTTTCTTTGCTGTTGTGACACATATGCCTACCACAGACTAGGTGATACTGTGTGAATGTTCTAGTGGTCTCCGTTCAATCAATTTGAATCTTGCATGTGCTTCGTCAGTGTGTATTCGCAGGTTAGAGGCATCTAACATGAAAATGATCTTTCAGAAAGTGATAGGAGCAGTTGGAGTGTATTGCAAGGGACGATGTTAATGATGCAAATAATGTGCATAGATCATTAAAAGCCAATGGGTGCCGAAGTAAGCCTTCATCTTTGTTATGCATTGTGAAAGCCAACCCTCAGAGTATTGAGAGGGATGAGATGCATGACAAACTTCATATGGTGTGTAAAATTAATGGTAGAAGTCATGGAGGCATGCATAGATGCAAATGTTACTTATCCTGATGACCCTCGTAAGGTCATTAACTTTTTTCTGCACTGTGTGCCAGTCCTGGGCACAGTGTCTGCAGCAAACACCCCCTGTGCAATGTCCCTTCATATGCATTTATTTAAACACAGTAGGGAGTGGTCTGGTTCCCCCAGCAAGATGGACTGAGGTCCACCTCCTCTCCACTGCACTCACAAATGCTTCACTAGCCTCCTGGCTGAAGCGCATGGCACGCTTCTTTCCTTCCTGCTCCTCCATCTCAGCAGAAGTGGTTGAAGTGGGATGGTTTAAATGCACATGCACGCAAGAAGCTGGCGCTCCCTGCATTTGCGTTTGCGACCAGAAAAGAAACCAAGAAGGAAAAAATATGTCAATGCCAAAGGTTTCGGCTCGGGCGCAAAAAGTCAGTCGTGCAGTGCCTGACTTAATGCCAATGCTCCTCCAGATCACGTTTGTGCCGAAAATACCTGATGAGGGCGCAAACTATTTTCCAACGGTAACCTTTGCGCCCTGCCGCGAATAGCACCCCGAAATGCAAAAAGCCCCAAAATCCAGCCACAAATACTTAACTAGGGAAAGGGACTCCATCCCAGATTGGAGCAGTTACCTTCCACAGGAGCCCATTTGCTCCATTGGGAGCAGAAGATTCAAGACAGAAGAGAGTAGGCAAATTCGGGGAGGAGAATCCTCCCACTGTTCTATTTGTGAAGCACATGATAAAAGGTAGATGCTAGAGTCAATGCTGTATGCCAGTAGATCATGGCAGCAGATGAGCAAGAAATTCTCTGAGGTGAGAAAGCGTGCCAAGGCAAGGTTAACAATTCAAATTAAATCTATGCTGCAAGCACTGGGCCCCCAAACATGGTGTAACATTCGCACTGAAACATGAAAAGTATTAGTGTGTTACCTTATCCTTCACACACCTCAACTTGCACGTTTTCAGTGATATCGGAGTTGAGAATGCAAGGACATTGATCTAAGATTCTGAGGGGGATTGACAGGGTAGTTGCTGAGAGGTTGTTTCCCCTGGCTAGAGAATCTAGAACTAGGGGGCATATTCTTAGGACAAGGGGTCAACCATTTAGGACTGAGATGAGGAGGAATTACTTTACTCAGAGGGTTGTGAATCTTTGGAATTCTCTATCCAAAAAGGTTATGGATGCTGAATCATTGAGTATATATTTAAAGTTTAGAAAATAATTTTTCGACTCATAGGTAATCAAGGGATGTGGTGGTCAACGGGAAAGTGGATCTTGTGAATCTTTGGAAGTCTCTACCCCAAGATGTTGGATCTTTGAGTATATTCAAGGCTGAGATAGATAGATTTTTGGACTCTAGGGGAATCAAGGGATTTGGAGATCGGGAGGGAAAGTGAAGTTGAGGTCAAAGATCAGCCATGAGATTATTGAATGGCGGGGCAGGCTCAAAATGGCCTTGTGGCTTACTCGTGCTCTTAATTCTGATGTCCTTACGATTAAATTTAAGATTTCAGACAGAGAGAAGTTGAAACCTTTTTACATAGAGGCTTGTTTGGCTTTGGAATGATTGAATTTGTGACTGAAGAAGAGATCATGTCAACATTTAAGAATAGTTAGGTGGTTGAAGTAAAGGAGAATAGTGGATATGGAAACAAGGCAGGCACATGGGATTAGAACGACTATTCAGGTGGAGAACAACCACCAACATGGACTGATTGGACCCAACAGCATGTTGGAATGTTGTAATTTCTATGTCATTCAGGGTAATTATATGTTTGTAATTTGCCCATTTTAGCTTTGTAGCTGGCACAGAGAAGAGCTTCACATGAAAATAGCTGTATAAATTGGAAATTAAATCGCCCACTGCTCATGATTGTCCAACAAATAATGGTGGGCAGAGTACAATCATAGAATCAAAGGAACTTACGGCACAAAAGGAGGCCATTTGGCCCATCGAATCTGTGCCGGCCGAAATAGAGCTATCCAGGCCAATCGCACTTTCCAGCTCTTGGTCCATAGCTCTTTAGGTTGAGGTATTGCAAGTGCATAGCCAAGTACTTTTTAAATGTGGTGAGGGCTTCTGCCTCTACAACCCTTTCAGGCAGTGAGTTCCAGACCCCCATCACCCTCAAGATGAAAAGATTTCTCAACTCGCTTCGAATCCTTCCACGAATTATATTAAATCTATGCCTAGAACTAAGATGGGCAGTAAACCCCAATAGTTTCTGTAGTGAAAACATAGAAGAAAATATAATTCACATTTCTATAGCACCTTTCTCATCCTCAGGATGTTCCAAAGCATTTTGCAGTCAACGAATTATTTTTTTGAGATGTAATTATTGTTATTTTGGCAAATGCAACAGTAAATTTGGACACTGTAAGTTTCTACATATACAGCTACAACCTCTCGAATCCGGCAACCTCGGGACTGAGACCGTGCGGCGTTCGTGTTTTTCTGTACTTTGGAACGTGTTTCTGATGTCCAAAGTCCGGAAACGCCCAAGTCCAGGTTTGGGTATTTCCAGATTTTGGGACATAAGAACATAAGAATATAAGAATTAGGAACAGTAGTAGGCCATCTAGCCCCTCGAGCCTGCTCCGCCACTCAACAAGATCATGGCTGATCTGGCCGTGGACTCACTTCCACTTACCCGCCCGCTCCCCATAACCCTTAATTCCCTTATTGGTTAAAAATCTATCTATCTGTGACTTGAATACATTCAATGAGCTAGCCTCAACTGCTTCCCTGGGCAGAGAATTCCACAGATTCACAACCCTCTGGGAGAAGAAATTCCTTCTCAACTCGGTTTTAAATTGGCTCCCCCGTATTTTGAGGCTGTGCCCCCTAGTTCTAGTCTCCCAGACCAGTGGAAACAACCTCTTTCATTATTTTAAATGTTTCTATAAGATCACCCCTCATCCTTCTGAACTCCAACAAGTAAAGACCCAGTCTACTCAATCTATCATCATAAGGTAACCCCCTCATCTCCGGAATCAGCCTAGTGAATCGTCTCTGCAACCCCTCCAAAGCTAGTATATCCTTCCTTAAGTAAGGTGACCAAAACTGCACGCAGTACTCCAGCTGCGGCCTCACCAATACCCTGTACAGTTGCAGCAGGACCTCCCTGCTTTTGTACTCCATCCCTCTCGCAATGAAGGCCAACATTCCATTCGCCTTCCTGATTACCTGCTGCACCTGCAAACTAACTTTTTGGGATTCATGCACAAGGACCCCCAGGTCCCACTGCACCGCAGCATGTTGTAATTTCTCCCCATTCAAATAATATTCTACTGTTTTTTTTTCCAAGGTGGATGACCTCACATTTTCCGACATTGTATTCCATCTGCCAAACCTTAGCCCATTCGTTTAATCTATCTAAATCTCTTTGCAGCAAGAAGCGCATCCCAAGTCCGAAAATGTCTGGGCCCAGGTTCCGATATTTCCGGTTTTTGGACGTCATCTTGTAGATCTTCTCTTCACAGGCTTGGTAGTCCTCGCTTCTTCGCAATGCATGGTAAGCCTCTCTCTTTTTAGTACCATGTAACTACTTAATGTGAGCTTCCCAGTTTGTATCTTCTGCTACCATCTTCAAATTTGAAAAGGAATGTACAGTACTCAAAGCATGAAATATAATAAAGGTTTTTTTTTGTAAAATAGTTAAATTATGAAATATAAAACAGTAAATGAAGGTTTTTATTTATTAAACAGAGTAAAAATAAACAGGTACAGTTACAATTGGCTGGAGGTTGTGCTTGAGGTCGACGGCTCAGCTATGATGTCTGGGGCTGATGATGGGCCAGCAATAGGATTATCAAATGTGGAAATTACTGGTGTAGTTGCATGCTGTAACCCTTGAAACATCTTGGACACTGGCTTCTCCTGGACACAGGAAGCAGAGAGTCGGGATTAACGGGATCTTTTCAGAATGGCAGGCAGTGACTACTGGAGTGCCGCAGGGCTCAGTGCTGGGACTCCAGCTCTTTACAATATATATTAATGATTTAGATGATGGAATTGAGTGTAATATCTCCAAGTTTGCAGATGACATTAAACTGGGTGGCGGTGTGAGCTGTGAGGGGGACGCTAAGAGGCCGCAGGGTGATTTGGACAGGTTAGGCGAGTGGGCAAATACATGGCAGATGCAGTATAATGTGGATAAATGTGAGGTTATCCACTTTGGGGGCAAAAACACAAAGGCAGAATATTATCTGAATGGCGGCAGATTAGGAAAAGGGGAGGTGCAGCGAGACCTGGGTATCGTGGTTCATCAGTCATTGAAGGTTGGCATGCAGGTACAGCAGGTGGTGAAAAAGGCAAATGGTATGTTGGCCTTCATAGCAAGAGGATTTGAGTATCGGAGCAGGGAAGTCTTACTGCAGTTGTACAGGGCCTTGGTGAGGCCCCACCTGGAATATTGAGTTCAGTTTTGGTCTCCTAATCTGAGGAAGGACGTTCTTGCTATTGAGGGAGTGCAGTGAAGGTTCACCAGACTAATTCCCGGGATGGCAGGACTGACACATGAGGAGAGACTGGATCGGCTGGGCCTATATTCACTAGAGTTTAGAAGGACGAGAGGGGATCTCATAGAAACATATAGAATTCTGATGGGACTGGACAGGTTAGATGCAGGAAGAATGTTCCCGATGTTGGGGAAGTCCAGAACCAGGGGACACAGTCTAAGGATAAAGGGTAACCCATTTAGGACTGAGATGAGGAGGAACATCTTCACTCAGAGAGTTGTTAACCTGTGGAATTCCCTACCGCAGAGAGTTGTTGATGCCAGTTCATTGGATATATTCAAGAGGGAGTTAGATATGGCCCTTGAGGCTAAAGGGATCAAGGGGTATAGAGAGAAAGCAGGAACGGGGTACTGAAGGAATGATCAGCCATGATCTTATTGAATGGTGGTTCAGGCGCGAAGGGCCGAATGGCCTACTCCTGCACCTATTTCCTATGTTTCTATGTTTCTATGTTTCTCCCGATGACCATAAGCTTACACTTATGTGTCCCAGCCACAGTTGTACAGTCAACCTATCCTTGGTGTCCTTTACATCTGCTAGTTGCATTTCTTCTGCTGCTGCTAATGTCTTTCGTGGTACGTAGTGCCAAAACAGTGCTGTCTCGTCAGCATTGTACATTTGCTCAGGTGAAAGGTTTTCATCAGCAATTAGTTTGATGAACTCATCAATATAATTTTCAGCTGCCTCATGATCTGCTGAGGCTTTCTCACCGCATACTTTCAGTTGCCTGATGCCATGACACCTTTTAAATTTGGCTAGCCAACCAGAAGAGTACTCTCATGGAGTTTCAATCCCCAGTTGTGCATGGAATATTTTAGCTTGTTGCACCACCATTGGGCCAGACAAAGGAACCTTTTCACTTCACCTCTTTCGCCACTACTCCATCACTGTTCGATCCACATCATCACATTTCGGCTTTTGCATACTTTTTCTTTTACTCATTTCCTTATGAACATCACTTTCCGCATAAAACTTCTTAAGCTGTTCTTTCGGTTTTCTGATATCATAGATGGTGGAGAGTCCAACACCATATTCCTCACTCAATCTTCTCACTGAAGCACTTCGACCTAATCTCTGGAGTAACTCCACTTTCTTGGCAATTGAAAGTGAACTATGCTTCCTCTTTCCTTTATCTGAACCCATTGGGGCATGTGTTAATCTTTTTGACACGTTTGCAATGACACAATCTTTACCTGTGCAGATCTTTAAATCGGGAAAAACACCACAGCGATGGAGTCAGGTTGGGTGGGGTCTGATCATGGGATGTAGGTGAGTCAGCTGGGGTAGCCCTATAATGTTTAATTCCACTAATTTTTTTAAAAATGCTGAATTTAAAAGTGCGTGTACAGTCCAGGTGCAGGTAATATTTTTTTATTACAGGTACAGGTGTGCAAACTTAAAATCGCAATCTAGTCGGGTCAGCTTTGGTGAGGTCGGGTCAGTTCGGATGAGGTCGGGTCAGCTCTGCTCGGAGTCATGGGGCGTGGCGATCCGATCGTGCTTTGGGGATCTGCAGTGTGCTGTCTCGAGTTTGATTCTGGCCGGGGACTTGTACACGGGAGGGGACTTGCATGGGGTTCTGGCCAAAAGGACTTCAATGCTGTGCAGAGTTGATTCTGGCCGAAGGGACTTTTGTGCTGTGCAGAGTTTGATTCTGGCCGAAGCGACTTGTGTGCTGTGCAGAGTTGATTCTGGCAGATTGGACTTGTGTGCTGTGCAGAGTTGCTGCAGACTCAGGAGCAGCAATGCAGTGACTGTGAAGACCTGGCCTGGAACAGGTAGGATTGGCGTTTTTATTCTTGCAATTTTTGTCATTGCATTTCATTTTTTGACTTTTCACTGGGCCTGGCTGGCGGCGGTAACGGTTTGGCAGGGTGTCTGGATTCCGGAGCATTTTGCAGATTCTGGCCATGACGACCCTGCCATGGATCATTCCGGAACATTTCGTATTCCGGAACACCGATTTTGGACACTGGGCCTGCAGCACTAAGATAAATTTGTTTTTAATGGTGTTGGCTAAAGGTGAAATGTTGGCCATAATGTGAGAACATTGAGTTTCGATATCCCGACAAATATATATTGCTTAACCCTGCCTCAAACTCTTGAACACAAAATCTCGGCTGACACTCCAATGTAGTAATGAGGGAGTGTCAGAGGTGCCGTCTTTCAGATGAAACGTTAAATTGAGGCCGTGTCTGTACTTTCGGGCTCTTTCATTACAGGAATGTAATGGGTTTACTGCCTACCTTAGGTCTAGGTGTGATGCCTAAGTTTGGATAATCAAGCTGTCTTACATTATCTGGATTGCTCTGCCCCAGAGAGCTGTGGAGGCTGTGTCATTGAATATAAGCAATGCGGAGATAGACAGATTTTTGAGCGATAAGGGAGTAAAGGGTTATGGGGAGCGGGCAGGGAAGTGGAGCTGAGTCCATGATCAGATCAGCCATGATCTTATTGAATGGCGGAGCAGGCTCGAGGGGCCAAATGGCCGTCTCCTGCTCCTATTTCTTATGTTCTTATTTCCCAGTTCAGATAAAATTAGGACTCCCACAAGCTACTGTGTGAACAAATTAAGCGTTTCTTCCAAATCATGAAAGAAATAATCAGACAAATGTTTATTAATGTCAAAATCATGATTGTCACTTAAAATTGTACAAACAATTAATAGGTATAAATAGTCATAGAGCTCATCCTGAAATTGAATAACAAAAAATGAATAGCCAAAGTTACTTCATGAAATGAATAACAGAGGTTGTAAAGACAATTCAGTGTTTCCCTGTAATTCAGCATTATCTGGATTTCTATAGTTAGTTATTATGAAACCAGTGTCCAAACCTACTGCAATTGGTGATATTACTCTGAGTTAATTCTTTTCAGAGCTGACAAATTAACAGCCTCAGCTAGCTAGTCTATTGAATAGAGTCTATGTGCTGGTGGTTTGCAATGTTTCCAGAGCTTATACCACCATATCCTTATGAGCAGCAAGGTTGAGTTGACTTTTTTCAACAACAACTTGTATTTATATAGCTCCTGCAATGTGAAACATCGCAAGGTGCTTCACAGGATTATTACAAAATAAAGAAATTTGACACCGAGCCGCATAAGTAGAAATTAGCGCAGGGGACCAAAAGCTTGGACCAAAAGAGGTAGATTTTAAGTAGCATCTTGAAGGAGGAAAGAGAGGTAGCAAGGCGGAAAGGTTTAGGCAGGGAATCCCAGAGTTTGGGGCCGAGGCAACAGAAGGCACGGCCACCAATGGTTAAACTGTTATAATCAGGGATGCTCAAGGGGGCAGAATTAGAGGAGCGCAGACATCTTGGGGGTTTCTGGGACTGGAGGAGATTACAGATATAGGGAGGGGAGATGCAATGGAGGGACTTAAAAATTAGGATGCGAATTTTGGCTGGAATCCAATGTAGCGAGCACAGGGGTGATGGGTGAGCAGGACTTGGTGTGAGTTCGGACACGGGCAGCAGAGTTTTGGATCAACTCTAGTCTACTTAGGGTAGAATGTGGGAGGCCAGCCAGGAGTGCGTTGGAATAGTCAAAGCTAGAAGTAAACATAGAAACATAGAAAATAGGTGCAGGAGTAGGCCATTCGGACCTTTGAGCCTGCACCGCCATTCAATAAGATCATGGCTGATCATTCCCTCAGTACCCATTTCCTGCTTTCTCTCCATGGCCCTTGATCCCCTTAGCCGTAAGAACATAATAAGAACATAAGAATTAGGAACAGGAATAGGCCATCTAGCCCCTCGAGCCGGCTCCGCCATCCAACAAGATCATGGCTGATCTGGCCGTGGACTCAGCTCCACTTACCTGCCCGCGCACCACAACCCTCAATTCCCTTATTGGTTAAAAATCTATCCATCTGTGATCAGAATACATTCAATGAGCTAGCCTCAACTGCTTCCCTGGGAAGAGAATTCCACAGATTCACAACCCTCCGGGAGAAGAAATTTCCTCTCAACTCGGTTTTAAATTGGCTCCCCCGTATTTTGAGGCTGTGTCCCCTAGCTACAGTCTCCCTGACCAGTGGAAACAACCTCTCTGCCTCTATCCTGTCTATCCCTTTCATTATTTTAAATGTTTCGATAAGATCACCCCTCATTCTTCTAAACTCCAACGAGTAAAGACCCAGTCTACTCAATCTATCATCATAAGGTAACACCCTCATCTCCGGAATCAGCCCAGTGAATCGTCTCTGCAACCCCTCCAAAGCCAGCACATCCCTCCTTAAGTAAGGCGACCAAAACTGCACGCAGTACCCCAGGTGTAGCCCCACCAATACCCCGTACAGTTGCAGCAGGACCTCCCTGCCCCTGCACTCCATCCCCCCCGCAACGAAGGCCAACATTCCATCCGCCTTCCCGATTACCTGCTACACCTGCAAACAAACTTTTTGGGACTCATGCACAAGGACCCCCAGGTCCCTCTGCACCGCAGCATGTTGTAATTTCTCCCCATTCAAATAATATTCCCTTTTACTGTTTTTTTTTCCAAGGTGGATGATCTCACATTTTCCGACATTGTACTCCATCCGCCAAACCCTAGCCCATTCGCTTAACCTATCCAAATCTCTTTGCAGCCTCTCTGTGTCCTCTACACAACCCGCTTTCCCACTAATCTTTGTGTCAGCTGCAAACTTTGTTACACTACACTCTGTCCCCTCTTCCAGGTCATCTATGTATATTGTAAACAGTTGTGGTCCCAGCACCGATCCCGATGGCACACCACTGACCACCGATTTCCAACCTGAAAAGGACTCATTTATCCTGACTCGCTGCTTTCTGTTAGCCAGCCAATTCTCTATCCATGCTAATACATTTCCTCTGACTCCGCGTACCTTTATCTTCTGAAGTAACCTTTTGTGTGGCACCTTATCGAATGCCTTATGGAAATCTAAATACACCACATCCATCGGTACACCTCTATCCACCATGCTCGTTATATCCTCAAAGAATTCTAGTAAATTAGTTACACATGATTTCTCCTTCATGAATCCATGTTGCGTCTGCTTGATTGCACTATTCCTATCTAGATGTCACGCTATTTCTTCCTTAATGATAGCTTCAAGCATTTTCCCCACTACAGATGTTAAACTAACTGGCCTATAGTTACCTGCCTTTTTTCTGCCCCCTTTTTTAAACAGAGGTGTTACATTAGCTACTTTCCAATCCGCTGGTACCTCCCCAGAGTCCAGAGAATTTTGGTCGATTATAAAGAATGCATCTGCTATAACTTCAGCCATCTCTTTTAATACCCTGGGATGCATTTCATCAGGACCAGGGGACTTGTCCACCTTGAGTCCCATTAGCCTGTCCAGCACTACCACACTAGTGATAGTGATTGTCTCAAGGTCCTCCCTTCCCACATTCCCGTGACCAGCAATTTTTGGCATGGTTTTTGTGTCTTCCACTGTGAAGACCGAAGCAAAATAATTGTTTAAGATCTCAGCCATTTCCATATTTCCCATTATTAAATCCCCCTTCTCATCTTCTAAGGGACCAACATTTACTTTAGTCACTCTTATCCGTTTTATATATCTGCAAAAGCTTTTACTATCTGTTTTTATGTTTTGCGCAAGTTTACCTTCGCAATCTATCTTTCCTTTCTTTACTGCTTTTTTAGTCATTCTTTGCTGTTGTTTAAAATTTTCCCAATCTTCTAGTTTCCCACTAACCTTGGCCACATTATACGCATTGGTCTTTGATTTGATACTCTCCTTTATTTCCTTGGTTATCCACGGCTGGTTATCCCTTCTCTTACCACCCTTCTTTTTCACTGGAATATATTTTTGTTGAGCACTATGAAAGAGCTCCTTAAAAGTCCTCCACTGTTCCTCAATTGTGCCACCGTTTATTCTGTGTTCCCAGTCTACTTTAGCCAACTCTGCCCTCATCCCACTGTAGTCACCTTTGTTTAAGCATAATACGCTCGTTGAGACACTACTTCCTCACCCTCAATCTGTATTACAAATTCAACCAGACTGTGATCACTCATTCCGAGAGGATCTTTTACTGGAAGATCGTTTATTATTCCTGTCTCATTACACAGGACCAGATCTAAGATAGCTTGCTCCCTTGTAGGTTCTGTAACATACTGTTCTAAGAAACAATCCCGTATGCATTCTATGAATTTCTCCTCAAGGCTATCCTGTGCGATTTGATTTGACCAATCGATATGTAAGTTAAAATCCCCCATGATTACTGCCGTTCCTTTTTCACATGCCTCCATTATTCCCCTGATTATTGTCCACCCCACCGTGAAGTTATTATTTGGGGGCCTACAAACTATGCCCACCAGTGACTTTTTCCCCTTACTATCTCTAATCTCCACCCACAATGATTCAACATTTTGTTCATTAGAGCCAATATCGTCTCTCACAACTGCCCTGATATCATCCTTTATTAACAGAGCTACCCCACCTCCTTTCCCTTCTTGTCTATCTTTCCAAATTGTCAGGTACCCCTGTATGTTTAATTCCCAGTCTTGGCCACCCTGCAACCACGTTTCAGTAATGGCCACCAAATCATACCCATTTGTAATTATTTGTGCCATCAACTCATTTACTTTGTTTCGAATGTTGCGTGCATTTAGATAGAGTGTTTTAATACTAGTTTTTAAACCATGATTTTTAGTTTTGACCCCTTAATTACAAAGGCATGGATGAGGGCTTCAGCAGCAGATGAGCTGAGGCAAGTGTGGAGATGGGCGATGTGTTAGGCGGTAGGAAATAGGCGGTCTTAGTTATGCTGCGGATCTGTGGTCAAAAGCTCATTTGGGGTCAAATGTGACACCAAGATTCCGAACAGTCTGGTTCGGCCTCAAACAGAAGTTGGGGAGAGCGATGGAGTCGGTAGTTGGGGAATAGAGCTTGTGGCGGGTGTAAAGTCCTTACTCTACAGCATGAAACCACACGAGGCACATTCTGGGGACAAGGTCACTTTGTGACCTTAACTCTTTTATTTCCAGGACTCCAGAAGTGATGACCCTGCGTGGGACCTCCCTTTATATACCTGAGTGATCAGGTAAGGATTGTCTCCCACAAGTTCACCCCTTGTGGTCAAGGTGTGCATCTAGATTGAGTGTATACAGTAATACAGTGGTGTTACATTGTGGTTACAAATATGACATCATCTTCCCCCCTCAAAGTCTTATTAGGATCATAGGTTTAGTCTTTCAGGTGGTCTGCGCTCTCTTGTGGAGCGCCGCAGTTTGGGCTATGATTGTTGGACACTGATTTGAGTGTCCGTCATCTGTAGTGATTCCAGCCTGTCCGGGCTGACCGCATGTACTGTGCATTCTTCTGATTGCTCTTGTTGCTCGTTCACTGGCGGTAGTGTGAGCTCCATCTCATGTTCTACTTCAGGTTTCTCCGTGTCGATGCTGAGCCTTTTTTTTACTTGATCCAGATGCTTGCAGCATATCTGGCCATTGTTGAGTTTTTTCATGATGACCCTATTCCCCTCTTTGTCAATTACAGTACCCTCAAGCCATTTGGGCCCCATGGCATGATTGAGGACAAATACAGGATCATTTATTTCTATACATCTCCCCCTCGAATTACGGTCATGGTACTCGTTTTGTGACTTGCACTTGCCCTCAACTATGTTGGTCAGGACTGGGTGAATGAGGGACAACCGAGTTTTAAGTGTCTGTTTCATTTGTAGCTCTGTGGGCAGAACCCACGTGAGCGAGTGCGGTCGGGATCTATAGGCCAGCAGCAGGCGCGATAGGCGGCATTGTAGGGAGGGTCCCTGAATCCTGAGCATACCTTGCTTAATGATTTGGATCGCACGTTCCACCTGGCCATTGGAGGCCGGCTTGAACGGCACAGTCCTGATGCGGTTGATGCCATTGCCCAACATGAACTCCCAGAATTCATAGCTTGTGAAACATGGGCCATTATCACTAACCAGGATATCCGGCAAGCCATGGATTGCGAAGATCGCATGTCGGCTTTCCACAGTGGTGGATGTCGTGCATGAATTCAGAATGATGCACTCGATCCATTTCGAGTACGCAGCTACTACAATAAGGAACATCTTTCCCATGAACGGGCCCACGTAGTCAACATGAATGCGTGACCACCGCTTGGTGGGCCAGGGCCACGGGCTGAGCGGGGCCTCCCTGGGTGCATTACCCAGCTGGGCACACGTCGTGCACCTGCAAACACAGTGTTCCAGGTCTGAATCGATACCAGGCCACCAAACGTGTGACTGGGCAATGGCCTTCATCAGCACAATGCCTGGGTGCTCGCTGTGGAGTTCCCTGATGAATGCCTCCCTGCCCTTCTGGGGCATAACTACCCGGCTGCCCCATAGTAGGCAGTTAGCTTGGATGGAGAGCTCATGCATCCGTCTGTGGAACGGTCTGACCTCCTCAGGGCATGCTCCGTGTTCGGGCACCAATCCCCAGTCAGGACACATTTCTTAATCACGGATAGGAGGGGATCTCTATTTGTCCAGATTTTGATCTGGCGGGCTGTGATGGGGGAGCCTGCTGTGTCAAAGGCATCGACGGCCATGACCATCTCAGCGCTTTGCTCAGCTGCCCCCTCGGTGGTGGCCAGTGGGAGCCTGCTGAGTGAGTCAGCGCAGTTTTCAGTGCCGGGCCGGTGCCGGATGGAGTCGTCATAAGCAGCCAGCGTGAAAGCCCATCGCTGAATGCGAACGGATGCGCTGGCATTGACAGCTTTGCTGTCTGACAGCAGGGATGTTAATGGCTTGTGGTCCTTTCTCTAATTCAAACTTCCGACCAAAGTGGTACTGATGCATTTTTTTTACAGCATAGACACATGCGAGCGCTTCCTTCGCGACCATCCCATATCCCCGTTCTGCTTGAGAGAGCGACCTGGAGGCATAAGCCACAGGTTGTAGTTGACTCTCAGCATTGCCCTGCTGAAACACGCACCCAACCCCATAGGACGATGCATCACATGTCAGAACCAATTTTTTTCAGGGGTCGTACAGGGTCAACAACTTGTTTGAACAGAGTAGGTTTCGCGCCCGATCAAAAGCCCGTTCCTGACAGTCCCCCAAAAACCAATCGCAACCCTTACGCAGGAGCACGTGTAGCGGCTCCAACAACGTGCTCAAGTTTGGCAGAAAGTTCCGGAAATAGTTCAACAGTCCCAGGAATGAACGCAACTCCGATGTGTTGCAGGACCTGGGTGCTCGTCGAATCGCTTCTTTTTTGGATTTGGTGGGCCGAATCCCATCTGCAGCAACCCTCCTGCCCAGAAACTCAACCTCAGGAGCGAAGAACACACATTTAGACTTCTTGAGTCGCAGGTCTACCCGGTCCAGTTGGCGTAGCACCTCCTCCAGGTTGTGGAGGTGTTCCTCAATGTCTCGACCCGTGATGAGGATGTCGTCCTGGAATACGATTGTTCCAAGAATGGATTTAAGCAGGCTTTCCATGTTACATTGAAAAATCGTGGCCGCTGATCGAATGCCAAATGTGCATCTGTTATAAGCGAACAGTCCCTTGTGCGTGGTGATGGTGGTCAGTCGCTTGGATTCGTCGGCCAGTTCCTGGGTCATGTAGGCTGAAGTGAGGTCCAACTTGGTGAACACCTTGCCGCCTGCCAGCGTGGCGAAGAGGTCCTCCGCTCTTGGGAGCGGGTATTGGTCTTGTAGGGACACCCGATTGATGGTGGCCTTGTAGTTGCCACAGATCCTGACAGAGCCATCTGCTTTTAGGACGGGAACGATGGGGCTCGCCCAGTCGCTGAATTCAACAGGCGAGATGATGCCCTCTCTCAACAGCCGGTCCAATTCGCTCTCGATTTTTCCCGCGTCACATACGGCACTGCTCTGGCTTTGTGGTGCACTGGCCTGGCATCTGGGGTGATGTGTATCACTACTTTAGTGCCTTTGAAAGTCCCGACGCCCGGTTGGAATAGTGAGTCGAGTTGTTGTAGAACTTGTGAGCACGAAATTCGCTCCACCGATGACATTGCGTGAACATCCCCCCATTTCCAGTTCATTTCGGCTAACCAGCTCCTCCCCAACAGTGCGGGACCATTGCTTGGGACAATCCAGAGCGGCAGCCGATTCACTAACCCATTGTGTGTGACAGCCAAAATTGCCCTGTCTAGCAACGGAATGATTTCTTTGGTGTAAGTCCGTAATTGTGTCTCAGTACGTGCTAATTTGGGTCTACAGGCTTTGAGCGGCCATAGCGTCTCAAATTGCTGAACACCCATGAGTGACTAGCTGGCCCCAGTGTCCAGCTCCATTCGTACTGGGATACCGTTTATTCAGACCCTTATCAACATTGGTGGTGTTTTGGTGTATGAGCTGTGAATATTCGCCGCATGGACCCGCTAAACTTCGGCGTCCATCGGTTTGCCCAAAAAGTCATCCTGCCTCAAAGAACCCTCTTCTGGTCCATCTGCCTCATATATTAGTCTGGTTGCACATTCTGCACATTCGCGCTAAATGGCCACTGAGATTGCAGTTTCTGCAGACAAACTGTTGGAATCTGCATGATCTAGCTGAGTATTTCCCTCCACACATCCAGCATGAGTTAAAGTTTCCATTGTTGGGGACAAAGGGACTACGGCCAGGAATTCCGTGCTGATTGTCCCTTTGACTGCTCTTAAGTACCCTATTAGTGGGTGTCATTGGCCCCATCCCAGGCCGCATTGTCCGCTGTGATGGCGAAAATGTCCGTTCAGCCTGCCATTGTCTCTGTTGAGGCCCTGCTCTGAGATCTATTGCTGCCTGAGGAATGTCAAACTGCCCCTGCCTGCCTGCAGGGCTCTGAGTCGCGTTGACGATGTTGACTCCCTGGAGGCAGAATTGCGCGCTTATATTATTTTCGTCTCTTCCTCCTCCGCCATGAAAGTTTGAGCTAACAACGTCGCCGCTTCCAAGGTTAAATCCTTGGTCTCAATTAATTTGCGGAAGATTCCTGCATGACCAATGCCCTCGATAAAGAGGTCCCTAAGCATCTCTCCCCTGCAGGCGTCTGTGAACTTACAGAGGCTGGCCAAACGCCGGTGGTCCGCTATGAAGTCCGGTATACTCTGTCCTTCACGACGTCGGTGGGTATAGAATCTGTGTCGGGCCATATGTACGCTGCTCACGGGTTTGAGGTGCTCCCCGATCAATTTGCTAAGTTCTTCAAAGGTTTTGCCCGACGGCTTTTCGGGTGCTAGTCAGTCCTTCATGAGCACGTAAGTCTTTGGCTCGCAGCTGGTCAAAAGATGAGCCCGTCGCTTGTCGGTCGCTGCATCTCCCAGCCATTCTTTGGTTGCTTTGCTGAAGCCTCTCGACAAAATCGTCCCAGTCCTCCCCAACACAATACCGTTCCTCTGTGCTACCGGTGGCCATTCTCGTGGGTCGTGAATTCCCACTTCTCGTCGCCAATGTCCTTACTCTACAGCATGAAACCACACAAGGCACATTCTGGGGACAAGGTCACTCCGTGAGCTTAACTCTTTATTTCCAAGGCTCCAGAAGTGATGACCCTGTGTGGGACCTCCCTTTATATAGCTGAGTGATCAGGTAAGGAGTGTCTCCCACAAGTTCACCCCTTGTGGTCAAGGTTTGCATCTAGATTGAGTGTATACAGTAATACAGTGGTGTTACATTGTGGTTACAAACATGACAGCGGGGACCGAAATCAATGGCTTCGATCTTCCCAATATTCAATTGGAGAAAATTTCAGCTCATCCAGAACTGGATGTCAGACAAGCAATCTGACAATTTAGAGACTGGAGGGTTCGAGAGAAGTGGTATTGAGGTATAGCTGGGTGTCATCATGTGGAAACTGACGCTGTGTTTTCGGATGATGTCGCCAAAGAGCAACATGTAGATGAGAAATAGAAGGGGGCCAAGGATGGATCCTTGGGGAACACCAGAGGTAATGATGCAGGGGTGGGAGGAGAAGCCGTTGCACGTGATTCTCTGGCTACGATTAGATAGATAAGAATGGAACCAGGTGAGTGCAGTCCCAGCCAGCTGGACAACGGTGGAAAGGCGTTGGAGAAGGATAGAGTGGTCAACTGTTCCAAAGGCTGCAAACAAGTCAAGAATGACGAGGAGGGATAGTTTTCCTTTGTCACAGCCACAAAGGATGTCATTTGTGACTTTGATCAAAGCCGTTTCGATACTGTGGCAGGCACAGATTGGAGGGATTTAAACATGGAATTGCGGGAAAGATAGGCACAGATTTGGGAGGCGACAACATGTTCAAGGACTTTGGAGAGGAAAGTGAGGTTGGAGATAGGGCGGTAGTTTGCAAGGACGGAGCGGGTAGAGGGTTGTTTTTTTGAGGAGAGGGGTGATGACAGCAGATTTGAGGGAGAGGGTGACAGTACCTGAGAAGAGAGAACCGTTAACAATGTCAACTAACATGGGAGCCAGAAAAGGAAGTTGGCGAGTCAGCAGTTTGGTGGGAATAGGGTCAAAGGAGCAGGAAGTGGATCTCATGGGCAGGATGAGCTCGGAAAGGTCATGAGGGGTGATTGAAGATGTGATATTTTCACAGAGCATTAGCACACACAGCTTTCTAACATGGCAGGCAGCTCACGGAAGTCTCCGGAACTCCATGGTTCTTTTTAGTTATTAGCTTTGTAGTTGCAGTGCACAATACGTCCACAACTACAGTATGGAGCTACAAGCATTACAAGCTTACAGACATTACACTTCTCCCTCCTTAATGAACAAGTTATTATAACAAACATCATACATAATTTGCATGTTATACATAACAAAGGATATAGAATTATTTTTTCCATATTTACAAATTTAACTTAACCACTTGTTTTCTGTTTCGAAGAGGATACCTTCGCTCTCAAATAGAACCTTCCAAACATGGTGTCGAATTTACACTCATTCGAGGCTCATTCTGAGGAACATTTTCCTCCATGGAATTTCCTTGATTTTCATTTGAACTCACTGTAACTTCAGGCTGTTTGCTTTCCTGACTCGGACTCAGACTTACATTCTGATTTGTTTCCAGTACATTAGATGTAGGATATGCTACTGGTATATCAAAACTATCTGATGAGTCAGAAATAATTGAATCATTCCCACCTTCAACTCCTTCCATGTCTGTAGGTAAAATATGATCAATGTGAACAAACCTAACCTGTTCATTATCAAACATCTTGACCATATATGTGCGAGGAACACATATCCCTTCCTAGTAACCACTTCAACCATTTATGGTGATGGTTCTTCACTCTCACCCTCTGGTTTAATTTCACACTTCTCTCTTTTTTACTCTACCACTATCATGATTCTCTTTCTGTCTTAATTGTGTCTCTTCTATGGACTGTGCCAAGTTTGGTTTTAACAACGCAAATCTGGTTCGTGGCTGTCGTTTGAGAAACAACTCTGCTTGTGTTCTACCAGTAGTTGTATGAGGAGTATTATGATACATAATCAAAAAATTCGCCAATTTGTGATCCAATGACAACTGCCGTTTCTTTGGATTTGGATCTAACATTTGTTTTATGAAGGCACGTTTTACAATTTGTACAGTGCGCTCTGCTGCACCATTCGAAGCAGGGTGGTATGGTGGAACCTTGGTATGTTTCACACCATTTTTGCTCCTGAATTGTGCAAATTCTTCTGAACGAAAATGTGGTCCATTATCCAAAACAATTTCTTCTGCGAGACCAAATGAAGAAAATAAAATTTGCAAAATGTCTAATGTTTTACTTGTTGTTATTTTCCACATTGGAAACACCTCAACCCACTTCAAATGGCTATCAATCACAATGAACAATTGTTGTCCTTCTAGCTCAGCAACATCAATATGTAGGCTTTGCCATACCCTGGGAGGCCATTTCCATGTCTGTAATGGTATTGATGGTGGTTGCATGCTTACCAATTGACATGTACACTGACTCACGATGTACTCTGTATCTTTATCAAGACCTGGCCACCATAAATAACTGCGTGCAAAACTCTTGGTCAAGCACATTCCCAGGCGCTGGTCACGAAGTCTCCTAATAAATTGGACCTGAATTTATTTGGCATAACCACTCTTGCACCTCACATGATACAATCTTTATCGACTGATAATTCATTCCTACGAATGAAGAATGGATGAATATCTTTGTCTGTTTCCTGGTTTGGCCATCCATTTGCAATCTAATCATACACCTTTGACATCACTGGGTCACGTTTGGTTGCTCTACCAATCTCTTCAGCTGTGACTGGCAGTTCATCAATGTATGAAAAATAAACATTTCTTCCCTATCAGGTGTAACTTGTGATGGGGAAGGCAATCTAGACATTGCATCAGCATTACTATGATCAACTGATCGGCTGTATATGCTGACAAAATCAAAGCCCATCTCTGCATTCGGGCTTCAGCTAATGTTGCAACTGGGGACTTTGGATGGAGGATTGCTGTTAGGGGCTTATGGTCTGTAACGATGCTTAACTTACGACCATAACCAGTATTTGTGAAACTTCTTGACCCCAAAAATTTATGCCAAAGCTTCCCTTTCAATTTGCGCAGAATTACTCTCACTGGCACTGAGAGTGTGTGAAGCAAAAGCAATTGGTCTCTCCTCCTCACTACGTAATACATGAGAGATTACTGCCCCAACTCCATACAGAGATGCATCACATGCTAGCTTAATCTCCTTAGATATGTCATAGTGAACTAACATGGTGTTCTCTACCAATTTGCTTTTACACTCCTTGAATGCTGTATCGCATTCTTTTGACCACTTCCAATGGACCTGTTTTTGCAATATTTCATTCAGTGGATGGAACTTCCCATAATAGTTCAAAAAGACCAAGAATGAACGAAGTTCAGTGACATTCCTGGGAGTGGGTGCATTTCTGATTTCATCCAGCTTTCCCATGGTTGGATGTAAGTAAACCATCTTTGTCAACTCTGTACCCTAAGTACTCCACTGAGTATTTAAATAACTCACACTTACGAGCAGACACTCGTACTCTGTGGTTCTCTAGCCGTTTGAGGACTTCATTCAATATGTTGTTATGAATTTGCCTATTTGATGCTGAAATTAATATGTCATCCAAATAACATACCACCTCTTCAATACCTTGCAAAATCTGGTTCATCACCCCTTGGAATATGGCAGGGGTGGGCGACACTCCAAACAGTAGCCTATTAAATTGATATAGGCCTAGATGAGTATTTATAGTCAAGCATGACTTGGACTCCTCATCTAGTTCAAGCTGTAAGTAGGCATTCGTAAGATCCAGTTTTGAGAAGATCTGACCACCTGTTAGTGTTGTGAACAAATCTTCTATATTCAGCAATATATTGGAGACATTACCCTCTAGAATCTGGTTTACAGTTACTTTATAATCACCACACAATCTTACCTTACCATCGGACTTAGGTACAACAACAATGGAAGTAGCCCAATTACATCGATCTATCTTAGAAATAATGTTCTCTGTCTCTAGTCTTTTGAGTCCTTGCTCAACTTTCTCCTTGAGTGCATATGGTATGGTACATGGCTTGCAGTAAACTAATCTAGTGTCCTTCTGTACCCTGACTCTCGCCTTGCAGCCTTGGATTGGACTGCTCGTTTCGCAGAATACCTTCGGATAACTCTTGATAACATCATCCGTTGATGCAAATCTCATTTCAACACGAAAAATCTCACTCCAATCCAGCTTCAGTGATCTCAACCAATTTCTTCCTAGCAAGGCAGGCTTGTCTCCTTTCATTACTATTCGAGGCAAGTTCTGAAATTGATCCTTATATTTCACCGGTACGGTGATACGACCTACCACAGGAATTTTCTCTCCCGAGTAGCCTCGCAGCTCCATCTTGGATTTATTCAATGGGAAATCACGCAATTTGTCGAGGTATAGCGACTCCAGTACTACACTCATGGATGCCCATGTCGAGTTCCATTGGTATCTTGAATCCCGCAACATTTATGTGGATTTTGATACTTTTTGAATCGCTGTCCATTAACCTCATGCTCCTGATGACATGTAACTCTAACATCTCCTCGTCCTGTTGTTGTTCTTCCATGCTATGTAGTCTCTGGGGATTTCTACTCATTGCTTTGAACGCTGGACTCAAAGCTTTGAAAGCTGGTTTACATAGAAAGATAGAAACATAGAAAATAGGTGCAGGAGTAGGCCATTCGGCCCTTCTAGCCTGCACCGCCATTCAATGAGTTCATGGCTGAACATGCAACTTCAGTACCCCATTCCTGCTTTCTCACCATACCCCTTGATTCCCCTAGTAGTAAGGACTTCATCTAACTCCTTTTTGAATATATTTAGTGAATTGGCCTCAACAACTTTCTGTGGTGGAGAATTCCACAGGTTCACCACTCTCTAGGTGAAGAAATTCCTCCTCATCTCGGTCCTAAATGGCTTACCCCTTATCCTTAGACTGTGACCCCTGGTTCTGGACTTCCCCAACATTGGAAACATTCTTCCTGCATCTAACCTGTCTCACCCCGTCAGAATTTTAAACGTTTCTATGAGGTCCCCTCTCATTCTTCTGAACTCCAGTGAATACAAGCCCAGTTGATCCAGTCTTTCTTGATAGGTCAGTCCCGCCATCCCGGGAATCAGTCTGGTGAACCTTCGCTGCACTCCCTCAATAGCAAGAATGTCCTTCCTTAGGTTAGGAGACCAAAACTGTCGCTTCAGTTGGCATGCCTTCGCAAGATGCCCAGTCTTTCTGCAGAAGAAACACTCTGCCTTAACATATGGACAACTTTGAGCAATGTGTTGTCCCAGGCACCTGTAGCACGACTTCGATGCTCTGTTAGAATTTCCAGTTTCTGAGATTTTGGGCCCCCACCGTCTTTTACTTTGAACCTGCAGGCGATTGACCTCGGTTGACTGACGACTGTAATTATTATGAAATTCTCGGGAATATTGATCGGCCATGCCCATCGACCTCGCTGTCTGACAAGCAAGCTGAAAAGTCAAGTCATCCGTCTTCAATAACTTTCTTCTGGTCGCATCATTTTTCTCCCCACAAACAAAACGATCCAGCAATGCTCGGTTTTGAAAGTTTCCGAAATTACAGTGAATCGATAGCTTTTTTAATGCTACAATGTAATCACTAATACTCTCTTCAGTCTTTTGATTTTGTATACCGAAACGATAGCTTTCAGCAATTTCTAACGATTTGGGGTTGTAGTGCTGCTCCAGCTTAGTTAAAATCTCTTTAAGCGTTGTGTCCTTTGGCTGGTCAGGCACAAGCAAATTTACCAGGGTTTCATACAATGCTGGACCCGCTTCAGATAAGAAGATCGCTCTCTTACGTTCCAACACAGCCCGGTTCTGATCAGCATTCTCTGGAACTTCGATTATGTTATTTGCAGTGAAATACATTTCTAGCCGATCCACATACGCTTTAAACCTTTCCTGGTCATGTTTATTTTCACCCAAATGTCCCATTGCACCTGCGGGTGCTGCCATTTTGTCTCTGCAGTGCAAACAGTTTGCCCTTTTTTTTTACCTCGGATGTTGTAGCTTTTTCCAAAGACAGAGAAGCTTCCAAAGTCTCTCTGTCGGCTGGCTGAATCCTTCACCAACAAAATTTCAGCTTTAAATTATCCGAAAAATCCCATCTCGCCGCCAAATGTGATATATTCACAGAGCACAAGTACACACAGCTTTCTAACATGGCAGGCAGCTCTTGGAATTCTCCGGAATGCCCTGGTTCTATTTAATTATTAACTTTATAGTTGCAGAACACAATACGTCCACATCCACAGGGTGGAGCTACAAACATTAAAAGCTTACAGACATTACAGGAGAGAAACTGGAGAAAGATGTGAGGTTAGGGCTAGGGCAGGAGGGCTTCCTTTATGGAAGTTTGGCCCAGTGGGCTAGGGGAAGGAAGGGAAGAAGCAGAGGCAGCTGAACGGATGGTCTCAATCTTAGAGACAAAGAAGTCCATGATCTCCTCACACTTACTGTCATAGGTGTGGGTGGAGATTGGGGAGAGGGGTTTAAAAAGACAGTTAGCAGTGGAGAATAAAAGCTTGGGTTTATCTTTACATTCCAGAATGATTGTGGAATCGTAAGTGATTTTTGCAGACGAGAGCAGGACCACCCGATAGTCCTTTATGTGGTCCAGCCAGATCTAGCAGTGAATGGCTAAACCAGTTGTCTGCCATATCTGTTTAAGTCTGCATCCCTTAGATTTAAAGGAGTGAAGATCAGGACTATATTAGGGGGAGTGGCCAGGTTGAGAGAGAGTAATTGTTTTAACAGGGACTAGGGCATCAAAGATGATGGTGAGGGTGTGATTGAGCAGATCGGTAGCTGCAGAAATGTCATGGTGAATGACGGGCCAAAGGCTGCACAGTTACGAGTTCATAAGTGCAGTTGTAAGAGAGTTGGGAGAGAGTTTTTTCCAGGGGCGGACACAGATAGACATTGCGCTCCACTTTCTCTCCGGGACAGTAACCCCAATTTCGCTGCCAAGGGGTGACTTCTGCGCTAGGTGCAGGAAGTCCCACCTCTCCATGGTTACCGCCCCCAAATGAGGCGATACACAATTTTGGTCCCTCTGTGTCTGTCTTCACGGAAAAAGACACAATAAACCTCCCGAAAATAGTGAAGAACCAAGGGTCTAGTGAGAATGAGGAAATGAAAGAAATTAATATTTGTAAAAAAATAATACCGGAGAATTTAATGGGTCTGAAAGCCAATAAATCCCCTGTACCTGATGTCCCCTGGACAGCCTAGGACTTTGAAAGAGGTGGCGATAGAATTAGTATATTGGTTGTCATCTTCCAAAATTCTATAGATTCTAAAATGGTTCCCGCAGATTGGAAGGTAGCAAATGTAACCCCACTATTTAATAAAGGAGGGAGAGAGAAAATGGGGAACTACAGACCAATTAGCCTGACATCAGTAGTAGGGAAAATGTTAGAATCTATTATTAAGGATGTGGTAACAGAGCACTTCGAAAATAATAATAGGATTGGGCGGAGTCAACACAGATTTATGAAAGGGAAATCTTGTTTGACAAATCTGTTACAGTTGTTTGAGGTAGTAACTAGCAGCATTGATAAGGGGGAACCAGTGGATGATGTGTATTTGGATTTTCAGAAAGCATTGATAAGTTGCCACACAAGAGGTTATTAAACAAAATTGGAGCTCATGGTTGGGGGTAATATACTCGCATGGATTGAGGATTGGTTAACGGACAGAAAATAGAGAGTAAGAATAAATGGGTAACTTTCAGGTTGGCAGACTAACTAGTGGGGATCAGTGCTTGGGCCTCAGCTATTCACAATATATAGCAATGATTTTGATGAGGGGACTGTTATGTCTTGTATAAAGAGTCAGACTAGATACTGCAAGCTCAAAGTAAGGTGTGACTGCAGTCCTTTATTACAGATCTCAGAGTGCCTCTCCAGCCTGTGAGGCCTCCTTATATACAGGTGCTCCCAAGAGATTGTGGGATCCTTTGGGACTCCAGGGGATAAACCCTCTGGTGGTTAGACATGGTATTTACAGGTTTACATACATAACAACACCGCCCCCACCCCCCCGCCCCTCTCCTACAAAGTCACCAGTGTAACTATTTACAATGTAAGTTGATCTGGGGCCTTCCTTTCTCTGGTTGATCGCCTCGGTGCAAATGCTAGTTTTGGTGAATCATTTGTTGGGCCTCGCTGGGCTGCTGCGCAGCTGGCCTTGCTGGGCTGCTGGGGGTGGTGAGTCCTACTGGGCTGCTGCGGGTGATGGGTACTGCTTCGTGGTCAACCGCTGGGTCGGTTGCCACTTGTGTGTGTGTTGGAGGGTCAAAAAAGGTAGAATCTATTGTGGGTTGTTCTGGACAATCTGTAAATCTGAGTTTGGTTTGGTCCAAATGTTTCCTGCAGGTGAGTCCATTTGAGAGTTTGACCACAAACACCCTACTCCCTTCTTTGGCCAAAACAGTGCCAGGAAGCCACTTGGGACCTTGTCCATAGTTCAACACAAATACAGGATCATTTATCTCAATTTCGCGTGACACATTTGCGTGATCATGATATGTATTCTGTTGAAGCCGCCTGATCTCTACATGTTCATATAGATCAGGGTGGACTAATGAGAGCCTTGTCTTAAGTGTACTTTTCATGAGCAGTTCAGTGGGAGGAACCCCAGTGAGCGAGTGGGGTCTTGTGCGGTAACTAAGTAGGACTCAGGATAAGCGAGTCTGCAGTGAGTCTTCAGTTACCCTTTTCAAACTCTGCTTGATTGTTTGAACTGCTCATTCTGCCTGACCGTTGGACGCTGGTTTAAACGGGGCAGCCGTGACATGTCTGATCCCATTGCGGGTCATGAACTCCTTGAACTCGGCACTGGTAAAGCATGGCCCATTGTCACTTACAAGGACATCAGGCAGGCCATGCGTGGCAAACATGGCCCGCAAGCTTTCAATGGTGGCAGCGGACGTGCTTGCTGGTATTATCACACATTCAATCCATTTGGAGTACACATCTACAACCACTAAGAACATTTTTCCCAAGAATGGGCCTGCATAGTCGACATGGACCCGTGACCACGGTTTGGAGGGGCAGGACCATAAACTTAGTGGCGCCTCCCTGGGTGCATTGCTTAACTGGGAACATGTATTACATTTGTGCACGCAGGACTCTAAGTCTGCATTGATGCCGGGCCACCACACGTGGGATCTGGCTATCGCTTTCATCATTATGATGCCTGGGTGGGTGCTGTGGAAATCACTAATGAAGGTGTCCCGCCCTTTTTTGGCACCACTACCCGATTACCCCATCGGAGGCAGTCTGCCTGTATAGACATTTCATCTTTCCGCCGCTGGTATGGCTTTATTTCTTCAGTTTTTTACTAAGGACAGTAAGGGGTCCTGGCTCGTCCAGGTTCTAATCTGTTGGGCAGTAACAGGTGATTGCTCACTCTCAAATGCTTCCATTACCATAACTAAATCTGCGGACTGTGCCATCTCCACCCTGTGGTGGGCAATGGCAGCCTACTCAGAGCATCGGCACAGTTTTCTGTGCCTGGCCTGCGGCAGATGGCGTAGTTGTATGCAGACAATGTGAGCGCCCATCTCTGGATGCGGCCTGATGTTTATCCCCTTACTTTCCGAAAAGAGGGATATAAGCGGCTTATGGTCGGTTTCCAATTCAAATTTGAGCCCGAACAGATATTGATGCATTTTCTTTACCGCATAAATACACGCTAACACTTCTTTTTCGATCATACTGTAGGCCTTTTCAGCCTTAGACAGATTTCTGGATGCATAAGCAACCGGTTGCAATATCCCAAATTCATTAGCTTGTTGCAATACACACCCGACCCCGTACGACGACGCATCACAGGCTAGTACCAAATGCTTACATAGATCGTACAACACAAGCAATTTGTTTGAACATAACAGCTTCCTCGCTTTCTCAAAGGCATTTTCTTGGCTTTTACCCCATACCCATTCATCTCCTTTATGCAGTAAGAAGTGCAGGGGTTCTAACAATGTGCTAAGACCCGGTAAGAAGTTACCAAAATAGTTCAGGAGTCCTAGAAACGACCGCAGCTCCGTCACGTTCTGTGGTCTCGGTGCGTTCTTGATTGCCTCCCTCTTCGAATCGGTGTGCCTGATGCCATCTGCCGTGATTCTTCTCCCCAGGAACTCCACTTCAGGTGCCAGGAAAACGCACTAGCGTTTTAGCCTGAGCCCCACACGATTAAGCTGACTAAGAACCTCCTCCAGGTTCTGCAGGTGCTCGACGGTGTACCAACCTGTAACCAAGATGTCATCCTGGAAGACCACGGTGCGCGGGACCGACTTCAGCAAGCTTTCCATGTTCCTCTAGAATATCGCCACGGGCGATTGAATTCCAAACGGGCATCTGTTCTAAATGAAGAGACCTTTGTGCATGTTGATGCAGGTGAGGCCTTTCGATGATTCCTCCAGCTCCTGCGTCATGTAGGCCGAGGTCAAGTCTAGCTTCGTGAACGTTTTCCCTCCCGCCAGCATCGCAAATAGATCGTCTGTCTTTGGTAGCGGGTACTGATCCTGCAGTGAGAAACGATAGATAGTTACTTTGTAATCACCACAGATTCTGACGGTGCCATCTCCCTTGAGGACTGGAACAATCGGACTGGCCCACTCATTGAATTCGATCGGCGAAATGATGCCCTCTCGTTGCAGCCTGTCCAGCTCGATCTTCACCCTCTCTCTCATCATGTAAAGTACTGCTTTCACCTTGTGATGGATGGGTCGCGCCCCCGGAATCAAATAGATGTGCGCTTTTGCTCCTTGGAACGTCCCGATTCCTGGTTCGAACAGCAAGGGGAACTTGCTTAGGACCTGGGCACATGAGGTGTCGTCGACGTACAAAAGCGCTCGGACGTCAACCCAGTTCCAGCGTATCTTTCCCAGCCAGCTCCTGCCAAACAACGTGGGGCCACCCAAAGTGGTAACTAGTGCACCGCTCCATCGTAAGAGACCTTTACGGTAGCACTGCCGATAACGGGAATCAGTTCCTTTGTGTACGTTCTCAGTTTAGTACGAATGGGAATCAGGACTGGCTTTGAAGCCTTGCTGCACCACAATTTATCGAAAGTCTTTTTTCTCATTATGGACTGGCTTGCGCACGTGTCCAGCTCCATGGACACCGGGAGTCCATTTCATTCAACCTTCAGCATTATCGGGGGATACTTTGTGGTAAATGTGTGCACCCCATATACCTCTGCGTCCTCAGTCTGAGCCACTGGTTCATCGTGATCTACCGTGAATCTGTTCTCCTCTGCAACATGGATGTTTGCAGGATTAGCAGGGTTTTCAACTTGCCTGCACATACGTTGCACGTGTCCCATTGTTCCACAGCCCTTGCAAACGTATCCTTTGAAGCGGCATGAACGGAAATGCAGCACCAACAAGGTGTTACTGGCCTTGTATTCACCATCCTTGATGATGGACTTTGAGTCATCTGCGGACGTGCAGATGCAGGCATATAAGTCCAGCCTTGTACATTTTGATTCAAAAACAACGTTACTTTGTTCACAGTACTTGCAGCAGCACTAGTGTGCTGAGAAATTTGTTTGGTATTGTCATTGATGGCAATAAATGCCTGAGCTATCGCTATGGCTTTACTCAAGGTTGGGGTCTCTACAGTCAAAAGTTTGTGAAGTATTACTTCATGGCCAATGCCAAGTACAAAGAAGTCCCTGAGCATATGCTCCAAGTGTCCTTCAAATTCACAATGTCCTACAAGGTGCTTTAGCTCGGCGACGTAGCTCGCCACTTTCTGGCCTTCAGACCTCTTGTACGTGTAGAACCAATACCTCACCATCAGAACGCTTTCCTTCGGGTTTAGATGCTCCTGGACCAGAGTAGGCAAATGCATGGCAGATGCAGTATAATGTGGATGAATGTGAGGTTATCCACTTTGGTGGCAAAAACACGAAGGCAGAATATTATCTGAATGGCGGCAGATTGGGAAAAGGGGAGGTGCAACGAGACCTGGGTATCATGGTTCATCAGTCATTGAAAGTTGGTATGCAGGTACAGCAGGCGGTGAAGAAGGCAAATGGCATGTTGGCCTTCATAGCTAGGGGATTTGAGTATAGGAGCAGGGAGGTATTATTGTACAGGGCCTTGGTGAGGCCTCAACTGGAATATTGTGTTCAGTTTTGGTCTCCTAATCTGAGGAAGGACATTCTTGCTATTGAGGGAGTGCAGCGAAGGTTCACCAGATTGATTCCAGGGATGGCAGGACTGACATATGAGGGGAGACTAGATCAACTGGGCCTTTATACACTGGAGTTTAGAAGGATGAGAGGGGGTCTCATAGAAACGTATAAGATTCTGACGGGACTGGACAGGTTAGATGCGTGAAGAATGTTCCCGATGTTGGGGAAGTCCAGAACCAGGGGACACAGTCTTAAGATAAGGGGTAGGACATTTAGGACTGAGATGAGGATGAACTTCTTCACTCAGAGAGTTGTTAACCTGTGGAATTCCCTGCCGCAGAGGTAGTTAGATGTGGCCCTTACGGCTAAAGGGATCGAGGGGTATGGAGAGAAAGCGGGAAAGGGGTACTGAAGTGAATGATCAGCCATGATCCTATTGAATGGTGGTGCAGGCTTGAAGGGCCGAATGGCCTACTCCTGCACCTATTTTCTATGTTTCTATGTTTCTATGATTCACCGTACGACTTGTCTGTGGGTTTCGCTGGAGCGAGCAGGTGTTTCATGAGGCCATACATTGGTGCCCCGCAAACGTGAGGAGGATCGCTCTTCGTTTCGCAGCTTTCGCTTCTCCTTCCAGCTCATAGAAACATAGAAAATAGGTGCAGGAGTAGGCCATTCGGCCCTTCTAGCCTGCACCGCCATTCAATGAGTTCATGGCTGAACATGCAACTTCAGTACCCCATTCCTGCTTTCTCACCATACCTCTTGATCCCCCTAGTAGTAAGGACTACATCTAACTCCTTTTTGAATATATTTAGTGAATTGGCCTCAACAACTTTCTGTGGTAGAGAATTCCACAGGTTCACCACTCTCTGGGTGAAGAAGTTTCTCCTCATCTTGGTCCTAAATGGCTTACCCCTTATCCTTAGACTGTGACCCCTGGTTCTGGACTTCCCCAACATTGGGAACATTCTTCCTGCATCTAACCTGTCTAATCCCATCAGAATTTTAAACGTTTCTATGAGGTCCCCTCTCATTCTTCTGAACTCCAGTGAATACAAGCCCAGTTGATCCAGTCTTTCTTGATAGGTCAGTCCCGCCATCCCGGGAATCAGTCTGGTGAACCTTCGCTGCACTCCCTCAATAGTAAGAATGTCCTTCCTCAAGTTAGGAGACCAAAACTGTACACAATACTCCTGGTGTGGCCTCACCAAGGCCCTGTACAACTGTAGCAACACCTCCCTGCCCCTGTACTCAAATTCCCTCGCTATGATGGCCAACATGCCATTTGCTTTCTTAACCGCCTGCTGTACCTGCAGGCCAACCTTCAATGACTAATGTACCATGACACCCAGGTCTCGTTGCACCTCCCCTTTTCCTAATCTGTCACCATTCAGATAATAGTCTGTCTCTCTGTTTTTACCACCAAAGTGGATAACCTCACATTTATCCACATTATACTTCATCTGCCATGCATTTGCTCACTCACCTAACCTATCCAAGTCGCTCTGCAGCCTCATAGCATCCTCCTCGCAGCTCACACTGCCACCCAACTTAGTGTCATCCACTAATTTGGAGATACTACATTTAATCCCCTCGTCTAAATCATTAATGTACAATGTAAACAGCTGGGGCCCCAGCACAGAACCTTGTGGTACCCCACTAGTCACTGCCTGCCATTCTGAAAAGTACCCATTTACTCCTACTCTTTGCTTCCTGTCTGACAACCAGTTCTCAATCCACGTCAGCACACTACCCCCAATCCCATGTGCTTTACTTTGCACATTAATCTCTTGTGTGGGACCTTGTCGAAAGCCTTCTGAAAGTCCAAATAAACCACATCAACTGGTTCTCCCTTGTCCACTCTACTGGAAACATCCTCAAAAAATTCCAGAAGATTTGTCAAGCATGATTTCCCTTTTACAAATCCATGCTGATTTGGACCTATCATGTCACCTCTTTCCAAATGCGCTGCTATGACATCCTTAATAATTGATTCCATCATTTTACCCACTACCGATGTCAGGCTGACCGGTCTATAATGCCCTGTTTTCTCTCTCCCTCCTTTTCTAAAAAGTGGGGTTACATTGGCTACCCTCCACTCGATAGGAACTGATCCAGGGTCAATGGAATGTTGGAAAATGACTGTCAATGCATCCGCTATTTCCAAGGCCACCTCCTTAAGTACTCTGGGATGCAGTCCATCAGGCCCTGGGGATTTATCGACCTTCAATCCCATCAATTTCCCCAACACAATTTCCCAACTAATAAGGATTTCCCTCAGTTCCTCCTCCTTACTAGACCCTCTGACCCCTTTTATATCCGGAAGGTTGTTAGTGTCCTCCAAGTGAATAGCGAACCAAAGTACTTGTTCAATTGGTCTGCCATTTCTTTGTTCCCCGTTATGACTTCCCCTGATTCTGACTGCAGGGGACCTACATTTGTCTTTACTAACCTTTTTCTCTTTACATATCTGTGGAAACTTTTGCAATCCGTCTTAATGTTCCCTGCAAGCTTCTTCTCGTACTCCATTTTCCCTGCCCTAATCAAACCCTTTGTCCTCCTCTGCTGAGTTCTAAATTTCTCCCAGTCTCCGGGTTCGCTGCTATTTCTGGCCAATTTGTATGCCATTTCCTTGGCTTTAATACTATCCCTGATTTCCCTTGATAGCCACGGTTGAGCCACCTTCCCTTTTTTATTTTTACGCCAGACAGGAATGTACAATTGTTGTCGTTCATCCATGCGGTCTCTAAATGTCTGCCATTGCCCATCCACAGTCAACCCCTTAAGTATCATTCGCCAATCTATCCGAGCCAATTCACGCCTCATACCTTCAACGTTACCCTTCTTTAAGTTCTGGACCATGGTCTCTGAATTAACTGTTTCATTCTCCATCCTAAGGCAGAATTCCACCATATTATGGTCACTCTTCCCCAAGGGGCCTCGCACAATGAGATTGCTAATTAATCCTCTCTCATTACACAACACCCAGTCTAAGATGGCCTCCCCCCTAGTTGGTTCCTCAACATATTGGTCTGGAAAACCATCCCTTATGCACTCCAGGAAATCCTCCTCCACCGTATTGCTTCCAGTTTGGTTAGCCCAATCTATGTGCATATTAAAGTCACCTATTATAACTGCTGCACCTTTATTGCATGCACCCCTAATTTCCTGTTTGATGCCCTCCCCAACATCACTACTGCTGTTTGGATGTCTGTACACAACTCCCACTAACGTTTTTTGCCCTTTGGTGTTCTGCAGCTCTACCCATATAGATTCCACATCATCCAAGCTAATGTCCTTCCTAGCTATTGCATTAATCTCCTCTTTAACCAGCAATGCTACCCCACCTCCTTTTCCTTTTATTCTATCCTTCCTGAATGTTGAATACCCCTGGATGTTGAGTTCCCAGCCCTGATCATCCTGGAGCCGCGTCTCTGTAATCCCAATCACATCATATTTGTTAACATCTATTTGCACAGTTAATTCATCCACCTTATTATGGATACTCTTTGCATTAAGACACAAAGCCTTCAGGCTTGTTTTTTTAACACCCTTTGTCCTTTTAGAATTTTGCTGTGCAGTGGCCCTTTTTGTTCTTTGCCTTGGGTTTCTCTGCCCTCCACTTTTCCTCATCTCCTTTCTGTCTTTTGCTTTTGGTCACGAAGTATTGGTCGAATCGCTCCACGAAGGTTTCCCAATCATCTCAGTCTGAAAATTTCTCCAAGATTCCCACGGTTCTCTGCATTGTTGCGGTGGGGTTCGTCATCTGTATCTCGTCGCCAGTTGTTATGTCTTGAATCAACTAGATACAGCAAGCTCAAAGTAAGGTGTAACCGTAGTCCTTTATTACAGATCTCAGAGTACCTCTCAAGCCAGGCTTCCTTAATACAGGTGCTCCCAAGGGATTGTGGGATCCCTTGGAACTCCAGGGGATAAGCCCTCTGGTGATTAGACATGCTATTTACAGGTTTACATACATAACAGGGACCAAATGTAATACAGGGCATTTCTGAGTTTGTTGATGATACAAAGCTAGGTGGGAATGTAAATTGTGAAGAGGATGCAAGAAGGCTTCAGGGGGACATAGACAGGTTAAGTGAGTGGGCAAGAACATGGTAGATGGAATATAATGTGGAGAAATGTGAAGTTATCCACTTTAGTCGGAAAAATAGAAAAGCAGAGTATTTTTTAAATGGTAAGATATTGGGAAATGTTGGTGTTCAGAGTGAGCTGGAGCCCGAACTTGGTTCTGTCCACAGTCGCTGAGGTTCCGCCGGAAATACATTTTTTTTAGCCGATTCCTCCGGTTCCACCCATCTGCCGCCCAGGTGCCGCCTGCCGAGAGATTCCTCGCGGAGGTTCCGCCGGGGCCATTTGCTGCCACCATGCTGGAGGCTGGACATCCGGGATTTTCCTCAGGCAAAATTGACTAAGATCGCCCTGCCGCCCGCCAGAAGGACCATTGCAAAAAGCTGGACTGAGCTGGCTGTGAGTCAAGCGGCAGGGACAATGACTCAGAGTGCTGCAGCACTTCACATCCCGGGTATCGTGCACATGCTGCAGCATTATCAGTGCACAGAAATAGTTATGTGATGGACCTTAACCCGCACAGAAAGAGTATAGATATGTAAATCCAGATTACCTCTTGAAGGGAAGGTGTGGTAGAGGAGGTGGCAATGAACAGCGATAGATGGTAAAGGATCAATAACGATGCCCTACAAGAGTTTTGAGACCATTTCAGGCGGGACATTTCTCGTCACAGATTGTGACTGTGCAGATTGTACGAGCTTATGTCAGAGTAAATAAACGAACGTTGGAAGATGTAAAGCTCTGGCAGTTCTCTGCATGTTATAGTGAGAACAGCATGACAGGGGGCGTCATTGAAGGCGCTGGCATCTTTGGCTCCTCGGGATCTATGTGCCTTGAGGGTGTGGGGTTGGGGGCTTGCATGACCTGCCTAGAAGCCATCGCTTACCTCATCGCCTCAATAGACTTGGTGTTACGCTCCACCGCACTAATGAGCCGCTCCATGTTGTCAGTATGGTGCTGAGCAAAGGTTGCAATGCTGGCAGCTTTCCCAGCCATGGTCTTCAGCAGATCGCAACCTAGGTCAGTGTTGGTCCTAGACAGCTGCATTATCTCCTAAATAGCTGCGAGCCTTCTTGCACCTTCAGATGATTTTTGGGTCGGTGAGGGTGCATGCGGCTTGATTCGTTTAATGCGACAACCTCTGTGCCTGCCAGCACTTGTTCCTGGTTCATCCGGTTTGAAGCACATGAATTCAGGCCTCGACTCCGAGGCTCTCTGGACAGGTGGCACACATGTCAGGAGGCTGGTGTCCGCCTCTTCCAGCTCCTGTAGTTCAATTGGCTCCAACATGAGCCCTTCTCCCTCCTGGTCTTCCTGACTCTGTGACGGAGGTGGAGGGGTGGAGAAAGATGCCGCTGTCTTGAGCTGGTGACGACGTCGGGGTCGGAGAAATTGGGATCACACTCCTCCTTTTTGTGCCAGAGGTAGATGGTGTGCATTGCTCGGTGCTGTCCGACTCAGCATCTGCAAATAGAGGACAACATTTCAGTCTATAATTGGGGGATGGGGTTGGTCAATATGACGTGAGCCATGCCATCTCACATTGTGCCATCAAGGAGTTCCATCGCTACATGGGCACACCAATAATGGCCAACCAAGTGTGCATTAAAACACTTTGAACTTAAAATTGCATGACCTTTCATTACATGAGCATTATGCACACCACAGATTAGTATAACCTTACCATGCTCTAGCACGGGATCTGCATCACCCTTTGTGGTTGCGCGGCAGTGGTCACCTACCAATGCCAAGGCACGTTCCTCCAGGCTGCTCAGCTCCATGATCTCTGCTGGGTCCCCTACCGTGGCACTCAGGCTTGCTGCCTTGAATGAATTTTTCTTCTGCAGAAAGAAACGTTGCATCTTTCACCTCTTTTGCTTATGCCCACACACACAGACACATCTGGCTCGGAAACTTTTGCAGGTGTACGGAAGGGCTTCAATAAATGGTTACTTATTCTTGCTGATGCCACCACATTATTCCAACGTTTTCGACACTGGTCTCCATCCCGTGCAATGTTGCCCATTGTGGATGTGGCCTCACCAATCTCCCTCCAAATGCGTCTGTATTGGACTGGTAGAGACTTGCCAGGACCATCTCGGGGGAGGTCTTTATACCTGCGCTCCACCTCTGATACAAGCTCCTCCAGTTCTTCTTCATTAAACCAGGGAGCTATGGGTCTGGTTTTAACAGTCTTCTTTGAAGCTTTTTGTCCACTCATTTTAATTCCCTTGATGGATGGTGTCATGTATGTACATTCTGTTTGTAGCCACCAGATGGCCCACATGGTGCTGCTCAGGTATAAAAGGCCAGCCATTTTGAGAGTCAGGCACTTTGGGCCGTAATAAAGCAGAGCCGAGGGTGTACCTTGTTCAGTTAAATAGTACTCAGTTTGTATCTTAATTGCATACATAACATTTGGCGACGAGGATGGGATCACATCACCAGTCGAATTTAATGAATGGGCCACCCCCATTGTTCCTATGCTGAAAAGTGATGGCACAGTCAGAATCTGTGGAGACTACAAGGCTACGATCAACAGGGTTTTGAAACAAGATCAGTACCCATTACCGAAGGCTGATGACTTGTTTGCGACGCTAGCCAGAGGGAAGTCGTTCACAAAACTGGACTTGACATCAGCCTATATGACACAGGGGTTAGTCGAGATGTCGAAGAGACTTACGTGCATTAACACACACAAAGGATCATAGGTGCCCTTTTGGAATTCGCTCAGCTGCAGCAATATTCCAGAGGAATATGGAAACTACTGAAGTCCATTCCCAGAACTGTCGTGTTCCAAGATGACATCCTGATCACCGGTCGTGGCTCCAAGGAACATCTGAACAACCTGGAAGAGGTTCTACTGCATTTGGATAGAGTGGGACTCAGACTGAAACGCTCGAAGTGCGTCTTCATGGCACCGGAGGTCGAATTCCTCAGGAGAAAAATCGCCGCTGATGGCATCAGAACTACTGACGTGAAAACCAAGGCCATCAAGAATACACCCAAGCTGCAGAACGTGACGGAGCTGCATTCATTCCTGCATCGACTCAACTACTTTAGTAACTTCCTACCTAAATTGAGTACCTTACTAGAACAACTGCACATGCTATTGAGAAAAGGCAACAACTGGATATGGGGCGCATTGCAAGACAGAGCTTTCGAGAAAGCCACCAATCTGCTTTGCTTGAACAAGCTGCTGGTACATTATGATCCATGTAAATGTTTAGTTTTGGCCTGTGACGCATCAACATATGGAATTGGTTACGTACTCCAACAAGCCAATGAGTCGGGGAAACTTCAACCTGTCGAGTGTGCATCCAAAAGTTTGTCTAAAGCAGAAAGAGCCTATAGCATGGTCGAAAAAGAAGCTTTAGCGTGTGTGTACGGTGTTAAAAAGATGCATCAATACCTGTTCGGTCTGAGGTTCGAATTAGAGACTGATCACAAGCCGCTCATTTCATTGTTTTCCGAGAACAAAGGTATCAATACCAACGCTTCAACCCGCATCTAAAGGTGGGTGCTGACATTATCTGCCTATGATTACGTCATTCACCACAGACGTGGCACAGAGAATTGTGCCGATACTTTGAGCCGGTTGCCGTTACCCTCACCAGAGATGGAAATGTCATAACCGGCGGATCGAATGTTAATCATGGATGCTTTTGAGAGTGAAGGAACCTCTGTCATGGCTCAACAAGTTATGACCTGGACCAGCCAGGACCCGATTTTATCGGTGGTAAAGGGTTGCATCCTCAAAGGGGATTGGTCTGCCATACCTAAGCAAATGTGCGAGGAGGTCAAACCGTACATTCGTCGCAAGGACGAACTGTCTATTCAAGCAGATTGCATATTGTGGGGAAATCACGTTGTAATGCCCAAGAAAGGGAGAGAGAAGTTCATGCGTGCGTTACACAGCACACATCCTGATATAGTGATGATGAAGGCTATCGCCGGGTCCACCATGTATGGTGGCCAGGAATTGATTCTGAGCTGGAAGCATGCATGCATCAGTGCAACACTTGCATGCAGCTCAGCAAAGCACCAGCGGAATCGCCTGAGTCTGTGGTCGTGGCCATCCAAACCTCCAGCACGTCCACGGCAACCATAGAGAATCTCAATGTCATGTCAATGACACATGGTCTGCCTGACATATTGGTGAGCGACAATGGGTCGTGCTTCACCAGTCAGGAGTTTCAGGAGTTTGTGAAACTTAAAACATGTAAGGTCAGCACCGTTCAAGCCTGCGTCCAACGAGCAAGCTGAACGTGCAGTACAAATTATCAAGCAAAACCTGAGGAGAGTAACCCAAGGGTCACTGTAGACCCGCTTGTCCTGCATACTGCTGAGTTACAGGCAAAGACCCCACACACTCACAGGGGTCTCGCCTGCTGAACTCATGATGAGAAGAGGTCTTAAGACCAAGCTATCTCTGGTACACCCGGATTTAAATAATCATGTTGAATACAGAAGACAAAGTCAACAAGGGTACCATGATCGCGCAACTGTGTCACGCGAGATTTCTGTTAATGATCCTGTATATGTGTTGAACTATGGTCAGGGTCCCAAATGGATCGCTGGTACAGTCATGGCCAAGGAGGGCAACAGAGTATTCGTTATTAAGCTCAAGAATGGGCAAACTTGCAGGAAACACATGGATCAGACAAAACTAAGGTATACAGCGAGCCAGAACAGTCGGACAAAGAAACCATTGACGACCAACCAACCTACCAGCAGTCTTCAGAGGACTTGAGGGTCATCAGTGAACCCGTATTTTCCATCATGGACCTGTTCAATAAAAATGGACTTACAATTCCTGACATCACCACTGCCACCGCCAACAAGTCAGTCATCCAGCCATCAGCCACCACAGACCTCACACACTCACCCAAAGCTGGAATCGAACTGAGACGGTCAACCCAGGAACGCAAAGCACCGGACCGTCTCAACCTGTGAAAGACTGTGATAAGATCTCAGAGGGGGGTATTGTCATGTATGGTGTCATTGTTGGAGGCCACTGAGCAGCACACTCAGGGCCATAACAAAGCAGAGCCAAGGGCGTACCTTGTTCAGTTAAACAGTACTCAGTTTGTACCTTTATTACATACATAACAGATGGCTGCTGATAAATTTGTGGCTCTGTATTTCTCACACTCTCCCCTCTCCAACTGGCAGGTGCAAGGGAGTGATTAGCGTTTACGTACATGCGCAGATGTCCCATCAGCCTAAATCGCGGCAACCCTGACGTCAGCTGACAAATAAAACTACAAAAAAAATGCACCAAGTCTCGCGCATGCGCGGTGCATGGCCTTCAAAGTTCTCCGAATCGAGAGGCCTACACCTATCGCCTACTGCTGCTGACGCCCGCAAACCTCCGCTGCAGCCGACACAACTGTTGCGAAACTCACTCCCGACTGGCCCCAGTGGCAGCGGGCGGCAAAAAGGTAGGATCCGGCCGGGGACCACCAAGAAATGGGCGGGTCTTAGAGTTCACCAATTTTGGAGCCCTGGAAGTTAACATGCAGATACAGCAAGTTAATAAGAAAGCAAATGGTGTTTTGGCCTTTATTACAAGAGGATTTGATTATAAGAGTAAAGGGGGCCGAAATTTACCTTCGCCCGAAACTGGTCGCAGCTTCTGCTCCTGAAGAGTTTTTCCCGTCGCTCCAGATGAGGTCGCCTCTTTCTGTAAATTCAGCTCTTTGTCCTTTTTTTGCAGCGGAATGGAAGTCGGTCATAATGGGGACAGAAGTGGGGCAGTAAGTATTGGGGGCAGAAGTGGGGCAGTAAGTACTCTAGAGGGGCGTGAGTGGAGGCGGGAGATGATGTCATGAAGTGTGTGCATCACCATGCTCTCCCCTTCACTTAAAGGAGAGAGCCTTCAGCACTTTGAAACTTAGGTCCACTGGGCCACCAGGGAGGGTTTCGGCCAGGCCAGTGGTCTGCCACCCAAGAGGGGGTGCCAGGCTGCCTGTTGATGGCCCGGCTGAACCCGGGGGCATAATTGTCTGCCCGACCTGGCAGTCGGCCGACAAAAAAAGCATGGCAGCGTGGCAGTGTGCCCTCCCCTTGAAGGACTGCCCTGCCATGGCTCACAGAGTGAAAGCAAGATGCAGCGACAGAAAAAGCTGTTGGGGGCACCGCATGGCGGGAGAAAGATTTTTGCAGCTAAATTTCGCGGGAGGTGCGATGGTGTTGCGGGAGATCGGCGGTGTGCTCTTTGATGAAGCACTTAGGATGGTTGGCAGCAGCGGGGCAGAAGTGGGGACCGCCAGAAAATTCCCTGAGATGAATATCACTGGCGGCGGCCATTGAACCGGAAGTCGGCGGCCGCTCGACTCCGCCACCTGGCCGCCGCTTTCTGGCTGTAAGAAGCTTTTTTGGGGAGCTGAATTTCGGCCCCAAAATGTCTTACTGCAATTATTTAGATCCCTGGTGAGACCACACTGGGAATATAATGTACAGTTTTGGTCTCCTTACCTAAGGAAGGATATACTTGCCGCAAAGGGAGTGTAACAAAGGTTCACCAGACTGATTTCTGAGATGAGGGGATTGTCCTATGAGGAGAGATTGAGTAGTCTAGGCTTATATTCTCTAGAGTTTAGAAGAATGAGAGGTGATCTCATTGAAACATACAACATTCTTACAGGGCTTGACAGGGTAGATGCAGGAAGGATGTTTCCCCTGGCTGGGGCGTCTACATAGAAACATAGAAAATAGGCGCAGGAATAGGCTATTCGGCCCTTTGAGCCTGCACCGCCATTCAATCAGATCATGGCTGATCATTCCCTCAGTACCCCTTTCCTGCTTTCTCTCCATACCCCTTGATCCCCTTAGCCATAAGGGCCATATCTAACTCCCTCTTGAATAGATCCAATGAACTGGCATCAACAACTATCTGCGACAGGGAATTCCACAGGTTAACAACTCTCTGAGTGAAGAAGTTTCTCCTCATCTCAGACCTAAATGGCCTACCCCTTATCCTAAGACTATGTCCCCTGGTTCTGGACTTCCCCAACATCGGGAACATTCTTCCCACATCCATCCTGTCCAGTCCCGTCAGTATCTTATACGTTTCTATGAGATCCCCTCTCATCCTTCTAAACTCCAGTGAATAAAGGCCCAGTTGATCCAGTCTCTCCTCATATGACAGTCCAGCCATCCCTGGAATCAGTCTGGTGAACCTTCTCTGCACTCCCTCAATAGCAATAACATCCTTCCTCAGATTAGGAGACCAAACTGAACACAATATTCCAGGTGAGGCCTCACCAAGGCCCTGTAAAACTGCAATAAGACAACACTGCTCCGATACTCAAATCCCCTAGCTATGAAGGCCAACATACCATTTGCCTTCTTCACCGCCTGCTGTACCTGCATGCCAACTTTCAATGGCTTTCAATGATTGATGAACCATGACACCCAGGTCTCGTTCACCTCCCCTTTTCCTAATCTGCCACCATTCAGATAATATTCTGCCTTTGTGTTTTTCCCCCAAACTGGATAACCTCACATTTATCCACATTACACTGCATCTGCCATGTATTTGCCCACTCACCTAACCTGTCCAAGTCACCCTGCAGCCTCTTAGCGTCCTCCTCACAGCTCACACCACCTCCCAGTTTAGTGTCATCTGCAAACTTGGAGATATTAATGAGACAATGGCCAGATAATCAGTTTTAGTGATGTTAATTGAGGTATAAATATTGGTCAATACTCCGGGGATAGCTCCCCTTCTCTTCTTCGAAATAGTGCCGTGGAGCCTTTTACACCTGAGACAGAAAACGAGGCCTCGGTTTAACATCTCATCCAAGAGACAGCACCTCCAACAGTGCAGAACTCCCTCAGTACAGCGCTGGAGTGTGAGCCTGGATTTTATGCTTATGTCTCTGGAGTGGGACTTGAACCCACAACCTTCTGACTTCGAGGCAAGAGGGCTAGCCATAGATGTGGATGTATAAAAGGGCTGAATTGCCCCTTTGCACAGTGCCAGTTTGTGCCCGGCCAGCGATAATGGTTCCCCTGGTCCTAGTTTTCACAAAAGAGAGGGACGATGCAGCTAAGGCCCTTAATACTTCCTCTCTCAAAATGTTTATCTCGTCTAATATTTCACACTCTTCCTCCCTCATTGCAATGAGGGAGGAAGAGTGTGAAATATTAGACGAGATAAACATTTTGAGAGAGGAAGTATTAAGGGCCTTAGCTGCTTTTAAAGTGGATAATTCCCCAGGCCCAGATGAAATGTATTCCAGGCTGTTAAGAGAAATAAAAGAGAAAATAGCAGAGGCTCTGACCATCATTTTCCAGTCCTCTCTGGCTACAGGTGTGGTGCCAGAGGACTGGAGGACTGCAAATGTTGTACCTTTGTTTAAAAAGGGAGAAAAGGATAGACCGAGTAATTACAGGCCAGTCAGCCTAACTTCAGTGGTAGGAAAATTATTGGAAAAAATCCTGAGAGACAGGATAAATCTTCATTTGGAAAGACATGGATTAATCAAGTACAGTCAGCATGGATTTGTTACGCGAATGTCGTATCTGGCTAACTTGATTGAATTTTTGGAGGAGGTAACCAGGAGGGTCGATGAGGGCAGTACGTATGATGTATTGTTTATGGATTTTAGCAAAGCTTTTGATAAGGTCCCACATGGCAGACTGGTCATGAAAGTAAAAGCCCAAGGGATCCAAGTGGCAAGTTGGATCCAAAATTGGCTCAGAGGCAGGAAGCAAAAGGTAATGGTTGATGGGTGTTTTTGTGACTGGAAGGCTATATACAGTGGGATTCCACAGTGCTGGGTCACTTGCTTTTTGTGGTATATATCAATGACTTGGACTTGAATGTTGGGAGTATGATTAAGAAGTTTGCAGATGACACTAAAATATGTTGTTTGGTTGATAATGAAGAGAAAGCTGCGGACTGCAGGAGGATATAAATGTACTGGTCAGGTGGGCAGAACAGTAGCAAATGGAATTCAATCTGTATAAGTGTGAGGTAATGCATTTGGGGAGGTCTAACAAGGCAAGGAAATATACATTAAATGGTACGACACTGAAAAGTATGGAGGAACAAAAGGACCTTGGGGTGCAGGCCCACAGATCCCTGAAGGTAGCAGGCCAGGTAGATAAGATGGTTAAGAAGGCATATGGAATACGTGCCCTTATTAGTTGAGGCGTGGAATACAAGAGCAAGGAGGTTATGCTTGAACTGTATAAAACAATGGTTAGGCTGCAGCTGGAGTACTGTGTGCAGTTCTGGTCACCACATTACAGGAAAGATGTGATTGCATTGGAAAGGGTGCAGAGGAGATTTACAAGAATGTTGCCCAGACTGGAGAATTTTGGCTATGAGGAAAGATTGGAGATGCTGGGTCTGTTTTCTTTGGAACAGAGGAGGCTGAGAAGAGACCTGATTGATGTGTATAAAATTATGAGGGGCCTGGATAGAGTGGATAGGAAGGACCTGTTTCCCTTGGCAGAGGGGTCAACAACCAGGGGGCATAGATTTAAAGTAATTGCGTGGAGGTACAGAGGAGATATGAGGGGAAATGTTTTTACTCCAGAGGGTGGTGGGAGTCTGGAACTCACTGCCTGAAAGAGTGATAGAGGCAGAAAACATCACCACATTTAAAAGATATTTGGATGTGCACTTAAAGCGCCATAACCTACAGGGCTACGGACCAAGAGCTGGAAAGTGGGATTAGGCTGGATCGGCCGCCACGGACACAATGGGCCGAAATAGCCTCCTTCTGTGCTGTAAATTTCTATGATTCTATGTGACTCCAGTCCTATACCAATGTTGTGGACTATTAACTACGTCTGAGCCCCTCAGTCGGGGTAACTTGGGATGAGCAATAAATTACCGGCCTTCCCAGTGATACCCACATCCAGAGAATGAATAAAAATAAAATGAGTTTTGCAATCCAAACATTAAGTTTAATTATTAAAGAAAGATTTGGATTTCTATAGCGCCCTTCATGACCACCAGATGTCGCAATGCACTTTACAGCCAATTAAGTACTTTTGAAGTGCAGTTACCGTTGTAATGTAGGAATGTAGGGGAGGACGAAAACCTCTTAATTCATCCAGAAGGAAAAGAGCTGTGGGATCCGTCTGTGCTGCAGCAGGCCAGTGTCCTGGAAGGAACAGGGAACCCAGAACCAGACGTGGATTGAAACCGGGACGGTTTGGCCTTGGCAGGGCAGTGATTGGACGGGGGAGGACACCGGAGGTCCAATGGTGGGACAGAGTCAGCCCGAAACAAGGGACTCCAAGCCAATGGGAGTGCCCATGCTCGAAAACTCGGGACTGACTCATCACCGATACCGGGCTATTGTCTCCCCCACGTTTACACTATGGAGAGATATTATGCAGGCCTTAAGAAAACTAGGGAACCCAAAACAAACCGAGGGCCTACACAATGGCTACAGGAGGCCCACACCCTGCCAACCCAATTAACACCTACTCAACCCTTGATTAGGTTAACATCAGGGATGGCCAGTGGAAAACACCCCGTGAAATCCAACACTGCTGCATTTTTCAAAAATCACAAGCTCACCAATGGGAAGGATTTATTTCAACACGAAAGTCTGGCTGGATAACTGGATATAAGAAGGAGTTTCTGCCCCGACAAGTTGTTCCGTTCTCGTGTTCCAGCAAGCAGTCAGTCTATCGACATAGAAGGAAGACCAGTGTCCGAAGACGCCGAAGACAGAAGAAGCAAACCACCATCCTGAGACGACATCAGTTCAGCTTCCTTTCGCTACTGGAGACTGAACCTTTTCTTTTTCCACAAGGATCTTCCCCTGAGAGCTGGACTTGGGTAGATCCACAACAACAACAAGACGCAACAACAACCAAGTTTCCAAGAAAATCACAACCGAAAAAGTAACTTCAAGATCCTGAAGATAGCAAAAGGAGAACCCCAAAACCGCGTTTTGACCTGGAAAGACTGTAAAGGCTGTGGTGAGTATAATTTCTGGTCCCCAGAACTCCCAACTCAGTTAGGTCAGGAAGGTGGGAGGTTGGGCATTGCACTGCTGTTAAACTTGTGTAAACATTTTGTTGTGTCCGTTTAGTGGAATTTAGGGGAATTGTTTTGTTGGTGTATTGCTGTTTGTTGAGATACACCTTGTCAAATAAATTGGAAGCTTAAAGTTCCTCTTGGAATCGCCTCGTCTCAGTTCTGTTGTATTACATCTCCTGATCATGAGTCTTGTGTCAGAACAGTGTAAGGGAAGCCAAGACGCCTCGAAAATGCTCAAATGTGTGCCACAGGCTAGGGAAGAAAGGGGTTAGGAGTGTTTGACACTCACAGGTGCCTCACAGGCTCATCATAATCTGTGGAATTCTCTGCCCAGGGAAGCAGTTGAGGCTAGCTCATTGAATGTATTCAAATCACAGATAGATAGATTTTTAACCAATAAGGGAATTAAGGGTTATGGGGAGTGGGCGGGTAAGTGGAGCTGAGTCCACGGCCAGATCAGCCATGATCTTTTTGAATGGCGGAACAGGCTCGAGGGGCTAGATGGCCTACTCCTGTTCCTAATTCTTATGTTCTTATGTGTCTCAAAACCCTCTTCATAAGCTGTGGACACAGTCTCTCCAGGAGTGCTCTTGCAGCACTCAGGGTACCTCACAGGCCAGGCATAAGCTGTGAGGGCAGAAGCCCAGAGAGAGACACCCAAGGCACAACACTCCCCAGAACCTCTTACAGGAAACGCAGCAGCCAATTTGCGATCAGCAAGCCCCCACATATGTGATAATGACCAGATGATCTGCTTTTGTTATGTTGATTGAGAGATAAATATTGGCCAAGACACCAGGGATAACTCCCCTGCTCTTCTTCGAAATAGTGCCATGGGAACTTTTACATCCATCTGAGAGACTCAGCTTAACATCTCATCTGCAAGACAGCACTTCTGACAGTGCAGCACTCCCTCAGTACAGCACTGAGTGTCAACTTAGATTTTTGTTTTCTAGTTCCTGGAGGGGGACTTGAACCCACAACATTCTGACTCAGAGACAAGGGTGCTACCAACTGAACCATGGCTGACACTCCATCTTGTGTGCACACCTTTAAACCATACTCCATTTGAGAACATATTTCAGGAAATTTACAGGACATTTTTCTGTAAAAACATCAAGAGAACTTCCTGCTCTGCTTCAGAAATATGCAATGGGATCTTAAACACGTACCTAAACCAGAAGGCCTAGCTTCAGTTTAATGTCTCATCTGAAAGACGGCTCCACCAACAATGTAGCACTCCATCAGTACTGCACTGTAGGTTACGGCACTCAAGTACCTGGGGCCCGAACTTGGTCAAAGCCAAGGCCCACTCAAGTGCCGCCCAAATGGCCACCGAGAGACCGGGTGGTACTTTGCCAGGAAGATCCCTCTAAAAGGTGGCAGTATCGCCCGGCGGCAAAATAACAGCTTACGTTGTCAATCTGGGCAGCAGCGGGCGGGAGTTCTCAATCTCGGCGGCAAATGTGCTTGCCACCAAAGTGCCGCCGAGGATGGAGTAGGGCACAGGGAGGAGCTGAAAATAAAAACCATTATGAAAAAAAACATCCTAATACTTTGAGGGGACCCCATACAGTAAGATGCAGTAAAAAAAAATTTTTAAAGATGTTCACTAACCTTTTTTTGCAAGTCTTCATACTTACCATTGGGGCTAGACCTGCCTCCACACAGCGGTCCTTCCCCCTGCTGGCGCCGACTCCCGCCTGCAGAAATCTGGCAACTCGGCGGGAGGGAGGACACTTGCGCTACTTGGCTGCCAGTGGGTGGTACTCCTCTCCTGCCCGCTGCAGCCCGAGTGGAAACTGGCGCAGAGGGGAGACTGGCAGCAAAACTCGGCAGCAGCAGGCTGCAGTGGTGGGTAAGGCCACCAATATCAGGGCCCTGGAGTGGGACTTGAACCCATAAACTTTCTGACTCTGGTAAGACGAGCTGCCAACTGAGCCAAGCTGACAATTCCAATTTACACAGTGAAGGGATGATACTCCCTAGCGCAAGCAGACACTTAAAAAATTACCACTGTGAGCAGGCCACTCAGCTTTAATAAGTAGTGTGTCACTAGGCTCGGCGGTGCGCAGTCTACATTAGCAATGGATTTGGATCAAAATACAAGCAATGCAAATTAATCCCAATCTGTGGCATTGTCTGAACAAAGTGGAACATTTCTTGGCAGACAGTGCTATCATTTATCAGAATTCAATTGTCAATAACTTTGGAAAATCTGCATCGTACTTTCCTGCGCAAAAAAAAACTTGAATTCACTTAGAGAATCTGGCCACCGTAGCTCTTACAAAGAATCACGATTAACATCAAGAAGGATTTCATCCTTTTTCTCTATTTTATACTGAAGTTTAGAGACCTAGGGGAAGGGCCGAGGCCGAGGCCTGCTGTGCAGGGCATGGTCAAAAAGAGTGGGAGAGAAGATAAGGTACGTCAGGAAGTTGTGAGTAACAGTAAGCTAGGGTCATGAGGTTTTAGAAATAAGGGATAATTGAGGGAGGTGAGGGGTTTTGAAGTCCTGGAAAAGAATGAGTTATTTAACAAAGTAAAGAGGCAGAGATGAGAAGGAATGTGTTGGATGATGGATTTGGTCTACTTGTGTTTATTCTGTTTTGTTTAAACAGAGAGACTTAATGACAATAACAAAAGTGCTGGCTCGAAGGGTTTCCTGATTCCAATGGTGTAAAGCAGCTGAATATGGCTGTGTGTGTATTCAGTTCCCTCTTACTGTACGGACAAGTAACTCCTTCAAGTCCATCATTGCTTGAGATTATCACACTCACTGTTTAAACAAGAAATTTGGAAAAATAAAGAGGAATTACATGAAGGTTACTTTTGTAAAATGTGAATTATTTTTAAGACACCATTTTTAAATAGGGTCCCGATGGTGTGACTCCCCCTTTGATATAGGTCATGATAGTCAGTCCCTCTTTAAGTTGGGTTCCAATGGTATGACTGCACCTTTAAAATGGTTCAGATAGTGAGAGTCTCTCTATAAAAGGGTTCCTAATGGTGGGACTCCCACTTTAACTGGGGGTGCTGATGGTGTGACTTCCCCTTTGAAATGGGTTGATAGTGACAGCCCACCTTTAACTGGGTCCCAATGGTATGACTATCTTTGAAATTGATCTCTTTAAAAGGGTTCCCGATCGTGGGACTCCCATTTTGACTTGAGTACTAATCATAAGGCTTCCTCTTTAAATAGGGTCTGAATAGTGAGATAGCTTCTTTAAATGGGGGCCTGATGGTGATTCTCCCTCTTTAACAGGAGTCCTAAATGAGAGTCCCTTTTAAAATGGGATGCTCGTAGTTATATAGAATTATGGATATCTGGTAGTGTTAAAGGCTGGAATCCAATCAAGGTGTTCAGGCGGTATAAATATAGAATAATAGACTCTTCTTTTCCTCAGTAATGATGAATGCAAACAGTTGGCAAAGAAAAAGAGGAAAGGGGAATCGAGTTGTAATCTTTTGACATTCTCGGGCACACATCCCTTAGAACAACTGATGCTAAAAACTCAACTCAACAACTGCCACGTTGCCACCAACAAAGTGATGCTGGAAGAGAAATTAGATTGTTTCTAATTCTTTATCTGCTCTTTGGTTTAATGCTTTGCAAACAGTGAAGCAACAATGTAAGTGATACAAGAAAGACTTGCATTTATATAGTGCCTTCCACGACCTCAGGACATCCCAAAGCATGTCCCAGCCAGTGAAGTACTTTTGAAGTGTGGTCACTTTATAATGTAGGAATGCAGATCCATCAATCTTCAAACCGACTATAAAATCCTTGAACCCAGGCATTATTTTTTATTTATTCACGGGATGGGGGAGTCGCTGGCAAGGCCAGCCTTTATTGCACATCTCTAATTGCCCTTGAGAAGGTGGTGGTGAGCCACTTTCTTGAACCGCTGCAGTCTGTTTGGTGAAGGTACTCCCATAGTGCTGCTAGGGAGTTCTAGGATTTTGATCCAGCGACACTAAAGGAATGGTGATATATTTCAAAGTCGGGCTGGTATGAAACTTGGAGGGGAACTTGGAGCTGATGGTATTCACAGGCACCAGCTGCCCTAATCCTTCTAGGTGGTGAAGGTTAAAGGTTCAGATGGTGTTGAGCCTCCTTCTTGAACTGCTGCAGTCTGTGTGGTGATGGTACTCCCACAGTGCTGTTAGGGAGGGAGTTCTAGGATTTTGACCCAGTGACGATGAAGGAATGGCGACAGATTTCCAAGTAAGGGTGGTGTGTGACTTGGAGGGGAACTTGGAGGTGATGGTGTTCCAATGCGCCTGCTGCCTTTGTCCTTCTAGGAGGTAGAGGTCACGGGTTTGGGAGGTGCTATCGAAGAAGCCATGGCGAGTTGCTGCAGTGCATCTTGTAGATGGTATACACTGCAGCCATGGCGCGCCGGTGGTGGAGGGAGTGAATGTTTAAGGTGGTGGATGGGGTGCCAGTCAAATGGGCTGCTTTATCCTGGATGGTATCAAGCTTCTTGAGTTATGAAGTATCACCTCAACATTACATTGTTAGCCATCCAGTGGAAACAATCGTTCCCTGTCATACCCTCTTCAAACCGATCAAAGTTTTAAAAATCTGAAATGTCCGAGAATCCCATGGTATAACGTAATATCTATACAGCTGGATTCTTGCACCTTGTGAGTTAAAATCCTACAATCTTACAGCACAGAAGGAGGCCATTCAGCCCATCGTGCCTGTGCCAGCTCTTAGAAAGAGCCATACAATTGTCCCAATCTCCGGCTCTTTCTCCATATCCCGGCATTCCAGATCATAACAACTCGCTGTGTGAAAAGAAATTATCCTCATCTGCCCTCCAATGTTCCCTTTAAGCTGCACAGGCGCACAGTGCTCCAGGGAACTCACACAGTTGGCTTACCAGCTTTTCAATGTAAAAACCACATTGGTATTTTAAATGGCCCGCACAGTCCCTTAAAGGGGCCGTGCAGGGCCAAAAAAAATTATTGGGAACACTGCTCCCCTCTGAACCTTTTGTCAATTATCTTAAATCTGTGTCCTCTGGTTATTGATACTCCTGCCAGTGCAAACAGTTTCCCCTCCATCATTTTGAACACTCTATCAAATCTTCCCCTTAAACTTCTCTGCTCTAAGGAGAACAATCCCAGCTTAATAAAGGATGGAATCACTGCAATAGTGAGAAATGATATTGGCTCAAATGATCAGGTTGTTGAAACAGTTTGGGTGGAGATAAGGAATTATAAAGGGAAAAAGTCAGGTGGGCATAGTCTATAGGCCCCCTAACATTAGTAACTCTGTTAGTCAGAGTATAAATCAAGAAATAGTGGGGGCTTGTGAAAAGGGAACAGCAATAATCATGGGTGATTTTAACCTCTATATTGATTGGACAAATCAAATTGGTCAAGGTAGCCTTGAGGAAGAGTCCATAGAGTGCTTAAGGGACGGGTTCCTTGAGCAGTATGTAATGGAACCAACCAGGGGGCAGGCTATCTTAGATCTGGTCCTGTGTAATGAGACAGGATTAATAAACAATCTCCTAGTAAAGGATCCCCTTGGAATGAGTGATCATAGCATGGTTGAATTTAAAATTCAGATGGAGGGCGAGAAAGTTGGATCTCAAACCAGCGTACTAAGCTTAAATAAAGGAGACTACAAAGGTATGAGGGCAGAGTAGGCTAAAGTGGATTGGGAAAATAGATTAAAGTGTAGGATGGTTGATGAACAGTGGTGCACATAAGAACATAAGAAATAGGAGGAGCAGGCTATACGGCTCCTTCGAACCTGCTCAGCCATTTAATACGATCATCGCTGATCCGATCATGGACTCAGGCCCACTTCCCTGCCTGTTCCCCAGAACCCCTTATTCCCTTATCGGAATAACTGTCTATCTCTGTCTTAAATTTATCTAATGACCCAGCTTTCACAGCTCTCTGAGGCAGCGAATTCCACAGATTTACAATCCTCTAAGAGAAGAAATTTCTCCTCATCTCAGTTTTAAATGAGCAGCCCCTTATTCTAAGATCATGCCCCATCAGTGGAAACATCCTCTCTGCATACCCTCATAATCTTATACGTTTCAATAAGATCACCTCTCATTCTTCTGAATTCCAATGAGTAGAGGTCCAACCTTCTCAACCTTTCCTCATAAGTCAACCCCCTCATCTCCAGAATCACCCTAGTGAACCTTCTCTGAACTGCCTCCAAAGCAAGTATATCCTTTCTTAAATATGGAAACCAAAATTATACGCAGTATTCCAGGTGTGGCCTCACCAATACTCTGTATAACTGTCGCAAGACATCCCTGCTTTTATACTCCATCCCCTTTGCAATAAAGGCCAAGATTCCATTGGCCTTCCTGATCATTTGCTGTACCTGCATACTAAACTTTTGGGTTTCGTTCACCAGGACCCCCAGTACTGCAGCACTTTGCAATTTTTCTCCATTTAAATAATAACTTGCTCTTCGATTTTTTTCCTGCCAAAGTGCATAACCTCACACTTTCCAACATTATACTCCATCTGCCAAATTTTTGCCCACTCACTTAGCCTATCTATGTCCTTTTGCAGGTTTTTTGTGTCCTCCTTACAGATTGCTTTTCATCCCATCTTTGTATCATCAGAAAACTTGGCTACGTTACACTTGGTCCCTTCATCCAAGTCGTTAATATAGATTGTAAATAGTTGGGGTGCCAGCACCAATCCCTGCGGCACCCCACTAGTTTTTGATTGCCAACCTGAGAATGAACCATTTATCCCGACTCTCTGTTTTCTGTTAGTTAGCCAATCCTCTATCCATGCTAATAAATTACCCCCAACCCTGTGAACTTTTATCTTGTGCAGTAACCTATTATGTAGCATCTTGTCAAATGCCTTCTTGAAGTCCAAATACACATCCATTGGTTCCCCTTTATCCATCCTGTTCTTTACATCCTCAAAGAATTCCAGAAAATTTGTCAAACATGACTTCCCCTTCATAAATCCATGCTGACTCTGGCCTGAATTATGCTTTTCGAAATATCCTGCTACTGCTTCTTTACTAATGGACTCCAACATTTTCCCAACCATAGATGTTAGGCTAACTGGTCTATAGTTCCCTGCTTTTTGTCTGACTCCTTTTTTAAATAGGGGCATTACATTTGCAGTTTTCCAATCTGCTGGGACCTCCCCAGAATCCAGGGAATTTTGGTAAATTACAACCAATGCATCCACTATCCCTGCCACTACTTCTCTTAAGATCCTAGGATGCAAGCCAGCAAGCTATTAGTCCCATTATCTTACAGAATGCCACCTCCTTAGTGATTGTGATTGTTCCTCCCCTCTATAGCCCCTTGACTATCCACTGTTGGGATATTTTTAGTGTCCTCTACCGTAAAGACTGATACAAAATATTTGTTCAGGGTTTCAGTATTTCAGTAATGTTCCCCATTACTAATTCCCCGGTCTCGTCCTCTAAGGGACCAACATTTACTTTAGCCACCCCTTTCCTTTTTATATACCTGTAGAAACTCTTGCTATCTGTTTTTATATTTTGTGCTAGTTTACTTTCACAGTCTATCTTCCCTTTCTTAATCATTTTTTTAGTCGCTCTTTGCTGGCTTTTAAAGAAATAAATGAGATATTTCATAACTCAAGACAAATATATTTCAGTGAGGAGGAAAGGGTGTAAAAGAAGACAGCTATCCGTGGCTAACTAAAGAAATAAAGGATTGTATCCAATTAAAAACAAGGGCATACAAAGTGGCCAAAACTAGCGGGGGGACAGAAGATTGGGAAGCTTTTTAAAGTTCCTGTGAAACTTCAGGGTGTGGCGTTTCCTCCAAGGGGACCAATCAGAAACAAAGGGTGGAGCATGATGGTCATTTTGGCAGTACAAATAAACGCATCCCTATTTTTTCAACATGGCAGCTGTTGATGATTCTGCCATCTCCATTTTCACCTAATCTCAACACATCTTTTGTTTCCTTACTTGTCCCATTACCATCTCCTTTGCTTTGTACTATCACCCTTTTGTCATTTAATCTCTCCTGCTTTCCATCCTATCACAGACTTTTCATTTTGTTCTTTCCTCCCCTCCCCCCTTTCCCTGTGTTTGCTTAAAAAATCTATTACATCTCTAAGTTTTTCCAGTTCTGACGAAGATCATGGACCTGAAATGTTTCTCTTTTCTCTATTCACAGATACTGCCTGACCTGCTGAGTATTTCCAGCAATTTTCTGTTTTTATCCATCATCCCTGGTATCATTCTAAGTTAAACTAAAGAAAAATCTTACTGATTAAAAGAAGAGCCAAGAGCAGGTAGTTTCATTTCAGTAGTTTTATTGAAAAATGCCTCTTTCGTTTCAGAAATAAATAGGAAATTTAGGCTGTGAAATTCACAATCTGCAGTTGCAAATATGAAGTAGCAATTCTATATCCATAGGCTTGCAAACAGATTCCAACTGCATTCTAGTTTCTGAAAACACTATATTCTGGTAAAGGTTCCATACTAAATATACATCACAGACATGCATTTCCACCACCCTTTGTAACAGATCTGCTGAGAACCAGCACAATTTTCGTTCAAAGTATTAAAGTCTTAATGTAAAAAAAACGGTTGAAGCAGTGTTAAGTACTGTATCTGTTGGCATGATGATTTTAAGCAGTATTCTTTCTTAAGAGTGTGTTGCACCTAATTCTTGAGTTAACCAATTGATACACTTGTAAGATAAAGTAACATATTCCTATAAGGTTATAACTGAAAATACAGATACGCTATATAATAATTGGAATGTAGTAGACGAGCTTGTCGCTTGCTAATTATCGCTATTGTTTAAATAGCATTTGAAGTGCTAACATGGGATAAATTCGCTGAGTAACCATTGTGAATGGGGGGATAATGGGGATGACTGGTGGGGGGAGGAGACCGTCTATGGTGTGGAAAATGTTTTCTTTTGTTTTTCTTTCTATTTGGAAAAAGAATCGACTGCAGAGAAAGAAAAGTGATTTTTTTTTGGTGTTTTTTTTTGGTTGTAGTGTAATTAAAGTGAACAGGGGCACGGTTAAAACTAATCTACGCAGGTTAAGACCAGACAGCAAAGACTTGCTACTACCTTAAAGCATATACATAACCGGAGGAAAATGAGAGGCCGAGAGCATATGGGTTACGCGAGCAACGAGCGAATTCATTTTTTTTTGCAGCATTCACGTGTGCAGGAGTCCCGGCTTTCAAATGTTGACAAGCAGGGAAGGGGAGGGGTCAGAATAAATCTGATTGCCATGACTACAACGCGGTAAGAAAGATTACCACTGCTTAGTATTTTTAGCGAAAGCATAAATGCATCTCGCACAAGGGGGTGGCTTGCACGATGTCCCTATGTGTCACGATTAGAGGGATTCCTACCATTCCCTGCCCTAATGTAACATGATTGTTACAAGGGATGCGAGGCTGGAACTGTACCAAATATGCGTGTAGCAGCGTTGCAGATGCCATTTAAAAATGGTACTGTGGCTACAGCCAGAGGAATTCTTCCCTCTTTGTGATATCAGGTTACAGTCAGATCCAAAACCAAAACTTTAAACTGCTCAACTGGGGCCAAATGAAGTGATAGAAAACACAGAGACTTCTGCAGACATGAAAGTGGCAACAAGATACAGATTGAAATTCAGTTTGATTCGGTTCCTCTCCTCGCCCTTCCCCTTTTGTATTTTTTTGAAACAATGATGGCCATTCCTCATGAATGAACTCGGCTATATCCAGGCGACTGAATTTCAGTTTCAATTTGGTCGATCTCTTCTTCCTCTTCCCTTTCTATGGGCACAACATGGGTTTCCGGTCGGTAGGGTTGCTGCTCGTATTGTCCTGGTTGGAAATATGGGTCTGATATAACAAACACTATAATCGGCAGCCTACCAATCCTCATTTTTAGACATGTATACAACATGTCAGGCACAAATTAAATTTTTATATCACATACATTTTATATATATATATAATTATATGTATATTTTGATTTACATTCACCTGAAAAAGAGACTTTTACACAATTATACTATTTTCTAACAAAGCAGTGGGGAAGAGTAGAATTGCTTCTTTTGGTTCATTAATAAGGTTGGTAAAAATGTATTTTTCTTAAAGAAAGGATTTGTTTGGAACCAAAAAAGCAATAATTGCACATAAAGTATAATTAACACTACATTTGTAATGACAGGGCAGTTGAAATTGTGCTGTGTGATATTAATAAAAGGATGTTTAACAAAGGTATTGAACTTGCTGTTAAAATGAATTTCATATGAATGTGTTAGCGTGATCATTACTAATACCGAACACGACGATTTGAACTGCCCGTGGCTTTTTAAAAAAAGACCCATTAAATGCAAATCAATAACTTGAAGGAGAATAATTCAACAGTGATTACATTTTTAAATAAAGACACGATAGCAAAATGGAAGGGGCAGACAAAAATGGGTATCAACAAATGTATAGATGCGAGAGAGGGGTTAAAAAGTGAGACCCATGGCAGGCGCACAGCCAACATTTGAGGCTCAAGTTCACCAATCCCCCGCTGCCAGTAGGGAGCCGTGCTAGACGGGAGGACTGGTCGGAGGTAGGACTAAAACACCAACCCGCGCATCCTCTGGGTGTGGCTACCTACTGGGAATGGCGGAACAAACAAATTCAGAATTTGCGGTGTTATTACAAGCTTCTGGGCAGTTGGTAATATCACAAAAGCAAAGCCACACAGGTTTTTTCTGTCGATCTTGCGTGTTGCATTTGTGAGTGCACAAACCTTTCTTTTTAGCTAAACTAAATTAAAAAATATATATATACTGTGACATTCAAGAAGCCTGAAACCAAAGTTATTTTTCTTCCCCCACAGCACTCACCCCCCCCCCCCCGGCCAAAGAAAAGTTTCAGCGTGAAACTGGTCTGGGTCAGTAGTGCAAAACGAACACTAGCAAATCGGTAGCCCATTTTACACTCCGCCCAATTTTCTTTTCCAATGGATCAGAAATTCAACCAGAGCATAGAACAGGCTGCTGATTCATGGTCGCCCCTTTTGCACGACTGTTCGAGACCAATTTCACACTCCTTTGTACTTTTGTCGGTGATTTTTTTGTGGTTTTTTTTTTGGTGATGTGTTCTAATACAGTTTCAGAAGGATGGTTACTTTCTAAAGCAGATAGCAAGCAGCGGGCCCGAAGGCAGAAGCCGGTTTAATAGATGTTACAGCTGGCGTGGGTTGTGATTCAGTTTGAACCGTTGAGATGCTGCAATTAGTTATTTACAGAAACAATACAACAAAGTAATTTGAACACTCCGGGCTAAAAAATCTGTGTTTTTTTTTTGTTGTTGCTGTTTGTAAAATGGTGTAACCTCCGCAAGGTTAGTAGTAAGTTTAAGCCTTGTTCGTGAGCGAGACTCTTTTTTTTGCTTCACAATGAAACAGCCTTAAAATGGCAGGCATCTCTGACGTCTGTTTCATATATAGAAACTGCAAACTCTCTTAGTTTAGTAGGTGTGTTTCTCTCTCCTTATGAAGAACTGATGGTCAACAGAGTTCGTTAAATCAACTCCTGGTGAATTTTCCAAAAAGGCTCATTTCTTATTAAGCTCGGGAACAAATATTTCAGAAACAGAACTTTTCGGTTTTTTCTAAGCACCATGGGTAACCTAGTAAAATTTATCCGGAACCTGAAACAGGTTAAGAATGATGTTAGTTTTGGGAAAAAGAGCTATAATTTTTTTAAATTTTGCATTGGTGAATAAACGAGCTATTTCTGTTTTTTTTAATTATTCAGAACAAAAATCAAACATATATCACATCACAATATTTAGACCGTTAACATATCTGGGGCGGGGATTAATTTTCTCTGCACGCTGGTTTTTTGCAATCCCGGATGTTAAATTCCAGTCAGCGGTTTATCGGCCACTCTTAAACAAATCGAAAGCTGTTGCCTTCCACCAACCGAGATTGGGACGTAACACAAACTCGCGAGAACTAGTGCACTGAGAAAATTATAGTCCCCTTTGTCGATGTTTTGATTGCATTTGTTATCTAAATCGGTACATTTTGAATCGCTGGTATTGACAACAGGTTAAAACATTGAGTACCTGAAATTAGGTTTTAGTATTTTTTTTAGCTAAAGTTACAAGATGAACTTGGCATCAAGGCCTAAAGTTACCCCTTCATGTTGAACAGCCTTTTTATTTACTTTAGCTATGTTTTAAATCAGAATCTTATACTCTAGTTTAGTTTATTTTATTTTCATAATATTAACAGTTGTAGGTGCAATAAATGTAATGTCTCTATTTAGGGATCAATCAGTAGCTGTAAAGCTCTTTTATAATTAAAATAAATTGATGGTTCTCTTTTCTGGGCTTTGCTTTCTTTGAGGTTCAAGTAGAGCCTAGTTCCAGCAACAGTTTGGCCTGAAATATCACAGTGTTGGCTGGTTGGGAGTTGGGGAGGGGAGGTCTTGCATACCTGGGATTACTGGGGGAATGGAAGTCCTGTACACACAGGGTTACCGGGGAGGGTAAGGCCTACACAAATGTGATTGGTGGGGGAGGGGAAAGCTGACAAATGCGATTAGTGGGGGAGGGGACGGCCTACACAAATGAGATTAGTGGTGGGAGGGGCAGTCCTGCACACACTGAGTTGGTGGGGGAATAAGGATTAATTTACAATTGATTTTTTTTATGGAGTTCTTTGGCTATATAAACTTTAACCCTGTAAATTGTCTCCTGATTTCTTGCTATTTAATGAAAATTGAAAACTTTGGAGTTGAGCCAATCAGCTGTAAGACATTTGGTAGCTATGAGAAATATATTTACTTGTAACTAAGTGTTTTCAAGACAGGAACAGTGATGTGATTGGCAGGAAGTGTGATGCAATGTACCGGAAGTACCCGCACAAGACTGTTTTTATTATATGAAGAGGTATATAAGATAGATGTACTGGGAGCTCTACATGGGTTAGTTCATCGAATTTTGGGTCCCTTCTTTGTAGCTGCCAGGGCTGTTAGTTGGATACTGAAATGGACTGCGGTCCATTCTAAGGATTTAATAGTTTACACGCTGAAGCGAATATGGGTGATGATTTCATTATTGCAAGCAATGTCTACACCCATTTGCTTCAAAGAAAGATTTGAATAGCTGCTAAAATCCCACTGGAAAAATAACATTCTTGATATTTCCACATGTGGGATAGAGTTTAAGGGGAATATCCTGCCTTACAGTAATCAGGGGCAGGAAGTTACTTTGACAGATTAAAGACAGGCCTTAGACCCTCCAGGCTGTACAATCTGATGGAGCAGGTTTATGGAATATTCTGGGTTCTTCGGAGTGAGTCGCACACATGGCCCCCTTTTAAGGAATACTACTTGTGAGACATTTAGTTGATGTTCAATTCTTAAAGGGATACTGCCTTCAAGCAATGTGTTTTGCAAACTCTTCATTCTTTTGTCGGGCAAGAAGAGCAATGTGCTTTCACCAATATCAACATAATTTACGTTGCTGTCCAATGCGTTTGTGAACCAACAAAACAAAAAGACTGGCCAAACATTCATTTTAGGAAGACAAGCACCCTTTTAATATCTCAACACATTTCTCGCGCCTTGTGCTTGCCAAAACGTTAAAGGGGCACCACTTTCACAACAGGTTTGACACGTCTTTTGTTTGTTTATGCATGCCACGCAAGTCAAGCTGTTGTTGTGCCACTTGGAGGTGACGCCATTTTGTTGAAAGTGACAGATGACCCTTCTCCTTCAAAAGAAGAGAGATTTTGGAAAGCATTTATTTTTCATGCAGGCAATGCACTTTTAAAATGTTTTAAAAATTAGTATGGCTATATTTATGTCTAAATAATTTATATATTTTATTGGTAATATTGCAAGCCAAACAAGGCGGTTTAATAATGAATTTTAAAATATTAACTTAAAATATTAGATTTCTTTCTGGGCAAGAAGTATGAAATTTACATTTGTGAGCATATTTCATTCCTGTTTTGGTTTCGACATCACCATTAAAACTAGTAATTTGGAAATGGATAGCTCTTTCGACAGCCTGTGAGTGTTTTAAAGAAATTGATCTTATTGGATCTGATCATTAGGGCATGTGACTCTGTTGCCACAAAAACTGCTAAGAATCGTGGGGTCAGTCGCAACATCTCTTAGAGAGGTTACGCAAGGATATAAGAATTAGGAGCAGGGGTAGGCCATACGGCCCCTCGAGCCTGCTCTGCCATTCATTAAGATCACCTCAACTCCACTTTCCTGCCCGATATCCCTTTATTCCCTTAGTGCCCAAAAATCTATCAATCTCGGTCTTGAATATATTCAATGACTGAGCATCGATAGCCATCTGGGGTAGAGAATTCCAAAGTTTCGCAACCCGCTGAGTGAAAAAATTCCTCCTCATTTCAATCTGAAATGGCTGACCCCTTATCCTGAGACTGTGCTCCCTAATTCTAAACTCTCCAGCCAGGGGAAACAATCTCTCAGCATCTACCCTGTCAATCCCCCATAGAATCTTAGATGTTTCAATGAGGTCACCTCTCATTCTTCTAAACTACAGAGAGTATAGGAAAAATCTATCCAATCTCTCCTCATAGGATGACTCTCTCATCCCAGGTTCTCACTATGTTGGTGGTTATTGTCTCTCTACCTCGTAGGTTAGCATTGCCCACTCTGGTTGGATCTATTCCTTGTAGTTTGATTACATAGCATTTGACCACATGAGATCTGATCACGTACCATCTTATTATGTGCCATCTGATCAAATGTTGTTTGTCCGCAGTTGGGGAACGTTATACTTCGCCCACCTCAGTATCTTTGCTCGTGGTTTCACGAAGCAGCTGTTGTGCGCGAAGCTTCGAAAACCACTGGTGCAAACCACAGGTGTGAACCATGAATGTGAAGTGCAAACTTTTCTCCTGGGTTGCTAGCCGCAGTGCCCAGCGGATCAATCAAGGCAATGCTGGACACCAGTTTTAAACCAAGCAAATTGTTAGAATCATACAGCATCATAAGAGACCACTTGGACCATCATGCCTGTTCCAGCTCTCTGAAAGAGCTAACCAGTTAGTCCCACTCCTCCGCTATTTTCTCATAGCCCTGCAAGCTATTCTTTTTCATGTATTTATCCAATTCCCTTTGAAAGATCCTATTAAATCTAATTTCACCGCCCTTTCAGGCAGTGCATTTCAGATCATAACAACTCGCTGTGTAAACAAATTCTCCCGACATCTACTCTGGTTCTTTTGCCAAATATCTTAAATCTGTGCCATGGTGACCAACCCTATCACCAGTGGAAATAGTTTCTCCTTATTTACTGAAAACCCCTCATAATTATGAACACCTTTATTAAATCTGCTCGAGGAGAACAATCCCAGCTTCTCCAGGCTCTCCACATAACTGAAGCCCCTCATCCCTGCTACCATTCTAATAAATCTCCTTTGCATCCTCTCCAAGGTCTTGACATCCTTCCTAAAGTGTGATGCCCACAATACTCCAGCTGAGGCCTAACCAGTAATTTATAAAGGTTTAGCATTTTCCTGGCAAGTAAAACCATGGTCCTGTAGCACAGAAATGCGAGTAACTATAATAATAAAACAGTATTTCTATTTACTTCTCGACACCTATGCTTACAGCTTGCATCACATTCAAGTTTTCAGAACTTTAGCCACAGAAATCCAGCAACTGCGGCAGGGAGCATTACCCCCCACGCATCAAACTCAGTTTCTGTTTAGGCCAGTGCTGTCCAATGAGTGAGCTGCTGGCAACATGTGACTAATTTGGGGAGGGCTAATAAGGCAAGGGAATACACAATAAATGGTAGGATACTGAGAACAGTAGAGGAAAAGAGAGACCTTGGAGTGCATGTCCACAGATCCCTGAAGGTAGCAGGACAGGTAGGTAAGGTGGTTAAGAAGGCATATGAGATACTTCCCTTTATTAGCCGATGCATAGAATATAAGAGCAGGGAGGTTATGCTAGAACTGTATAAAAACTAGTTAGGCCACAAGTAGAGTACTGTGTGCAGTTCTGGTCACCACACTACAGGAAAGATGTGATTGCAATAGGGAGAGTACAGAGAAGATTTACAAGGATGTTGCCAGGAATGGAGCATTTTAGCTGTGCGGAAAGATTGGATAGGCTGTAGTTGTTTTCTTTGGAACAAAGGAGGCTGACAGAAGACTTAATTTGTGTCTAAAATTATGAAGGACCTCGATAGAGTAGATAGGAAGTATCTATTTTCCTTAGCAAAGAGGTCAATAACTAAGGGGCATAGATTTAAGGTAATTGGTAGAAGGATTAGAGGAAAGTTGAGGAGAACCTTTTTCACCCAGAGGGTGTTGGGGGTCTGTAACCCACTGCCAGAAAGGGTGGTAGAGACAGAAACCTTCAGCCCATTTAAAAAGTACTTGGATATGCACTTGAAGTGCCGTAACCTACAGGGCTACGGACCAAGAGTTGGAAAGTGGTTGGATAGCTTTTTTTCAGCCAGCACAGACATGATGAGCCGAATGGCCGTCTTCCGTGCTGCAGATTTGAATGATTGATTCTATGAATCGGGCATCCAGATGCAACTAATTGCATTTCTGATGACTAAATATAACAATAATAGACTTCACCATTGGTTATGACCTCAATATAACCCGCATGGTCTAAACTTGTGAACTTTAACTTTTTGGGCGCTTGTTGGTAAAAGGGTAAGACGAAAAGCAGAGTGTGTGTCTTTTTTGATTTTTGTGACTGCTTTACTTCCATAGTTTTTGAATGGTGGTAAATATACACGTGATGTACATTTAGCTTGAGTGTAGCTGAGGCTTGTTTTTCTAAATAGCCACACCTGTGGTTAGTCAGTGATTTCTATTGGACAACACTGATTTAGGTCACACAGACTAAACACTTTCCTCTAATTATTTCATCTGAGAGGAAACTGGAAGCTGGAAGATTCGTCTTCCATTCACTGCTCATAGAATCTCACAGCACAAAAGAAGACCATTGCGCCTGTGCCGTTCCTGGAGACTCTCAGACAATCCGAGAGGGTGGACAATAACCCTACTCGTGGTCCTGCTCTCTTTTCACACTGACCCTTTCTGCTTGGTCTTCCCATTAGCCCTGCGGGTCGACACTGCACTCATCTCAACTCCAGCTATGCCCTGCCTCAGCGACCTCTTACACAAATCTAGGTAGCAAACAGCACAAAGCAGCTGCACACCACGTCAAATCACTCGTCTTACTGATTACCTCTCTGCCAAGAACTGCCATTTTTGGATTGAGGCCTCCAAGCACCAAGGCTACCCATGATGCATTTCAGCACAGCCACATGTTAATCTTCGCTGCTGTTTTGTTACTTGTTTGTTTAGTCACCTGTTTAAATCCCGATTTATATAAGGAGCCACTGGATCATTCGGGCAAACATTCCAGCCACTTCTTCAGTTTAAAGAACAAAAAGTTATAGCCTTACAAATCTTTGCAATGGATGCCTCTCTTGTTATGCTTCACTTTACAGCATGGGTGCAATTAGATGTCATGCATTGCAAAGTCCAGGACAGAATGGTCGACTGATCATTCTCCAGTTTACCAAGGTGTAAACTTCTTACTAGCCTACTGAATGGTTAGTTTACAAACTATACAAGAAGCTCATTAGTTTTTAGTGCCTTGGTTTAATTCATGTTAATTATCATGTTAAAAAAATTAATAAGAATTTTTTTTTAAATTGTTTATAGTATAGTTATAAAAGTGGTTAAAAAGGTGCTAATTTCACCCAACTCAGTAGGGAGTTTATGTCTTAAACCAATGTTTAAAAAAACTACCTGATGTCAATCTGATTTCAAAAAGAATATATAAAAAGAAAACAGCAAATTGCTGGACTAATTCTGAAGACCACAACCTACCTGGATATCCATTGTATGGGATGCCTGCACACATGGAGGAATCGCAATAACCAGGAGGGCCAGGAGGACCTCGAGTCCCATAATGTCCTTGACGACCAGGTGGTCCTAGGGGTCCCATTGGACCTGGAGGACCTGTTGGGCCAGTTCTTGATTCTCCTCGTGAGCCTGGATAAAAAGATAACACCAGAGAGATTAGGGCAGAATCAGCACTATATTATTGTTTAATTCTCTTCTAATTTTCTCCTCTCGCCTCCTGAAGATGTTGGGGTACAGTTCCGGTTGTGCCTGCAGTCCTCTGGTACCTAACCTCCGCCAACCCGCAGTGGTTAATTTTTGTATGTGAGCCTACACAGTGAGTGTAGGCTGGATATTGCACCATGGGAAGAATAATAGTTGTGCTCGATTCCATCCACATCTTACACACACACGTGCGCACACACATGTATGCATGTGCACACACTAAGGCACACATGCACGTGGTCACATACACACACAAGTACTTACCGCCAGGAGTCACTGTTGAGTTTAAATGGGTAACTCACTAAAATAGAGTAATGTAACTCCAATTGAGTAAGCTTTCATAGAATCAAAGTATAGTACAGCCTGAAGGAGGCTATTTGGCCCATCGAGTCTGCACCAGCTCTTTCAAAGCGCTATCCAGTTAATCCCACTCCCCCACTCTTTCCCCATGTTCCTGCAATTTTTTTTCCTTCCAGTATTTATCCAATTCTCTTATGAAGGCTATTATTGAATCTGTATCCAGCAGACAGTTCATTCCAAATCCTAACTATTCGTTGCGTAAAAACGTTTTTCCTCATGTCGCCTCTGATTCTTTTGCGAAACACCTTAAATTTGTGCCCTCTAGTTATCGTCCTTTCAGCAATTGGAAAAAGTTTCTCTCTATTTACTCTATCTAAACCCTTCATGATTTTGAACACCTCTATCAAATCTCCTCTCGGCCTTCTCTGCTCTCAGGAGAACACCCCCAGCTTCTCCAGTCTCTCCACGTAACTGTGAGCCCTCATTCCTGGAACCATTCCAGTAAATCTCTTCTGTACCCTCTCCAAAACCTTTCATCACAGATCTCAGACTGGGTGAGTGATATCCCGCACCTAAGCCATAATGTGCCTGCTTGAGTAATGAATAGAAAAGCATGGAGTTCGCCAACACTGATACCCTCATCTTGAGAGGTAAAAACAAAAATCACCCACTTTTTTCTTGTTATTTCTTTGCTGAAAAGAAGACTGTTATATCTGGAGCGAGGAATGAAATAACTGCACATGTGCATTAAAACAGGAGCGGTTTAAAATAACTTATGCCGTTTTTTAAACTTGGAAACCTTGCCTCTAACCCCAAACCTGCCTGGCAGCTGTTCCTCATTCTGTCTAGACTACCTCCACGTAATTCAAGAACAGTCTTCTGTAACTCTCAACATATGTTGTAAATGAAACCACAAAATTACCGCCCCCCCCCATACCAACCCTCATGGGGTTTCCCCCAACCCCCACCCTACCTCTGAAAATAAAATTAAAAATTCTGATCGCTGGGATTAAAAATTACTCATCATTTACTTCACTTTTATTTTCCACGACCAATTGACTCCCATTTAATGACTGAACCATCCATCTGGGGGTAGGAGGTAACCTGCAACGAATGAACGCACGACTCTGCTTTTTTAATTTTGAGCTATGGTTGTCTCAGGGGATAGCCCACCTTAAACAAATAAAAAAAGGCGCCACCTTTGCCTCTCTATGACCCATGAGGGGTTGATGTAATGTCTGTGTAGGAATGAGCCGCAGCAAGGGTAACAGAATAACTCAACCTCTGCTACTGAGCAAGCCATGTGCACTGCTGATTGTGTGTTTTTTTAACAATAAAAAATGTCTGCTTAAATAACGGTTTTAGAACTCCCAGGACACGATATGATTCAATACTCCATGAATCACTGCCCATCAGCGACTGGCACCTTCCTTTCCAGAAGAGTGCTTCTGCCAATGAAGTTTTATGAAGGAAGGAGGTATGAAAGGGGGGGTTCATCTAAGGGTCGCCAATCACGTATTGCCTCCAGGAATTAAAGTTTAATCTCTAAGACTGCCACGAGCAACCCGAGATAAAAATCACAAGGGGTGTAAAAAAAACACCACCACCTTCTCAGGCCACGTGCCGACTCAGCTCAGCCTTGGTCTAACTTAGATTTATTTTTAACACAGCAGAATTTTTGGTATGGAAATCTGGAGCTTTTGATACTTTTTTCAGGGAAAATGGGAGTTGCTGAGCCAAAAATTTCCAAGCTTTCTCTTATAGCTTAATGGTTGAAAGCTGAGAAAAAAATAATTCGCCCCGAAGTTCATTCCGAGTATTGACATTGAAGTCAATGAAAAGGAAGATTGCACAGGGCACCTCATGGGCAGTCAATTCACTATGCCCATTTTAAACAATTACCCAAAGTTAAAATAACCCCCAAAATATTGGCACCAGAACTGAGTAGAGTGGAGCAATCTGTTTATTTCTTTAATTCACTTGCTACCCCGACAAATTTGGAGCAATGAAATCTTCTGCATCATGTGACTTGCACACGTTGCTCCATGCAATAGTTTGCTCATAAATAAAACTACATACCAGGGGGTCCAGGTAAACCTCGCGGCCCTTGTTTGCCGATACCTGGACTGCCTCGTTCACCATTTTCTCCAGAGGCACCTAGCAGCGAAGGAGAAAAGACGTGCTATTGAGAGTATGATGTAATACTGAAAGATTCAGACAGTTCATTAACAATGAAGCAAAAATAAAACACGAACATGCCGATATTCTCTACTTCTAGCTTAAAAGGGCCATTGCTGCCTCAGTTATTGAATATTTTAGGATGGAATAAAAGCAGATGATGCCGGTAACGCCCAGTCAATCCATCAGAATTTGCGAAGAGCCAAGTCAGATTTTTTGCACTAAATTCCTATTTTACGATGCTAATTATGTTGCTTAATTCAAATTAAATCTGAATTTGCCGATCTTCTTGGAATTGTAACACCCAAGAGCCACTGCTTTTCGTGGGACCAAGAGGATCGTCCTCCTTGCCACACAAAACAAAATCTCCCCACATCTGCCGGGCCATGCCTCGGGAAATAGTATGGGCCTCTTGCTAGTGGCATCAGGTGAGGATACCATGGATGTGATCATATCGGGTTGGGAGAAAGGTAGCAGGTTCAAAATCAAAGCTTTCCCCTCATTATGTGCCGGAACCATCATAACCCTTCCTGACAGCCGTTAGCAGTTGGTGCTGAACGCGATTGGTAATGTTGCGGTGTGTTGGCTGCAATCTAAGGATTTTGGACTTTACCGGTACTGTTTACTAATCTGTAGGAAAAAGGACGACGGTGTGCCTGCTATCATTGCTAAAATAGCCTTGTCAAAATTTTGCACAGACAATTCGTAATCAAAGGTCAGCCTGCTTCTCCCAGGCCCAGGAGAGTACAATGCTGCAGGTAACAGTTAGCTGTTCATACAGGACTCCTGTTGACTTCCCAGTTATGCTGCCACCCATCTATAATAGCTAAAGTTGGTTCTGATCCAACCAAGGTGAGCCATTGCCCAAGGACATTATTCCTGTCTCAAATTTTTGGCAGTGGAGAGGTTATGGGGGAGGTTTGAATTAGAAAGCATTTAGTTGAAGATGCAACACCAAGCCACTACACACATGAAATGTTGAACCTTCTCTTCTTCATCTTTACGTTTTCACCATACACTAATGCAAGTGGAACATTCTGAACAGCAACGAGCTTTAAGTCTGGTTAGCACACTTGAAAAGACTAGATTGAATGTCACATACCTCTTTCACCGGGTCTGCCTTGAACACCAGGTGTTCCTGGGAATCCTGGTGGGCCTGAGGGCCCTGTTTCTCCGACTGCTCCGGTGTTACCTGTTGCTCCGGGTGGTCCGGGTGGCCCAGCAACAGCCCGATTGTAGTAACCATTGGGGATCTGGTTTATCAACGAGTTCACTCTTCTCATCTGGTCTGCAAAAGTTAACGGAATATCTTAAGCCAAAATCTGTTTTCTTTATGTAATGCTGTGAATCTAGTTCTGTTCTCTCCAGAGCTCCCAATCTCATGAAAGAAGAAGACTAGCATTTATATAGCGCCTTTCATGACCACCGGACGTTCCAAAGCGCTTTCCAGCCAATTAAGTACTTTTAGAAGTGTAGTCATTGTTGAAATGTGGCAGCCAATTTGCACACAGCAAACTCCCACAAACAGCAATGTGATAATGACTAGGTATATTTTTTAGTGATGTTGGTTGACGGATATATATTGGCCAGGACACTGGGGATAACTCCCCTACTCTTAGAAATAGTGCCATAGAATCCTTTAGATTCAGCCTTCAGGGCAAACAGGGCCTCAATTTAACATCTCCTCCTAAAGATGGCACCTTCGATCTCAGGAGTGTCAGCCTAGATTATTGTGCTCGGGGGCCCAAATTTCCCCATGAGTTGCAATGTTTTTTTTGGTGCAACTTGATTTTTCTAGTGTATCTTTTTAGTTGCTAATATGGCCATTTAATTTGCGCCAGTGTAAGTGAGTTAGTTAGGTTTTTTGTTAGGTCAGTTTTTTTTCCCAAAAGGAGGCGTTCCCAGCCACTTACACCATTTAAGCCAATTTGGCCAGAAAAAAGTTGTACTAAACTAACTTAGGGCAGCGTATGTGTCCACTTTTGTCCGTACAGAACGACCTTACTTATAGTTAAGGAATCGGCGCAAGTAACGACATTTAAAGCACCACCAAGCACCAAACAAAGCACAAAAAGTAATAAGCAATTACTTAACAAATAGAAACATAGAAACATAGAAAATAGGTGCAGGAGTAGGCCATTCTGCCCTTCGAGACTGCACCACCATTCAATATGATCATGGCTGATCATGCAACTTCAGAACCCCATTCCTGCCTTCTCTCCATAGCCTTTGATCTCTTTAGCCATAAGGGCCACATCTAACTCCCTTTTGAATATATCTAACAAACTGGTGAAGAAGTTTCTCCTCATCTCGGTCGTAAATGGCTTATCCCTTATCCTTAGACTGTGATCCCTGGATCTGGACTTCCCCAACAATGGAACATTCTTCCTGCATCTAACCTGTCCAATCCCGTCAGAATTTTATATGTTTCGATGAGATCCCCTCTCATTCTTCTAAATTCCAGTGAATATAAGCCCAGTCGATCCAGTCTTTCTCCATATGTCAATCCTGCCATGCTGTGAATCAGTCTGGTGAACCTTCGCTACACTCCCTCAATAGCAAGAATGTCCTTCCTCAGATTAGGGGACCAAAACTGGACACGATATTCAAGGTGTGGCCTCACCAACTGCAGTAAGACCTCCCTGCTCCTATACTCAAATCCTCGCGCTATGAAGGCCAACATGCTATTTGCCTTCTTCACCGCCTGCTGTATCTGCATGCCAACTTTCAATGACTGGTGTACCATGACACCCAGGTCTCGTTGTACCTCCCCTTTTACTAATCTGTCACCATTCAGATAATATTCTGTCTCCCTGTTTTTGCCACCAAAGTGGATATCCTCACATTTATCTACATTATACTGCATCTGCCTTGCATTTGCCCACTCACCTAACCTGTACAAGTCACTCTCCAGCCTCTTAGATCCTCCTCACAGCTCACACTGCCACCCAGCTTAGTGTTATCTGCAAACTTGGAGATATTCCATTCAATTCCTTCATCCAAATCATTAATGTATATTGTAAATAGCTGCGGTACCCCACTAGTCACTGCCTGCCATTCTGTAAAGGACCCATTTATTTCTACTCTTTACTTCCTGTCTGCCAACCAGTTCTCTATCCACATCAATACATTACCTCCAATACCATGTGCTTTAATTTTGCACACTAATCTCTTGTGTGGGACCTTGTCAAAAGCCTTTTGAAAGTCCAAATACACCATATCCATTGGTTCTTCCTTGTCCATTTGACTAGTTACATCCTCAAAAAATTCTAGAAGATTTGTCAAGCATGATTTCCCTTTCATAAATCCATGCTGACTTGGACCGATCCTGTCACTGCTTTCCAAATGCGCTGCTATTACATCTTTAACAATTGATTCCAACATTTTCCCCTCTACCGATGCCAGGCTAACCGGTCTATAATTCTCTGTTTACTCTCTCCCTGCTTTTTTAAAAAGTGGGGTTACATTAGCTACCCTCCAATCCATAGGAACTGATCCAGAGTCTATAGAATGTTGAAAAATGACCACCAGTGCATCCACTATTTCTAGGCCACTTCCTTAAGTACTCTGGGATGCAGACTATCAGGCCCTGGGGATTTATTGCCCTTCAATCCCATCAATTTCCCGAACACAATTTCCTGACTAATAAGGATTTCCTTCAGTTCCTCCTTCTTGCTAGACCCTCGGTCTCCTAGAATTTCCGGAAGTTTATTTGTGTCTTCCTCAGATGTTGCCTGACCTGCAGAGTATTTCCAGCATTTTCTGAATTTATTTGAGATTTTCAGCAGCCGCAGTATTTTGTTTTTCTGTGGTTCAGTTGCTACACTTTGACATAGGCAGGATATGGGCTTGTGTGCAACACGCTGTAAGCTTTCAGAAGTTGGCAAGCATTAGTCTGCATGGGTATCGAACTCACCAGAAACCTGGTAATTGGGACATCCCATGGCAAAATGTGCTATTTAACCAATCGACCTGTCCAAAATGCACATACTTCCAGCATCCGAGAATTAAAGTCATTAAATGGATGAGTTAGGAAGGTTTTGTGTCTGGCCACAATGCATAAATTTATGAGGGGCCTAGATAGCGTAACTAGGAAGGACCTATTTCCCCTAGCAGAGAGGTCAATAACCAGGGGACATAGATTTAAAGTAATTGGTGGAAGGATTAGAGGGGAGTTAAGAACTTTTTTCATGCAGAGGGTGGTGGAGGTCTGAAACTCACTGCCTGAAAGGGTGGAGGCAGAAACCGTCACCACATTTAAAAAGTACTTGGATATGCACTTGAAGTGCTGTGACTTATAAGGCTACGGACCAAAAGCTGGAAAGTGGGATTAGGCTGGGTAACTCTTTTTTGGCCGGCATGGACACATTGGGTAAAATGGTCTTCTTCTGTGCTGTAAATTTCTATGATTCTAAGAGTCATTGATATATATACATACACATTAAATATATATATATATATTCCACTTGTAACATTGCTAGTTCTGAAGAGGAAAAAGCCCAAAGAATTCTCTTCATCTATTCTACACTTGAGCAGGATTTGTTTGCAAGAAACTGTTGACCTCTTAATTAATATTGCCTCATAGCTGAAGATGAGTTAAAGGCTGCCATCCAAACAACTTCACCTCTCTGGCACTTGGTTAAATATTTATTTATTTATATATCATTGTTTGCATTGTGCCCTTTACTACTTATTCCCTAGTAAACTCTTCCTCCAGGCAGGTCATTAGTTCTAGTTTGGCCCATGCCTTTGTGTACAGACTTCCGACACACACTGCTCCATGCAGAAAGACTTGCATTTATATAGCGCCTTTCACAACCTCAGGACGTCTCAATGCGCTTTAAAGCCAATTAAGTATGTTTGAAGTATAGTCACTGTTGTAATGTAGGAAACACGGTAGCCAATTTGTGCATAGCAAGCTCCTACAAACAGCAATGTGATAATGACCATATAATCTGTTTTAATGTTACATTTTTGACCCACAAGGGGCGGGGGGAGGGGGTGCGGATAGAGCCCAGGAAAAACCGGAAGTCCGGCTTTCCCCGCACGCTTCCACAGCATGCATGTAACGTCATGGGCAGGTTTCTCGCCCGGAAGTCAGTCTGATTGACAGGCTGGCTTCCAGTCGGGCGGGTAATGCTGAAGAAGAGGCTGCAGAGCCAGGTAGGTGTGAGCCCTGACTCCAGGGGCAGATTTTCTTAAAACCAAGTTTTAAATTCTCAAAATTGGTGGGATTTGAACTCGCGTTCTGTGGATTATTGGCCCAAGCCTTTGTATTACTTGTCCAGTAACATAACCACTACACTACCAAAACATGGCGGTGTGACAGCATCGTTTCAGGTGTTGAGGCTGGATGTAGTGCATCCCTGGAGCAGCCCTTTTCTGAAGCTATACTGTTGAACCACAATGTTGATGGTCACAGGAAACTCTTTCAAGCAGACGCTACGGGGTTGAAATTCGGTCCCGCTGCTTTTGAAGCGGTGTCACTGGCTGAGTGCTGTTTTTAACACCAGGCAGTAGGTGCTGCCTCAGTTTTGCCATCCAACGATAGGGGAGCAGTGCTAAAAGTGGCATTGCACACTCATCCTCGGGTGCCAACGGAGCGGCACCTCAATAGGCCTACCGAATTTCCCCACAGTAGGCTGCCGGCATGCAAGGTTAAAAAAAAAATGAAAAAAAGTTTCCGACTGGTCCCATTAATACCTTAAATGTAAAAAAAACCCCAAAAACACTTGCCTTGATCCCTGGACCCTACCACCCCAAGATCCCCGATGTCCCACCACCTATCCCAGCCTGTACGGACTCCTGCCGGTAAAGACACCATACTCACCTAATTTCGCAGCCGTGGTGGCAAGGGGGGCGTTACACGCTCGACGTTCCCCCATGGGTGGCGGCCGAGCGCACAGCGGTGCGTCTTGCTGCCGCCCCCACCGCCCAACTAAATTCCCAGTCAGCCCAGGAACAACATGGTCACTGCTGACAGTAAGGACTTAGCCGCCCTTCTCCAATGGCAACGGGTGGCGTTAAAAAACGAATTTTGACCCCAAAAGGAGGAGTCGTACCTATGAAGGAACATCAGGAAGACACTAACTCCTTGCTCAATGTTGGTAGGAGCGCATTGTCTTCCCCAACCGAGGTTACGTAATCAAAGGCATGTTTACGCAGGAGCTGGGATTCCAGGAGAGGGGTGCTCATTCTGAGCAGCTGAGTCCCCTTTTGCACCACGTCTGTATGTCACATATCTTTGCTGGAGGGCCAGTTATAATCCCCCATTTCCTGCTCCCCTCTCTAAGGACCTACAAAACACATTAAATACTGCTAGAGGAATAGAGATTGCGAATGTCAGAAGCACACTGTCAGTATAAAATGCTTTTGAGTTCAAGTCTTACCGACAAGCTCATATTTGCCTACATATCATAACTGAAGCCAACCTGCCTTTTTAAATATTTTTCACATTGGCATTTTTAAGGTGTTTGTGTATACTTTCCCCCTCCCCGGGAAACCTATCGACGCTGCAAGATATCGAGGGCCACACAAAATAATAATGACAATTGGCCTGTCAGCCGATCGCTATCAGGACGAGATTTTAGCAGTGAACTCAACTTGCAACAAAAGGCTTCATCTGTTCGCAAGAGTGAAATATCTGGATTGGCAGGTGGCAGGTAAACCCATATTATTGCCAATGCTCTCCAACTGGTGTGTCAGGTGACCGACAGTAAACCTCAGTTGCGTGGCACTGAAGATGGAAAGTATGAACGCAGCGGCTGAATGATGTGTAATCCGTTCCTTGCCCCACTCCACTCACATATTCAAGAGAATGTACATCAGATTAATTGCTGTCTCAAGTGCAGGAAACCAGGAACGCAGCAAACTACTTCCAGCTCTTGTCCACAAAAGCCCTGTGGTTGCCCTAGCAACCGGTAGTCCCACTTACTGTTCATCAGCTGCTCGCAGACTTGTCTTGAAATCGACCTCATCATGTTCTGGGAGGCGAAGTCTCCCTAGAAAGGTTAAAAAAGAAACACATTTCACTAATTCAGTTAAATCCAGGTTAAAAAAAGAAAAGAAAGATCTTGCATTTATATAGCACCTTTCACAACCTCAATACATCCCAAAACGCTTTACAGCAAATGAAGTACTTTTGAAGTGCTGTCACTGTTGTAATGAAGGAAACGCGGCAGCCATTTTCCACACAGCACAGTCCCACAAACAGCAATGAAATAAATGACCAGATCATTCATTTTTAGGTGTTGATTGAGGGTTAAATTTTGGCCAGGGTACCAGTAAGAATTCCCCTGCTCTTCGAATGGTGCCATAGGATCTTCTACGCCTATCTGAGAGAGCAGACATTTAATGTCTGAAAGACCGTGCAGCACTCCCTCAGTACTACACTGGAGTGTCAGCCTGGATTATGGTCTCAAGTCTCTGGAGTGGGACTTGAACCCACAACCTTCAGACTCAGAGGCAAAGGTGAAGTCAATGGAAAAAAAAAACAGCTGTTTAGCGCTAACATCCAAGAGCAATTTCATACTTAGGATTGATCGCAGAATAAACTGTCTTTGGAACTCTTGTTCATTGTGAATTTTTACTTAGTAATATGCAAAATGTTTAAGGCGAGTCCTTTATTTAAAACAACCATTCCAGTAATCACTTGCTCATTAGTCCCCTAAATTCTGCTGATTATTCACAATGAAATTGAGGTGATTATACTACGATCACTAATCCCTTGGGAAAGATATGATCGCACACTAAAGACAGCTCCGATTACAATAAACCTAGCACTGGGCGGGGTGCAGGCTCAACAGTGGGTGTCGTGGGAGTAATTTTATTGCTGTGATTTCAGATCAGGGTATAAAGTGTGATTATAAACTAAAAGTTAACATTCACAGCTCAAACGATCTGACTTGCACCTTGGGTGGGCACCGAGCGAGCAGACCATTGAGCCACCTCCTAATTCCCTCAGTGAGATACCCGGGTTGTTTTGATGATGGATGAGCCTCACCTGCATGATGCTGGAGAGCTGCGGGTGTTGAGTCAGCACGCACAGACAGCTCGCTGTGGAGGCGGGTGTCGGGGAGGGAGGATCTGGCACACTGTGGAATCGAGCCAGTATTTCACTGTTGGGTGGAAAGCAATTGCAGCGAGGCGGGGGGGGGGGGGGTAGGGGCTTGGAGGTCGTTGTGGATCAGCCTGTAGCTCACTCCCAGGTATCCATTATCCCACTTTGGGGGCAAAAACACGAAGGCAGAATATTATCTGAATGGCGGCAGATTAGGAAAGGGGAGGTGCAACGAGACCTGGGTGTCATGGTACATCAGTCATTGAAAGTTGGCATGCTGGTACAGCAGGTGGTGAAGAAGGCAAATGGTTTGGTGGCCTTCATAGCTAAGGGATTTGAGTATAGGAGCAGGGAGGTCTTACTGCAGTTGTACAGGACCTTGGTGAGGCCTCACCTGGGATATTGTGTTCAGTTTTGGTCTCCTAATCTGAGGAAGGACGTTCTTGCTATTGAGGGAGTGCAGCAAAGGTTCACCAGGTTGATTCCCGGGATGGCTGGACTGAGATATGAGGAGAGACTGGATCGACTGGGCCTGTATTCACTGGAGTTTAGAAGGATGAGAGGGGATCTCATAGAAACATATAAAATTCTGATGGGTCTGGACAGGTTAGATGCAGAAAGAATGTTCCCGATGTTGGGGAAGTCCAGAACCAGGGGACACAGTCTAAGGATAAGGGGTAAGCCATTTAGGACTGAGATAAGGAGAAACTTCTTTACTCAGAGAGTTGTTAACCTGTGGAATTCCCTACTGCAGAGAGTTGCTGATGCCAGTTGATTGGATATATTCAAGAGGGAGTTAGATATGGCCCTTACGGCTAAAAGGGTCAAGGGATATGGAGAGAAAGCAGGAAAGGGGTACTGAGGTGAAGGATCAGCCATGATCTTATAGAATGGTGGTGCAGGCTCAAAGGGCCAAATGGCCTACTCCTGCACCTATTTTCTATGTTTCTATGTTTCTATCTTATTTTTTTATTTGTTCATGGGATGTGGGCATCGCTGGCAAGGCCAGCATTTATTGCCCATTCCTAATTGCCCTTGAGAAGGTGGTGGTGAGCTGCCATTTCAGAAGGCAGTTAAGTGTCAACCACATTGCTGTGGGTCTGGAGTCACATATCAGCCAGACCAGGTGTGGATTTCCTTCCCGAAAGGACAATAGTGAACCAGATGGGTTTTTATGACAATTTGGTAGTTTCATGGTCACCATTATTGATACTAGCCACCTGAACCCCTCGAATAGATTCCATCCTGTAACTTATTCTCAGGTATCCATTATCCTTTATATAAACCACATGAATCCCTCAATAACTGTATTGCCTTGTCAGGCTTAGACAGGAGAAATCAGTACATAGTACATTAGTACTGAAACAGATGACCAGTGCCGAAGAGTTACTTATTCCAATCAAAAAGTAGACTCTCACTCCTTGCTAAGAGATCCAATCGATTTAATTAACCAAAACAGTGATTGAAATCATGATGATATGCACATACTGGAGTAAGAACTCCTTTAGTCACTATTTGGGGCGACATTTTAAATGCGCAATACCAAACAGGAAAACGTCATGAAGCCACTGTTGAGGCTGCTGCTAGCTTCTGCAGAGAGAACTTCGGGAAAGTCGGACTTACATAATTCAATGATCATCAAACCAAACCAGGACTTTAGTGATTCGTAACCTAAAATGGTTGTTTTAGGGGCTGGAGCAGTCCCAGTCGATATAATCCAGCTCTTCTGAGTTGTTGTATTTCAAACAAAGAATGGGTCATGACAATGCAGTTGGAGGATACAATCTCCCAACACTCATCACTTACCCGGTCCCCTTTCTCTCCCTTTGAGCCAGTTTGTCCCTGTTTTAAAAAAAAAAGAATTCTTTTAATTGCATTATAATTTTAAATATAATCACTTTGACTGAATATGGAACTGAATATCAGGCGCTGCGCATAACGGGCGGCCAATTTGATAAAACTCGTTTTGCACCACCGGCCGAGACAAATTTCTCGGCCATAAACTTTTAACATCTACATTTTAACAACATATAATTAAACAAAATACAAATGCAGACATCACAATACAGATGTTATACATAGAATCATAGATTTAAGCATATTTCAATGTGCAAAGTTCCCTGATTAAACAATCAATAAACTCTGAATTACCTCAATTCTGTTTACTCAATAATTAGAATGTTGTGACTCATAGGCTCACATTAGCATCATAATAATACACTTGTGTTACAATAACTGGCATTTATATAGTGCCTTTAAAGTAGAAAAATATCTCAAAGCGTTTCGGGGTACAATTAGACAAAAGAAGGAGATATTAGCAAGAGCGACCAAAGCCTTGGTCAAACAAGTCGATGGGTTTTAAGGGAGATCTTAAAGAAGGAGTGGTAGGTGGAAAGTTACTGTTACATTGGTGTTGGGGGGTGGGTTAGGTGGGGAGGATGGTAATCCTAACCCACCCAGCAGGAAGCTGACACAATCAGATCGGCCACCTGATTTTACTTTCTGTTAACTTCAGGCTACTCAACCATGGAAAGCATCACAGCCAGGCCTGGTCCCAATTCATACACTGTGCTTTCCCATGGGGATCGCTGAGTAGCGATCAGGATAAGTCCTGTTTGATTGATCTCGCTTCCTAGTTAGGGCCAGTTGCAAGTTCTTATTGTCTCTTTGTAGTTGACACCGTAACTGCATGCTTTTAAACAGTTTCAGCCAAAAAGACCAACGGGTAGAAAAAGGTTTTGTGCAATATTTTAAATGAGTTGATTTGGAGTGATAGTCTCCGGTTACTGTTTGGACAAAGCAGGCAAAGGAAGTCCACCCCAATGTGTTAATCAATTCCTTGCAAATATTACAGAGATACTCCATTCAAAACATCAATCCATCGCATATATTACACAAAAAAACTTCACTACAACATGATAATAAATTCAGTGGTCCGGAATTTTGCGTCAGCGGTGGAGCAAAGGCATTCGCCGCTGGTCCCAAAGTAATCTTCGCACAAAGATCTTGCAATCTCTGTGCCGAGAACTTTGGGTTTTCTGACGCGTAATTCAAATCAACGGAGAATAGTGGAAATCCCCTAGTGCGAACTGCTGTGACGTCAACAAGCTGTCTAAGCAGCCAAAAAGCAGAATTAACAGACAGCAAGCAAGAAGTGGGTAAACTCTTAAAATCCTATCTTTTTAAAAACAAAGCAAAGATTGGTGCTATCACATGGAGAAAAGGCAAACCTGAAATAAAGATGCAAAAACTTCCAAAAGAAAATTAAAAAAAATTGTTTTGAACAGTTTGTTAAAAATTTTAATTTTTTATTAAAATGGATAAATTTGACACTGCACAAGATTAAAATTCATTTTTTCAGAGCTATAACCTTTGCTTAGCAGTCAATACACTGTTAAAAGCCCAGTTACACCTAATCTCTTTAGGTCAAACTTTTAGTGAGAAATGTAACAGCATAATTACTGCAGAAGAGCAGATGTGTTCAGCAGTTTCCATGATTTGAGAGATTACACTGATTGCTGGCTCTGTGGGGGAATGGGGGTCACAGCGCAGCCTGTGGAGCAACACTGCAACTTCAGGATTTCTGCATTAAGCTGCGCGAAAGAAAAGTTGCGGTCAGTTTCAAGGGCGAAATGACGGCAAACGCTGCCAGGACCTCAAATTCCGGGCCATAACAAATATTAAACAGCGAATCTTCAACAACATGCTAATCAATTCATTATAAATATCACACAGAACAACTTCAACAACATGTTAATCAATTAATTACAAATATCTCACAGAGGAAATTCAGCCGAACGCATTGACCAAGTCGTTAACAATAGGTCACAGAGGATTTTCATAGAATGGTTACAGCACAGAAGGAGGCCATTCGGTCCATCGAGCCTGTGCCAGCTCTCTGCAAGAGCACTTCAGCTAGTCCCACTCCCACACCCTTTCTCCATAGATCTGCAATTTGTTTTCATTCAGATACTTATGCAATTCCCTTTTGAAAGCCACGATTGAATCTGCCTCCACTACTATTTCGGGCAGTGAATTCGAGATCATAACCATTCGCTGTGTAAAAAAGTTTTCCCTCATGTCACCTTTGGTTCTTTTGCCAAACCCCTTAAATCTGTGTCCTCTGGTTCTCGACCCTTCCGCCAATGGGAACAGTTTCTCCATTTACTCTGTCCAGATCCCTCGTGATTTTGAACATCTCTATCAAATCTCCTCCAACCTTCTCTGCTCTAAGGAGAACAACCCCAGCTTCTCCCGTCTATCCAGGTAACTGAATCTACTTCCTAAGAGAACATGAAGGTTACCTTAGCTGAAGTATGTGTGAGGAATGCCCTCCCTTCATGGAACTGAGAGGCTGCCAAAACAACCACATTGATCTATTTGTGGTCCACATTCTCATATGTAGCTTTCTACATTTTTCTGCGATAGAACTATATCTGGAAACCAGTCTGAAATCCTGGAACATTACATTATTTTTCCTATGAGAATGTGCTGCAGAGCTACAAGCCTTTCTCAATCCAACTAACACAAATAATTTAACCCGCAAGAGTCCTAATGAGAAGTAGTTGTTGAATACAGAAGTTTATTTCATTGTTGTTTTATTGCTTTTCGATAGTTACAGTTTTGGCTAATATAATTTCCGTATGTTCTGGATGGGTAATAAATGGCACCCATATCTTAAAGATGAATAATAAAAAAGAAAGTCACAGTCTGATTTGACCAAGCCTGTCAAGATGCCGCCAACCATATCTACAATCCCAGGCACATCTACCGAGCAATGTCAATGGGGAATTAACTTCTCAGGCTCTGGATCAGCAGATTGGCAGATGCAGATTTGTACCGCTTGTTGCAAGGGCATCTGCAATTACCACATAGCATAGGGCTGGCACAGCCAGTGACATCAACAATAATCTGTGGCCTAAACCTTTGCTCTCCCTCCTGCAGGCATGCTGAACAAGACAAGACCACCACCTTCACAATCACTTTGCGCAATATCATCTCCACCATCACTTGCCCACAGACTGATGTTTCACCTTGAATTCCCTTTCTCTTCATTTTTGCCTGCCATTTCTTAGTCCCTTGCCCCTTCAATCTTGACGAAGGCTGTTAATGGGTTGCAATGGCCTTTGAGATTCGATGAAGTATTTCAGGACTTTAGTCACCCTATTGCGCCACTCCCTTTTAACTTGTCTCATCCCATTAAACTTCTCTTGCACATAATTTTTCATTCCCACCACCCGTTTTCTCCCTACTCCCATCCAAAAATGCACCTGATATTATGCTAATGAGCTGGCTTTGGAAAATTGTGCACAAATATCACACTTTCATTTGAGTGTGTTGAAAAAATGGTCAATCAGGTCTAAACTATACAAATAGTGGAAAATTTAGACTAAAGACTCCAGGGTAAACTAACAACATAAGACAACTTCATCAACTAGGCTCATGATAACATTATCATGAAGAGCACCACACTGAGTCCACATCTGAGTTTCATTTATTAACAGATCAGGAAACTAAAAAAATATTCAGCTTAAATCAGTTTGAGTATACACAGCTTGAAACAGTCAACAGTGAGAATCATAAAGGCTTTGACGTTATCGTGTTCAGTATGAGTGAGTGAATATTTAATGAATTGATCTGAAAATCCCCAGTGTGGGAACTTTAAAAGAAGCAGGCTACCACATTAAAATAGCAGGCAGAGGAAATTCAAACAGATGCATTAAACATTCGCACACTAATGTTGCACGGTGTGATTTCAAGGGCAAAGTTGTTTTCAAATGCCATCTATTCATTCATATGCACAGGAAGGAGAGAAATTAGTCCTCAGTAGTTAATAATGGGGAGGAGAAAAAAATCACATCATAGTTGTTGAAAGATGAAAATATTTCATTGCACAACAATTGGGGACAAATACATCAGGGAGAGCTGTCCCATGAAATTGGTCTGTGGTTTCAGGGACCGTGAGAATTTCTGATAAAATGCCATACAGCAGTAATATAGGAAGGTGTACATAATCTATTCAATTGTGCAGAGATTCAGTCTACTGCCATCATGGCAGTGGTGGAGCATTGTGTAATGTATATACCTGTGAGTAAGCTCATAAGTTTGTAGAGCTGTTGCACTGTGAGTGGCTTAGCCAGTTACGTGATATTCACAAGACTCAATAAAACCCCAGTCAGTTGGGTCTAAGTCATCCATGATGAGGTATGCAGTTGTGAGCTGAGTGGATGAACTGGTAATGTGTGGTGTGATTGTTAAATGTTTGTTAATAAACCAACTAGTTCTTGTGGCTATGAAGGATAGAATAAAAGGAAAAGGAGGTGGGGTAGCATTGCTGGTTAAGGAGGAGATTAAGGCAATAGTTAGGAAGGACATTAGCTTGGATGATGTGGAATCTATATGGGTAGAGCTGCAGAACACCAAAGGGCAAAAAACGTTAGTGGGAGTTGTGTACAGACCTCCAAACAGTAGTAGTGATATTGGGGAGGGCATCAAACAGGAAATTAGGGGTGCGTGCAATAAAGGTGCAGCAGTTATAATGGGTGACTTTAATATGCACATAGATTGGGCTAACCAAACTGGAAGCAATACGGTGGAGGAGGATTTTCTGGAGTGCATAAGGGATGGTTTTTTAGACCAATATGTCGAGGAACCAACTAGGGGGGAGGCCATCTTAGACTGGGTGTTATGTAATGAGAAAGGATTAATTAGCAATCTCGTTGTGCGAGGCCCCTTGGGGAAGAGTGACCATAATATGGTGGAATTCTGCATTAGGATGGAGAATGAAACAGTTAATTCAGAGACCATGGTCCAGAACTTAAAGAAGGCTAACTTTGAAGGTATGAGGCGTGAATTGGCTGAGATGGATTGGCGAATGATACTTAAGGGGTTGACTGTGGATGGGCAATGGCAGACATTTAGAGACCGCATGGATGAACTACAACAATTGTACATTCCTGTCTGGCATAGAAATAAAAAAGGGAAGGTGGCTCAACCGTGGCTATCAAGGGAAATCAGGGATAGTATTAAAGCCAAGGAAGTGGCATACAAATTGGCCAGAAATAGCAGCGAACCTGGGGACTGGGAGAAATTTAGAACTCAGCAGAGGAGGACAAAGGGTTTGATTAGGGCAGGGAAAATGGAGTATGAGAAGAAGCTTGCAGGGAACATTAGGACGGATTGCAAGAGTTTCTATAGATATGTAAAGAGAAAAAGGTTAGTAAAGACAAACGTAGGTCCCCTGCAGTCAGAATCAGGGGAAGTCATAACGGGGAACAAAGAAATGGCGGACCAATTGAACAAGTACTTTGGTTCGGTATTCACGAAGGAGGACACTAACAACCTTCCGGTTATAAAAGGGGTCGGGGGGTCTAGTAAGGAGGAGGAACTGAGGGAAATCCTTATTAGCCGGGAAATTGTGTTGGGGAAATTGATGGGATTGAAGGCCGATAAATCCCCAGGGCCTGATGGACTGCATCCCAGAGTACTTAAGGAGGTGGCCTTGGAAATAGTGGATGCGTTGACAGTCATTTTCCAACATTCCATTGACTCTGGATCAGTTCCTATGGAGTGGAGGGTAGCCAATGTAACCCCACTTTTTAAAAAAGGAGGGAGAGAGAAAACAGGGAATTATAGACCGGTCAGCCTGACATCGGTAGTGGGTAAAATGATGGAATCAATTATTAAGGATGTCATAGCAGTGCATTTGGAAAGAGGTGACATGATAGGTCCAAGTCAGCATGGATTTGTGAAAGGGAAATCATGCTTGACAAATCTTCTGGAATTTTTTGAGGATGTTTCCAGTAGAGTGGATAAGGGAGAACCAGTTGATGTGGTATATTTGGACTTTCAGAAGGCGTTCGACAAGGTCCCACACAAGAGATTGATGTGCAAAGTTAGAGCACATGGGATTGGGGGTAGTGTGCTGACATGGATTGAGAACTGGTTGTCAGACAGGAAGCAAAGAGTAGGAGTAAATGGGTACTTTTCAGAATGGCAGGCAGTGACTAGTGGGGTACCGCAAGGTTCTGTGCTGGGGCCCCAGCTGTTTACACTGTACATTAATGATTTAGATGAGGGGATTAAATGTAGTATCTCCAAATTTGCGGATGACACTAAGTTGGGTGGCAGTGTGAGCTGCGAGGAGGATGCTGTGAGGCTGCAGAGCGACTTGGATAGGTTAGGTGAGTGGGCAAATGCATGGCAGATGAAGTATAATGTGGATAAATGTGAGGTTATCCACTTTGGTGGTAAAAACAGAGAGACAGACTATTATCTGAATGGTGACAGATTAGGAAAAGGGGAGGTGCAAAGAGACCTGGGTGTCATGGTACATCAGTCATTGAAGGTTGGCATGCAGGTGCAGCAGGCGGTTAAGAAAGCAAATGGCATGTTGGCCTTCATAGCAAGGGGATTTGAGTACAGGGGCAGGGAGGTGTTGCTACAGTTGTACAGGGCATTGGTGAGGCCACACCTGGAGTATTGTGTACAGTTTTGGTCTCCTAACCTGAGGAAGGACATTCTTGCTATTGAGGGAGTGCAGCGAAGGTTCACCAGACTGATTCCCGGGATGGTGGGACTGACCTATCAAGAAAGATTGGATCAACTGGGCTTGTATTCACTGGAGTTCAGAAGAATGAGAGGGGACCTCATAGAAACATATAAAATTCTGACGGGGTTAGACAGGTTAGATGCAGGAAGAATGTTCCCAATGTTGGGGAAGTCCAGAACCAGGGGTCACAGTCTAAGGATAAGGGGTAAGCCATTTAGGACTGAGATGCGGAGGAACTTCTTCACCCAGAGAGTGGTGAACCTGTGGAATTCTCTACCACAGAAAGTTGTTGAGGCCAATTCACTAAATACATTCAAAAAGGAGTTAGATGAGGTCCTTACTGCTAGGGGGATCAAGGGGTATGGCGAGAAAGCAGGAATGGGGTACTGAAGTTGAATGTTCAGCCATGAACTCATTGAATGGCGGTGCAGGCTGGAAGGGCCGAATGGCCTACTCCTGCACCTATTTTCTATGTTTCTATGTTTCTATGTAATTCTTAAGCAAAGAACCCATGAAGCAAATACATTACACATTGAAGGGAAGATAATATTTTGAAGATAAAAGATCCCACAGATATCAACAGATGCATGCCAAGCGTTAACACTGGAGTTCCCTTCCACATCTTAATTTGAACCAAGGTATTGAATTAGTTAAGTTGATCACTTACTTGTGGTCCCGTGTCACCTTGTTTGCCTTGATTCCCAGTTTGACCAGGAGTACCTGGGTTACCTGGTGTACCCTAAAAAGCAAGAAGGAACATGTGAGTCTTAACAGTTTGTAACGAATACCTACCTAATAAAAGCAGACAGTTATATCTGACCAATGTAGGTCCACAAACACAATTAGCTGCTGAGTCAGAGATAGTGAAGATTGAGATTACTTGTTAGAGAGGGGAATCATATCCAACTTCATTTGAAGTTACATTTCTTGATAGCAGGAATGATTCTTTACTTGCCTTTGAAGGGCAAGTAACATTTTAAAAATGTCTGCAAAATAAGGAATATGTGTGATCCTGTTGTTGTACATATGCGTAACACACCATGGGGCCGAAATTCACCGTCCCGAAGGGACGGCTAGCACAGGGTTTGGGCGGCCGATCGAAAAAATCGATCGGCCACCGCGGTCGGCTACTTGGATTTGAGCGGTGTGTGCTTCCACCAGAAATGGCGGGGTGAAGCCGCTGGAAAGGTAAAAAGGTAGGAGTTCTTCAGGCAATGCTACCGTGAGATATTCAAGTCAGTGCTCGAACGCAACACCACTGGAGGTTTGCTGCAATCGGGGCCCTTTGGTAATGAAATAGTTTTATTAATTTTAGTGTTTTTATTTCAGATTCCAGCATCTGCTGTATTTATCTTTTCATACAGTTTTATTAATTACTAATGTTTTTATGTCAGATTACATCATCCACTATATTTATCTTTTCATATAGTTTTATTAATTATTAGTGTTTATGTCAGATTACATCATCTGCTGTATTTATCTTTTCATATAGTTTTATTAATTGTTTTGGCTTCATTAAACCTGCTGAGTGCTGCTCAGAGGTTTGCACATACTTTTGTCCAACTTTCAGGTCTGACTCTTTTTAGTGGAGGCCTGTGGGCTGCAGAGACCTGCTTGGCAGGGTTCACCCTGAGGATGGGAGGAGTGTTGGGAGGGCGACAACTGGTACAACTGCTCAGAAACAGGGTGGCATGCAGGAGAAGGCGTCACCATCAGCACCGTGCAGAGAGGCAGCAGGCAAGAGAGGCAGCAGCCATGATTCGTTCATTCTGCACCAGACCAGTGTGCCCACCGTATTGACCGGCCCGATTCAGGATTGCGGTTGGCTGCTTGGGGACAAACGATATCCCCTACCACTTGGCTGCTCACGCCACTGCAGAACCCCAGGACAGCGCCACAGCATGCATACAATGACGCTCATTGGGCCACTAGGTGCATCATCGAGTAATGCATAGGCATCCTTAAGCAGAGGTTCCGGTGCCTGGACTGCTCTGGTGGCACCTTGCAGTACTCTCCTCAATGGGTCCCCATAATTGTCTTGGTCTGCTGCATGCTGCACAACCTGGCCATCATGAGGGGACAGCCGCTGGAGGTCGAGCCAGCAGTACCACCTGAGGACGAGAAGGCATAGGAGGAGGAGGATCCCCATCGCCCCAGAGCTAGGAGGCATTGACCTATCACCACCCTGGAAGGGCCAGGTGCAGACTGACCAGCACCTTCTTGGGAGCTGGCCAGTCTAACATATATGGAGGTGCCTGACACCTCCCCTGCAATCTCCCTCCATGCATTATGTACTGGCGGTCTGCCAGGTCTCCCCACGTCAGGAAATTGTATTCTTCTTCTGTCCTCCACACCGTCCATCAGTGTCTCCAGCACCATATCAGTGAACCTGTTGGCTCTCTTACGTCAGCCATCCTTCCAACTCCTTCCCCCCTCAGGGCCTTGCTGCAAACCCTGGCCTTTAACAGGTTAATGGCTACATTGAAATATCACTGAGAGGAACATGAGGCCCGAAATTCAGTACTGCTGGAAAGCTGGTGCTCCCCCCACCTTTTTGTGGCTGTTAGAAACCCTTACCTGCAAGCTGAATTTTTCAATGGTGATAACGCTCAAATTAAGACAGCCATACCGCTGAAAAATCCACTTTGGAAATGTTCATTAGAGCTGGAACCCATTTGTTCACTTTTGGAGCTGAATATGGGGTGGCCCAGCCACGAAAAAATGTTGGCGCTAACAGCCACAAAAAGGTGGGGGGAGCACCAGCTTTCCAGCGGTACTGAATTTTGGGCCCCATGTTCCTCTCCATGATATTTCAACCTAGCCATTAACCTGACAAGTTAATGTCTGCATTGAAATAGCATCAGAGGAACGTGGTTCATGCACGTTATGAGAGCTCCACTAACTAACATTACTCCCGAGGTCCTCGCCATGCTGCTCCTGAATCAGAAAGTGTGTAAGGTGTAGGAAATGGGGGGGAGGGGCTGCGAGCATGATCTGACCTCTCAAAGTCTTGTGTCCTCAATACGTAGCCAGGATTGAATCAGCATTCACTTAATGTAAAATATACAACTTTTATACTTGAGTTTTTAAAAATAAATTCTCGTGATGTGGGTATCACTGGCAAGGCCGGCATTCATTCCCAAGTTTGCCTGAGAAGGTGGTGGTGGGATCTCATGAGACACGGGGGGCTGCTAGTGTGGGTCTGGAGTCACATAAGGAGTAAGGAGGATAGGTTTCCTGTCCTAACATTAATGAATCAGTCATTTTTTATTTTACCTGACAGCTTCTTGGTCACATTTACCGATATCATCTTTTTATTTCCAAATTTTAAAAACTGAATTCAAATTCTCAAACTGCCATGGGGGGATTTGAACTCACCTCCTCGGGATTATTAGTCTAGGCCTCTGGATTACTAGTCCAGTAACATAACTACTACAGAACTCTACCCATTTAGATGGCATGGTAGTGAAAATGATATCATAATGGTGTCTACTACATCCCTGTCAATGACAGAATGAGGAAAATACAGCGGCAGGCTCATTCTGACTTCAATGCACAAATCTAAAGCTAAACCTCCAATTTAAGTTAGTAGGCAAAAAGCCTTTTCGAGACACTCATACAGAAGTGGCTAGGAAGTAGTTATGAGGAGAGACAAGATACTGGGGCATTCTCATCATCATCATAGGCAGTCCCTCGGAATCGAGGAAGACGTGCTTCCACTCCCAAAGTGAGTTCTTTGATGGCTGAACAGTCCGATACGAGAGCCACAGACCCTGTTACAGGTGGGACTGACATTCGTTGAGGGAAGGGGACGGTGGGACTGGTTTGCTGCGCGCTCCTTCCGCTGCCTGGGCTTGGCCTCTTCATGCTCTTTGCGTTGAGACTTGGAAGAGCTCGACGCCCTCCCGGATGTACTTTCTCCACCTCGGGCGGTCTTCTGCCAGGGTCTCCCAGGTGTCAGTGGTGATGTCGCATTTTACCAGGGAGGCTTTGAGGGTGTCCTTATAACGTTTCCGTTGTCCTCCTTTGGCTCGTTTACCACATAAAGCATTTGCTTAGGGAGTCTCGTATCTGGCATGCGAACTACGTGGCCTGCCCGGCGAAGCTGATCGAGTGTGGTCAGTGCTTCAATACTGGGGATGTTAGCCTGGTCGAGGACACTGACGGTGGTGCGCCTGTCCTCCCAGGGGATTTGCAGGATCCTCCTACCTCCCAATTCCCTCTATCTAACTAGGTTAGGCTCTGGGGCTTCAGGGACTATGCTCATCAATCCTTCCTTGACAGTCAGTAATGTGTCGCGGTTTTGGGGTGCGTTGGATTTTGTCTATTGAAGCAGGGAAGGCTAAGGAGATTTAACGGAGGTTTTAATTTTCTGAGGTCTTTTGATAGAGTGAATAGGTAAATACTATGTCCTCTGGGTAGGAAGTCAGTGATGAGAGGCGCCATCAATTTAAAATAGTTTTTAAGAGAGTGAGGGGAGAGGTCAGGAGAAATGTCTTTACACAGGTTTGTTGGAGCATGGAATGCTTTGCCACTGGGAATGGTTGAACATAAGAATGAGGAAATAGGAATAGGAGTAGGCTATTCGGTCCTTCGAGCCTGCTTCATCATTCAATAAGATCATGGCTGATCTTCTGCCTCAACTCAACTTTCCCACACTATGCTCATATCACTTGATTTTCTTATATTTTTAAAATATTTTTCGATCTCTGCCTTGAATATACTCAACAACTGAGCATCCACAGCCCTCTGGGAGAGAGGATTTCAAAGATTCACAACTCTGTGTAAAGAAATTTCTCCTCATCTCAGCCCTAATGGTCGACCCCTTATTCTGAGACTGACCCCTAAGCTCTAGAATCTCCAGCCAGGGAAAACATATAGCATTTACCTTGTCAAGCCCCTTAAGAATTTTATTTGTTTCAATGAGATCGCTTCTCATTCTTCTAAACTCCAGAGAATATAGCCCTAGTCTACTCAATCTCTCCTCATAGAACAATCCCCTCATCCCAGGAATCAGTCTAGTGAAGTTACATTGAAGGTAGTCAGGCTACCTTCATTGCACTCCTCTAATATACTTCCTTAGGTAAGAAGACCAAAACTGTATACAGTACTCCAGGCGTGGTCTCACTAAGGCATTATATAATTACAGTAAGATTTATTTACTTTTATATTCCAATACTTTTATAAAGGCTAACATACCATTTGCTTTCCAAATTGCTTGAGGCAGAGACCAATGCATCTATTAAGGGAACATTAGATAACTATTTGAAGCAGAGGTTAATACAGGGCTATGGGGAGGGTGCGGGATAGAGAGGTTAATCTTGGATTGCGCTTGTCAAGAGAAGATACAGACATGATGTGCCCAATGGCCTCCTTCTGTTCTGGAGACTTACTGCTCTAAGTGTTTTGTTTTATTAGTTATCGCATTACCATCATGCAATTTTTGTCCCCATGTATTGGTGTGCTGCTTGGCCACGAGATGATGACACTGACACCAATTCTGGCTTCTCTCCCTCCGCAATGACAAGAAAACTGGCCCTCAGAATCCTGACAAGTTATCAGGTTCCTTACATTCCCATGATTCAAGTTCCTTTTAAATGTAATTCCAGTTCCAGTGGTTTCCTTGCTCTCTACTCACTCCCTGTGGACATGCTGTTCCAACAATGATATCATGGGTTGAATCTGAGCCAGGCTCTTTGCGTTATCTATGCAACTTGTGACATAATTCGGTGGATTGGAGCCAGTGTAAAGAGGGGGCTAATGTAATTTCAGTGACAGAGTGCAAGGTTTAAATTTAATATCGTGAACTTCCAAACATCTTCTCAAAGGGGTTGGATGATTATCCAGAGAGGAACAGGACGAGCGTGACAAGGTGAAATACCGATTGAGCTAACTGAATGCTGTGAAGAACGCAACGGGGGATAAGTTCCAACTTCAATGCAGAAGCAAAACTGGTTATGCACCCTGCCTAATTTTTTCTTTCTATTAGAATCAGTGGAAAAGTAAAATCAGGTGGATTATGTGATGGGTTTTACACCTCCGGCCAGATTGAACTTTACCTCCAGTGATTTCTGACCATGGAAATATCATGCCAAGGAAGGCAAGTCAAGGAGGTATAAGCATAGAAATGTCACCATCATAGGCAGTCCCTCGAAGCGAGGATGACTTGCTTCCATGCCAAAAAGGAATGAGTTCACAGGTGTTTCAATGAAGGATCTAATATACCAGATCCCGAATTACAAATTACATCTTGGAGTGTGGAAGATGCCTGTGCTTGGATTTGTTTAATGTGTGGTGGCTGTTGCACACCAGCCACCACACAGGCTTGACAGAGCTAGGTCTTGGTCCAGTGGCAAGGATTAACCAAGATGACTAGAGACCAGCTCTGCTGCACTGACCGAGTGCGCACACATATCGCAGTGTGGGCTGGCCCGTGCTGCCCCCGGGCCCTCACCTCTTCTAGGCCCCAGACTCACGCCTCTCCTGGGCCCCGGTCACTTCCTTCTACAAACTCTTGCCGCTCCTTCGCCCCTCCTGCCGTGCTGCCGCCGCACGTTGCTCCCCCTGATGGCCCCGGCCTGCTGATGGTCTTGCAGGCCGGGGCGGGCTGCCGCACGCTGCGTGGGTATAGAAGGATACCATTTGGTCTATCTATACTATAGCTTTATAGATTAAATGAATGACGGGTGGTAAATGTTCATCATTGTGCAGATTTGATGCTTTCTGTCCTTAATATTTAGTCTTAGTAAGGAGCTAGTGCCATGAAGTTTTAAATTGATGCTGTTAGGGTGAAGATTAACCACAATTCACAACATAATTTACAGACATTCGATAGCAGTATTTATTTCTGAAGACGTGACTTACGATTGGTCCCGGTGGTCCTCGAGGACCAATAGATCCTTGTTTACCTGGGAAGCCCTATAATACAAAAGAAATACAGTTTTAAAAGAAATCAACATGAGCTATTGTGCTTTTCAGCAATAAATGTACGCCCCTTCAAAATATCGTCCCAAAAACGTAATTGTTTAGTGGCACATTCTTGGCATCAGTCGGCTAGAATTGGAATGTGCAGAAAATCAGCCACTAATTTCTGTTGGAGCATATTTAAGCGGGACCATATATCTATGCCAAATATGGTCCATGACATCAGAAGGTTGGTCTGGGCCAGGCAAAGTGAATTCCCAAGTGGGGAATTTCCTCAGCTCTAGCCTCTCCAATATCGAGCGGCATGGATGCCTTGCAGACCAGTTGGCTTGATGCCGTTAAGTAGGGCCCACCTGAGGGTTCCAGTCCTGGAGACCCCCATCAAAATCCCAGCAGCAGAAAATCTTGTCAGCCCCTTTATGAAGTCAAATGGCCACTGGCGGGTGAAAGAGTGGCTAGCCGGCAGAGTGCAGTCACTGTTGTAATGTAGGAAACACAGCAGCCAATTTGTGCATAGCAAGCTTCCGCAAACAGCAATGTGTTCATGACCAGATCATCTGTTTCAGTGATGTGAATTGAGGGATAACTATTAGCCAGCACATCTGGGATAACGCCCCTACTCTTCTTCGGACCAGGTAAGGATAGCAGATTTCCTTCCCTGAAAGAAATTAGTGAACTAGATGGGTTTTTACAACAATCTGGTAGTTAAATGGTCATCATTACTGATACTAGCTTTTTATTCGAGATTTATTTAATTGACTGAATTAAATTCTCCAGCTGTTATGTTGGGATTTGAACTCTTGTCTCTGGATCATTAGTCCAAGCCTCTGAATTACTAGTCCAGTAGACAACCACTATACTACCATACCCTACTTTCCTGTTTCCTTTATTATATAAGTATTTCTGCTTTTCTTTCTTTGCTTTCTATTGTGAAGGCTGTAACAGACTGTGTTCCCTTCAACCATGCATTGCAGCTACATAACAAATGTTCCTCTATGAACCAATGACCAGGAGTCCCAAACTAACCCATTAAAACACTATTTGCAGGCACGATGCAAAGTAGGGAACTATGGATTATTCCTTATCACTGCTTTGCCCATTACAGTAGATTCATCTCACTTTTCCACCCCTCTCCCCATCTCCTGAAGGAACTGACTTCTACTGGGGTACAATCCATGAGTTTCCAACAGTCTTCTAGTGCCTCACCTCAGTATCCACTCTTCGTGTATGAGGCTTGGCGCTGACAGTTAGCAGACTGTTTGTCCCTGAGGGCAATGCACCCACAAATCGCATGTTGGGTAATTATCTCCCATCATGTTCTAACTCTCTGGTAGGTGACTTACTGAGAGGTGATCAAGAATTGGAACTCTGGCTAGGTTTTTTCCCTCTTGCTGGTCCGGGGCCGCTCCTGCACCCATCGCAGCTGAGATTAACAAACAGCATCGTCCACGGATGGGAATCTGAGGCTCTCCTATTCTTTATGGATCAATTCCATCCCAAACAATACCTCTTACCTACTGAACCACCTACAGCTTTAAATCCTGGGGAAAATCTGGAGGCTGCCTTTACACTGCATTATCAGCAAACTCAAGTTAGAATAAAAGAGGTGCACTTTCTAGTGAAGGAACATGTAAATTGTTTTAATGTCCCACATTGCCCCACCTGTCATTCGCCGCAATGTCACCATGCTCCGTGAGATGGAAAAAATCATGAACAACATCGCCCTTTCCATTCACGAAGATTTGAAAAACCCACCACGAAAGCGCTTAAAATCACGCCGGCCATTTTGGGAAACAGCAGCCAATATCCATGCAACTGGTGTCGAACCACTATCCAGATGGACGGAATCGCGGGATGCGGGCAACATAAAGAACCGATACCTCATCACTGACCCAATAGCAGAGGTCCCTGCCTTCAACCTCCCTCGAAGACAGTGGACCGCACTTAACCCAATCCGCATGGGGCACGGACGATGCGGCCACCTGCTCCACAAGTGGAAGATGAGGGACGATCTGAAGTGCGACTGTGGTCCTGAGTCCCAGACCATGGAACACATCACATCAACCTGCCCACTGAGATCTGTTGCAGGAGGCACCTCATTTCTCCACTCGGCACTTCCGAGGGCAACGAATGGATAGCCAAACTAGACAGCTTTTCCTGTCATATGAAATAACAACAGCAACAACAACTGTTTTATTTTTGAATGATTTTGAATGACTGAACTGGTACCTACCCTTGGTCCCTCTGATCCTACTGTACCTGATGGGCCGACCCGACCGATTGGTCCCTGTTAACAAACAAATCCTTCAGTCAGATGTTGCTATTAAATTGCATCATTATTAAAAAAGTATTATCCTGTGCACTTCCTAATGGCACAACATCTGACTTTAATCATTAGTCTGTAGAAACATACAAAACACACAAATACTTAAATCCTTGATACATTGCTAAGATCTACATTATAAATTGCTTCTTAAACTTTTAAAGGACGATCCTTTCTCGCAAAATAAACTGCCAGACGCATAGCATCCAAGCATTCCTCCACATTGTTCCACATTGACCTTCACAGAAGTGGAATGAATTGTAAACAAAAGTGTTTAAAATGCCCAGTGGTTTCTGTGCCCTTTGAAGTTGTACTGAGATTTACAGTGTGTTTAACACATTCCAGACCCCTCTGTTTCATCGAGTATTGGATGCTCGGGGCTGGGGGAGCGGATTACAAGGCAGTAAACCCAATGAAAGAAAAATTAGACAACAATTTAAATCGTGGCTCAAGCCAGTTTGAACTACTGCTGTCATCCATCCAATCTGGAAGTTTAAAAAATGTAAAACGTCATACAAAATCACAATATCAGGTCCTTTCGGAGCAGCAAAGGAAACCACAGCTCACAGAAATTTCTAGTATTAGCTATTTCAGTTGACTCTTGTCGAGAAAGAGCTTGGACAAAAAAATCTGGTTGAGAATGAGATTGTGGGTCTTATCAGGTATAGACTGAGAGAAGCACCATGCGACGTGGTGCTAACCTTGGGAAGGGACAAGACATCATTTGTGGAGTGCAACAGGCCAGGGCAGACCAGGGAGCATTTGAAAAGCCCGCTTTTTAGACTGCAATCTCACCATGCATGTAAAGAACCAATGATCTATTGGTTTATTGAGCTGACTCAGAAAGCCAAGGCATGTGAGAAAGAAGTCGCACAGGTATAGCCACCAAGATATTGCGAAATTGGAACTGCCAATGCTACAGCCTTCATTATGCACATATTTCAATTCAACATTTAAAGCATTGCAAGTGTTCTAATCAGAACCTATATGTAACTCGGTACCGATATGGTAGTGTAAAGATGTTACAATGAAAGTGATGTGCTTTTTCTTTAAATGCAGCGTCATAACAATTACAATGTTCATGAAAACGAATGCACCATGTAGGTTGGATGCACTGCTCATCAAGCATTCCCTGGCACAGCATAGGTTGGATGCAGGGTAAAGCTCCTACTGAACTGTTCCATCAAGCACTCGTTGTTGGAGCATTAGTCAGATGTAGGGTAAAGCTCACTCCACATTGCCCCATCAAGCACTCTAAGATCAAGTACCACTCTACTCCAACCCGGAGAGCACCCTTTGTGATACTTCCATTCCATATGGCAGTCATCGCTATGCTTCTCTGAATGAGATTCATAATCCAGTCCAATTTGTGGGCGATTTTGTGTTGCAGACTCACCAGCCTTTACAGTATGAAGTAGCTCCAGGGGAGAATAAAAGAGATTGAATAATGCTTACCGGTCGGCCTGCAATTCCTGGATCTCCTGCATCACCTTTCATTCCAGGGCGTCCCTGTAACAGACATAGCCCAGATCATCAGCACAGCAAACAAAATCGACCTATACATGTGCAATGATGCTCCCACTAGTGTCAACTATCCGAGGGGACCTGATGGAAATAACAGCAACAGAATGAGGTCATTCAGCTCATCAAGTCTGTTCCATCATTCAATTAGATCATGGCTGCTCTCTATCTTAACTCCATTTACTCGTCTTTATTCCATATCCCTTACCCAACAAAAATCTATCGCTCTCAATCTTGAAAGATTCAATTGTCCCAGCATCCACAGCTTTTTGGGGAAGGGAGTTCCAGATTTCCACTTTGTGTGAAGATGTGCTTCCTGCATAGCCTGGCTCTAACTTTAAGATTATGCACCCTTGTTCTGAATTCCCTCACCAAAGGAAATAGTTAAATTATTTGCAATTTAACACAGAGGCACATGCAGGTAAGATTGGTTTTGTTGTTTTAGCTCGAACATGCTTTCGGTCAACTCCTAATTATTCTACTATTACTCAGTCTTATCCTATGTGAAAAACCCTGCAACATTTTATTCATAGAATCATAGAAATTTACAGCACGGAAAGAGGCCAATCGGCCCATTGTGTCTGTGCTGGCCGAAAACAGCTATCCAGCCTAATCCCACTTTCCAGCTCTTGGTCCGTAGCCCTGTAAGTTACGACACTTTCAAGTGCATATCCAAGTACTTTTTAAATGTGATGAGGGTTTCTGCCTCTACCACCCTTTCGGGCAACAGGTTCCACACCCCCACCACTCTCTGGGTGAAAAAAGCTCTCCTTAACTCCCCTCTAAACCTCCTACCAATTACTTTAAATCTATGCCCCCTGGGTATTGGCCAGTGTCATTCCCTCCAATTAAGGATAATAACGTTTGGCTGCTTTATTACTTCCACCAATGTAGAGAGATGGAAAAAAGAAACATGCTATTTAGATGGTGATCTGAAATTTAAAAAAAGAGAACCTGCCGGTGGAACACCCACAAAGATCTGTGAAGAGAAACATCAGGTGAATGTTTCGGGCATGCAGAACCTTCATCAGATCTTATCGATCTGAAACTTTACCGTCTCTCAACAGATGATGGCAGAGCTAGTGTATTTCCAGCAATTTTTTTCTCTCGTTCAGATGGAGAGATAGATGGAGTGATGGAAAGACTGACATCCTAAATATGTGACAGGAGAGAAGTCAAGGATAAGATACAGCTATTTGACCCATTGAAGTTCACCACTCAAGTGCCTTAACTTTCTCATTATCACATCCAGCTGTATTTTCAATGTCCCTAGTGGTTTTGCCTCTATTATCTCACCTGGCAGATTATTCCAAACATTTATCACTCTTTTGAGTAAATTCTTCCTGATAACTATTTTAAATTTGCTTATCACAAATTAAATTGATGTCCCCCTACTCCTCTTTTCCTGACTTGCTTTGCAGTAATGAAGTAAAACTTTCCCTATTTTATATTTCATTTGTCTACATACCCTTAAGTGCCTTCATTCTTGACTGATGTGTCTGTCTTTCTCTAATTGTGCTTCAAAGCTCATTCTCTTTACCTGGGATCGGTCTATACAACTTCCCAATGCGTGCATACCAGAACTGAACACAGTACTCCAAATGTGATCTGACCACAGCATTGTATAATCTCTGAAGACTTGTACTCTCTACTGTTTCAGTTATATATCCTAGCATTCTATCATTTTAACCATTGAAAATTGTGTTATGATACTCCCAAGTCCCTGAGATAAATCTATTCCATATATTCTATAGTTAGAGCATGATTTTGGCCTGAACCAAGTCTCTAGCTGCATCCTATGTCTCTACTGCTCCTCATATTTTAGTGTCATCAGCAAATCAGACCAACATACCTTGGATTTCGAGATCCAGGCGTGTAAGGTAATTAGAAGCAAGTCCCTTTTGGACTCCATTCAACACCTTCCCCCGCTCTCCGTTTCCTATTATTTTAACCAACTCCCTATCCATAATCATGTTACATAAGAACATAAGAAATAGGTACAGGAATAGGCCATACGACCCCTCGAGCCTGCTCCGCCAATCAATAAGATCATGGCTGATCTGATCATGGACTCAGCTCCACTTCCCCGCCGCCTCCCCATAATCCCTTATCCCCTTATCGTTTAAGAAACTGTCTATTTCCGTCTTAAATTTATTCAATGTCCCAGCTTCCATATCTCTCTAAGGCACCGAATTCCACAGATTTACAAACCTCTGAGAGAAGAAATTTCTCTCTTTTAAATGGGCGGCCCCTTATTCTAAGATCATACCCTCTAGTTCTAGTCTCCCCAATCAGTGGAACTATCCTCTCTGCATCCACCTTGTCAAAACTCCTCATAATCTTATCCATTTCGATAAGATCACCTCTCAGTCTTCTGAATTCCAATGAGTAGAGGCTCAACCTACTCAACCTTTCCTCATAAGTCAACCCCCTCATCCCCGGAATCAACCTAGTGAACCTTCTCTGAACTGCCTCCAAAGCAATTATATCCTTTCGTAAATATGGAAACCAAAACTGTTATGTCTGTAATGCATTAATGAATGATTCCATGAGGCAATGTGTTGTACTCAAACTGTAGTGACCTTGGTCCTTTATTCATAACTCCAGAGTGAGGCACAAGCATGGTGGGCAGCCTTTTATACAGGGCCCTACACACCTATGCAGGTGACCCTCAGGTCTCCCACCGCAATGCCCTCTGGTGGACAGCCTCTGCCACAGGGGCAGAAAACCCCGATCTCCACCAGTTACACCCTCTAGTGGTGCCAGTATAGTATATACACAGTGTAAACCTTATTGATAGTACATCAGGTAACAAGTCTCCATCTTATGCAATTATACAGTGATTACACAGAGAGTATATCTATAGTCTGCATATATAACATCACTCTCCCCCAAGTCCTTTGTGCCAATTACCTTTGCACTATGTGCTCTGGCTTAGCTCTCCCCAGACTTAAGTGCCAATAGTCCTTGCACCTTGGCTGTGTTTTGGCTTCGCTCTCTCCCTGTTAACCCCCAAGTACTTTTGCCACAACGTTGGGTGGTGGTTACCAGTTTGGATGGTTAGATGATGTAGTGGAGGTTCCAGTGGATTCTGGGTGTGATCCATGTGTGTGTCCATGGCTACATACATCCATTCCCCCCACCTCCGCCCCACAGCGAGACCATGCAGCAGGCCTGTTACATTAACATACAGGATCAGACACAGTGCAAGTACAAAGAAAGGAAGTTACAGTTTGTATCGTGACACCTTGGTTCAGTGACTTACATTCGTTACATTTTGCAGTCGTGCAACGTTGGGTAGTGGTAGATTGCATTCATGGTTCAGTCATGGTAAGTACTGCGTTGGCAGCACAGGTATGCGAGGACGCTAGTTCCAGAGCAACCGGACAGGATCCTAGTTGTCTGATAGCGGCGCTGTGCCCCCTGCTAGCGGGGTGGACTTGGTTCGCTCACCAAGCCAGGATTCAGGGCCTTTGCCGTTGCCTAGTGGTGGGCAGAGCCACAGATGTGTGTGGCCTCCCTGTCCTCCTTTGAGGGCTGCAGAATCTTCTGTTTGCTCTCTAACCAGTGTTGGGAACCTGGCTGTTCCAGGTCCCATTTGGGGAACCCGTTGGTTCTGACCCATCACTCCCGGACATGGCCGAGGTAGCGACTGGTCTGGGGGCTGCACCACCTCCACCCGGGGTGGTGGGCAACGGCGGCCGACTGTGCATATTGGAGCCATTTTCGTTTCCAGGTCCGTAGCGAAAAGTGCCATCGAATGCCTGCAGCGTGGGATAGACCTGGGGCAGGGTATCACGATCAGTGCCTTCACCCTCTTGAGGTCGCTGGCCTATAACTTGTGGGGACACCTGGGGCAGGGCATCTGGATCAGCGACTTTACCCTCCCGAATTCCCTCGCTTGCTACTTTTGGGCACGCTCTATTCTCGACATCTCGCAACAACATTTTGTTCTTTACATTACGAATAGTACCGGCATCTCGCAACAACATTTTGTTCACAATCTTAATCGGTTCGTTACTTTGATTGCCATGCATACAATGTCTCTTTAAGTTCAGTTGGTTGCAGGTCTCCTTTAAGAGAACCCTGCTGGCTTTACCCCAATCAAATCCTTTGTTAGACACCACGTGTTGGTCCCTCAGCGTTGCACCTCGTGATATGGCCGCGGCCATCTTTATTTTCAGCTACGCTGCACCTCGCTACAGCAGGGACACCATCTTGCCTCTGTCCTCGAGGTCGACTTCCTTAATCCTTCTCTCCCACGATTCTGCCACAAAAGCTGGAAGAGTGCCTGTGAATTCAATCTTCCTCCCCAGGAGTCCTGCCATTGGAGCTGGGAAGGTACTTTTAGGTCGTTCCGGTCGGATCATTGCCACACAGTCGTGATGGACGGTCTGTGCCTCAGGTGCTGCGCTGGTCTGTTCTCTGGTGCCTGGCCCAAGCGAAGGTGAGGTTTTTGCTCTGCCTCTGAGCACGGGGGGCATCGATTGGTGGAGTGAAGAGGACTTCCCATTTTCAATGGATCTTCCCCATCCGCCTTCTTCTGAGTAGCATTGGACCATCACCTGCAACAATCCACAGAGGTAACTTGTGCACCACGCCATTATGGATTACAATTCCATCCGCACTACCAATGACTGGGATCAGCTCCTTGGTGTAGGTGCGCAACTTTTCCTGTACTGGAACCAGCTCTGGTTGTTTTTCGTTCCATAGCCTCTCAAAGGCATCCTGGCTCATCATTGACTGGTTCGCTCCCGTGTCCACTTCCATGAAGACTGGAACGCCCGTTTATCTCAACTTCCATCTTCACTGGAGGACAATCGATGGTGCAGGTATACACTCCATACACGTCTTCTTGGGGCTGTGCTGCCTCTCTGGTCAAATCATCATACTCCCCGTTGGATTCAAAGTCATCTACCGACTCCTCTGCTAGACGGTGAGTCGTATTTCTTTTACACATACGCTGGAGGTGGCCCTTCGTGTTACAGGCTTTGCATACATACTCAGCAAACCGACACTGGTGAGCCCTATGGTTTCCCCTGCAACGCCAGCATGGTGCTACTCGATTAGCACCCCTCAGCGGACTCTGAGTTCTGGAGCCATGAGGTCTGTGCTCTCTGCCCTGGGCAGAGCCACGTTCTACAGTCTTGCCTGTGAAAGGCACCATTCTGTGTACAGTACTTGCCGGGTTTGAGTCCACAGGATAAATAATTTGCTTGGTGCTGCAGGTCGAGGTCATGAACGCCTGACTGATGCAGATGGCCTTCTGCAGGTTGACTGTGGTGTCGACAAATAATAGCTTGTGAAGGAGGCCCTCGTGGCCAATTCCCATAACGAAGATATCTTGCAATGCTTCGTTGAGGCGCGTGCCGAAATCACATGGTACCACAAGTCTCCTGAGTTTGGCAGTATTTTTTGCAATCTCCTAGCCCTCAGGTCTGTGGTGAGTGTAGAACCTGTGCCGAGCCGTGAGGATGCTTTGTTTTGGGTTTAGTTGGTCACGAATTAGTTCAGTCAGCTCATCGTATGTCTTATCCTTGGCCTTTGTGGGTGCCAACACGTCCCTGATGAGGCAGTAGACTTCGGGCCCACAACTAGTCAGCAGTATAACCTTGCACTTCTCCGCCAATGTGTCCGTCTTCCCTGCCAGGTCGTTTGCCACGAAATATAGCTCGAGCCTTTCCATGAAGGCATCCCAATCATCACCCTCTGCTAAGTCTTTTAGTGTGCTAAAGGTAGCCATAATCGCGTGAAAGTACATATTCTTGTCGTCAGTTGTTATGTGTGTAATGCACTTATGAATGACTCCACGAGGCAATGTGTTGTACTCAAACTGTAGTCACCTTGGTCCTTTACTCGTAACTCCAGAATGAGGCACATGCATGGTGGGCAGCCTTTTATACTGGGCCCTGCATACTTATGCAGTGACCCTCAGGTCTCCGACCGCAGCGCCCTCTGGTGGACAGCCTCTACCACAGGGAAGGAAACCCCAGTCTCCACCAGTTGCACCCTCTAGTGATGCCAGCATAGTAAATATACAATGTAAACCTTATTGATAATACATCAGGTAACAAGTCTCCATTTTATGCAACTATACAGTGACTACACAGAGAGTATATCTATAGTCTGCATATATAACAAAAACTGCACTCATTATTCCAGGTGTGGCCTCACCAATACCTTGTATAGCTGTAGCAAGACTTCCCTGCTTTTACACTCCATTCCCTTTGCAATAAAGGCCAAGATACCATTGGCCTTCCTGATCACTTGCTGTACCTGCATACAATTCTTTTGTGTTTCATGCACAAGTACCCCCAGGTCCTGCTGTACTGCAGCACTTTGCAATCTTTCTCCTTTTAAATAATAACTTGCTCTTTGATTTTTTATGCCAAAGTGCATGACCTCACACTTTCCAACATTATACTCCATCTGCCAAATTTTTGCCCACTCACTTAGCCTGTCTATGTCCTTTTGCAGATTTTTTGTGTCCTCCTCCACATTGCTTTTCCTCCCATCTTCATATCGTCAGCAAACTTGGCTACGTTACACTCAGTCCCTTCTTCCAAGTCGTTAATATTGATTGTAAATAGATGGGGTCCCAGCACTGATCCCTGCGGCACTCCACTAGTTACTGGTTGCCAACCAGAGAATGAACCATTTATCCCGACTCTCTATTTTCTGTTCGTTAGCCAATCCTCTAATCCATGTTGTACCCCAGTTTCCTGTGGTTAGTTGCCTTTTATATATAACTTTTGTCCACAGCTAGAGTACTGCGTGCAGTTCTGGTCACCACATTACAGGAAATATATGATTGCACTAGAGAGGATACAGAGGAGATTGACGAGAAATGTTGCCAAGACTGGATAATTTTAGCTATGAAGAAAGATTGGATAGGCTGGGGTTGTTTTCTTTAGAACAGGTGGCTGAGAGGAGAGGTGTATAAAATTCTGAGGAGCCTAGAAAGAGTGGAAAGGAAGGACCTATTTCCCTTAACATAGAGCTCAATAACCAGGGGGCATAAATTTAAAGTAATTGGTAGGAAGTTTAGAGGGTATTTGAGGAGAACTTTTTTCACCCAGAGAGTGGTGGGGGTCTGGAACACACTGTTACAGGGTGGTAGAGGCAGAAACCCTCACCACATTTAAAAAGTACTTGGATAGGCACTTGAAGAACCTTGGATAGGCTACAGACCAAGAGATAGAAAGTAAATCAATAAATTTGATGGAAATCTGTGACACTGCTAAATGGTGGTAGAACTTAGAACGAGGGGGACAGCTATTAGGCATGTTACTGAAGCAAATCTATTTTTATAAAAGATAGCCCTACAGCAATTAAACATGGCTGATCTATCTAGTTTCTGCACTCGCTGAGGTGACAATGTGTCAGTGGCTGCCCTCTTTTGTTCAGTGACTGTGATCTGTTTTGTCGTTGTTGCTAAGAACTCATATAGTGGAGAGGCTTTACAGCCAATGAAGTACTTTTTGAAGTGTAGTCACTGTTGTAATGTAGGAATCACAGCAGCTAATTTACACACAGTAAGCTCCCACAAACAACAATGTGATAATGACCAGATAATCTGTTTATTTTAGTGATGTTGGCTGAGGGATAAATATTGGCCCCAGGACACCCCCCCCCATTCTTCTTCGAAATAGTACCATAGGTCCACCTGAGAGAGCAGACGTGGCTTCAGTTTAACATCTCATCCAAAAGACGGCACCTCCAACAGTGCAGCAGTCTCAGTACTGCACTGGTGTGGCAGCCTAGCATTTTTATGCACAAGTCTCATGGAGTGGGACTTGAATCCACAACTGTCTGACCCAGAGGTGAGAGTGCTACGAACAGAGCCACAGCTGACACATATTACATCAGCATGATGTTAGTAGCCATAACATTATGGATGTGAAGTTGCACTGTGGGGTACCAGAGTTTGAATGCTCAAAACATTCGGATGAAATGCCTTTCTCCGCCATTTTAATGAATGCACGGAGAATCCTAACCCTAACCCTAAATGTTGCTCAAGTAGCAGACTTTGAAACCTCAGACAAATACATTAAGCCTTCCTATGGTAACCCACAGGCCGGTTTCAAGGCAGATATGTCGCAGATGGTTAGAAATGGTATTCTGACTCGGGAACAGGAGAACAGGCAATGGTGGGAGGAAGCTAAGTTGCGTGGCCTTTTGAAGGATCATCAAAAATGCTGCAGTCCGAATTTTGTACGAGGGATTAAAAGATTCCAATTAACTTGTACGATCATGTCAGTCAGTTTCTGCCTAAAAGGTCATTGTTCCTCACTTCGGTACAGGAGAAGGCCAATCAGCCCCTTGAGCCTGTTAAGGGTGAAGTAGCCCACAGATTGTATAAGTGCAAAGGTCTTCCACACGCGTCTTTTAAAATGAGCTAATCACGTTGCTGTGTTTGGTTCCTAGCAATTCGGTTCTTTTCTAAGTATACATGAGATGATTAACTAAATTATGCATTGTTAAAGCTGGTAATTATGTTGAGACATTTCCAACGATAACATAATTAGAAAGGGTTTTCCATCTGAGGCTGGTTCGTTGCCATGATATTCATTTGAGTATTTCGGTGCCAACAGATCTTGTCTTACTAAAAACCCGATGCCAATGGAGCAAAGCCATGAATGAAGTAGCAGATTGTTGAAAGATTAATTGAAACTGAGGAGGAAAAAGAGTCCTTAGCCACACCATATTCTGTCTTGCACAGTTATTAAAGACCGATGGTAATTCATAGCATTATAAACATGTTTCTTGCAGTGCATGGGGCAATGAGCGTAAACTGCTATTACATCCATCGTGAAGCCAATCTTGATTTTAAAACATGTTTATTTGTTGGATTCATTCATGCAGTGTCATTCAGCACTTTGGCTGATGGAGGCCTTTGTTTCAACAGTTGGACTATGGTTGTCTGAAGGCAAAACTTATACATGGAGGAATGTTTAAGTTTTGGAAAGCAGTGACAGGATCAGTCCAAGTCAGCATGGATTTATGAAAGGGAAATCATGCTAGACAAATCTTCTAGAATTCTTTGAGGATGTAACTAGTAGAGTGCACAAGGGAGAACCAATGGATGTGGTAAACTTGGACTTTCAAAAGGCTTTTGACAAGGTCCTACACAAGAGATTGCTGTGCAAAATTAAGGCACATGGTATTGGGGGTAATGTACTGACGTGGATAGAGAACTGGTTGGCAGACAGGAAACAAAGAGTCGGGATAAACGGGTCCTTTTCAGAATGGCAGGCAGTGACTAGTGGGGTGCCGCAGGGCTCAGTGCTGGGACCTCAACTATTTACAATATACATTAATGATTTGGATGAAGGAATTGAGTGCAATATCCCCGAGTTTGCAGACGACACTAAGCTGGGTGGCGGTGTGAGCTGTGAGGAGGACACTAAGAGGCTGCAGGGTGACTTGGACAGGTTAGGCGAGTGGGCAAACACATGGCAGATGCAGTATAATGTGGATAAATGTGTGGTTATCCACTTTGGTGGCAAAAACATGAAGGCAGAATATTATCTGAATGGTGGCAGATTAGGAAAAGGGGAGGTGCAACGAGACCTGGGTGTCATGGTACATCAGTCATTGAAAGTTGGCATGCAGGTACAGCAGGCGGTGAAGAAGACAAATGGTATGTTGGCCTTCATAGCTAGGGGATTTGAGTATAGGAGCAGGGAGGTCTTGCTGCAGTTGTACAGGGCATTAGTGAGGCCTCACCTGGAATATTGTATTCAGTTTTGGTCTCCTAATCTGAGGAAGGACGTTCTTGCTATTGAGGGAGTGCAACGAAGATTCACCAGATTGATTCCCAGGATGACAGGACTGACATATGAGGAGAGACTGGATCGACTAGGCCTGTATTCATTGGAGTTTAGAAGTATGAGAGGATATCTCATAGAAACATATAAAATTCTGACAGGACTGGACAGGTTAGATGCAGGAATAATGTTCCCGATGTTGGGGAAGTCCAGAAGCAGGGGACATAGTCTAATGATAAGGGGTAAGCCATTTAGGACTGAGATGAGGAGAAACATCTTCACTCAGAGAGTTGTTAACCTGTGGAACTCTCTATCGCAGAGATTTGTTGATGCCAGTTCGTTGGATATATTCAAGAGGGACTTAGATATGGCCCTTATGGCTAAAGGGATCAAGGGGTATGGAGAGAAAGCAGGAAAGGGGTACTGAGGTGAATGATTAGCCATGATCTTATTGAATGGTGGTGCAGGCTCGAAGGGCCAAATGGCCTACTCCTGCACCTATTTCCTATGTTTCTATGTTTCTAATAGGGAGCTTGGACGCAATATGGAATGATAGGGTTCGTCCCATTATCTCTTCTCTGGCATCTTGCTCACGAACAAAGCAATTCCTTGCTGAACAAAGAACTGAATCCATCTGTCTCTTAAATGTGTGCCTTTATATATATCCTCAAGCATGCAATTTTTCGTGAATGCTGACCAAACAGCGGGGCAGAGGCCGAAGAACATCTGTAGACACTGCAACACCCCAAATACTTCCTCTTCATCCAAGGTGATATAGCCCATTCTGAGTAAGACTTGGAACCCAGGTGTCTCTCACCCTTTGTTCCCATGTGAAATTTTACATCACCTTGGGTGGCAGCTGTAGTCTGGCACAGTTTGTAATTCCAGAAACTTCTTTTTTTTCCTTTTGAGACGCAGCCAATTGCACTTGAGAACAATTTGACAACCAAGGTGCAAGTGACTGCAGCTGCATGGAACAGCTACTTAAAGGAGTAACTACCCAACAAGGAGGCTGATTGACGGTTTCCAGTAATCTCTTTTGCAGCTCAGCTTATGGTCACTTATATGCCAAATGAAGCAAGCAAAGTGTTTGTGACTGGTACAACCTATTTTTTTTTTTAAATCGGCTCCAGATAAGCGGCTCCATTGTCAAATCTTCATTCATGATATCTTAAGTTTCTACCAAAAAATGGATAATGTGTTTTTTTTGTAATTTTGCTTGTGGTTGTTGGAAATCAGCCGTTGAGGGTGCAGATTATCCACCTGTTGAATCCCTTCAGTATCCTATTTAGTTTCAGAAATGTCACAATACTGGTACAAAACACATAAGTTATAAATACTAGCGTAGGGCATAACCTGTATAAGAAAGGCTGACCCAATCTATGGAGCGCTTTGATAGTGCATAGTTAGTGAGCCTATAGCAGCACAGAGAAAGCCTAGAAATAATGTGACGCACTGCTTCTCATAACGAGCTCACAACAACGTATCCTTCGTAGAAGAAACTTCTATCCCCTGTCGGTGAAGCAATCTCACCAATTAACACTTGTGGGAAGAGATTCAGGCTACAGGAATGACGTTTCTTCACCAGCACCTCCCAAATGCATGATTCCAGTACCGAGAAGGAGAAGGGCAGTAGGTGCATTCGGAAAACCACTACCTCCAAGTCACACACCATCCCGACTTGGAAATATATCACCGTTCCTTCATCGTCGCTGGGTCAAGATCCTGGAACTCCCTCCAGCACTGTGGAGGCAACTTCCCTACACGGACTGCAGCGGTTCAAGAAGAAGCCTTACCAACACCTTCTCAAGGGCAACAAGAGATGGGCAATAAATGCTGGCAATGCCAACGATGCCCACATCGCGAGAATGACTAAAACCCAAAATTGGAGTGATTTTTATTTATGGTTAACACCAATCTTCCAATAACCATTCCTCATCTCTTCTCCCCTCCCTCTTGAAATTCTGTCCTTATATTATTTGTAACAACTGCGTAAATCTGGGAAAAACATATTAATAAAACATATTTTTCGTCTCGACAGATGAACCACAGAGTTAGGGATTTGGCTCTTACTGAGTGCGCACTGGTCTGAGGCCAATGCATCCGGACTGAATTTAGTGAAATTCCGCCCAATCTGAAAAATTCAGCAGCTAATAAGAATGACTTCTGGCTTCTAATTATATAATTTTTTTTCAATGTAGGTAATGATTTTATCAGCTGTAAAACAAGTTGTTTGAAAGGAAAGGGGAGAATGCCTTCAAAGTTAAAAATATATATTGAAGGAATGTGGTATCCAAGAGAATTGTAAGATTCTGGAATTAGTCCTGTGGCTCATTTTTAAAAGCAAACTGAATTACATGTGATAATATTGGTGCTATAATGCATGCTGATAACATTGCAACACGACAGTGATATGAAGAGGGGGAAGTGAAACAGATAAGACTTACCAGTTCTCCTGGAATTGATAGTCCATTCAGACCCTGGGGGCCAGGGAGGCCTTGTGGACCTGCAGGGCCTTGCTCACCACGAGGACCCACTGGGCCCTGCGGAAAGGCAATTAAAAGTTTTATTATTTTTTGCTTTCTGCATGGCAAACAAAAATAAATCTGTTGCTGTTATTGCAGTCATCTGCACCCATTACACAAATCCATACATTGCTCCAAACCAAACATGCATAAATTTCGCCCGGATATCTGTTAGATGCTCACAAGTCCTCATGGCTCAACAGGGTAAACACTTCAGTCAGCGTGTAACAGAACCATTCAGACTAAGTTCAATCCTTGGTCTGTGCTGAGTTTACTGACTTGTTGTAATTTAGGGAAACATAGCAACATCCCACAAACAGCAATGAGATATTGACCATATAATCTGTTTTAGTGCTGTTGGTTGAGGGATAAACATTGGCCAGGACACCTGGGGAGATCTCCGCTGTTCTTCTCTGAACAGTGCAGTGCCACGGAAACTTTTAAGTCCACCTGAGATGGCCTCGGTTTAATGTCTCATCCGACAGATGACACCTCTGACAGTTTGGATGATGGGCTCAATTCTCTGGAGTGTGGACTTGAACCCACAACTGTCTAACCCCAAGGCGAGTGTGCTACCCACTGAGCCAAGGCTGAAACCTAGGCGGAGATGCCCCATGGCTGGTGAAGAGGAGGAATCATCAACCAGAGATCCTGTTCCTGACTGCTGTCTGTTAGGCCATGCTAGAAAGTATGTGCATGTATGTCGGATGAGGAGGGGATTGAGCTGGGTTGTGATGGTCCCAGCATTGAATAGCCTGCTAGCACTCATGGCTGACATCCACAGAACTGAACCCCAGCATCAATTAACATCTTCAGCACAAAAGGAGAAATAAAAACTTTCACACCCATCGGATGTCCCAAACGCTTTACAGCCAATGAAGTACTTTTTGAGTGTAGTCACTGTTGTAATGTTGAAAATGCAGCAGCCAATTTGCACACAGCAAGGTCCCACAAACAGCAATGTGATAAAGACCAGATAATCTGTTTCTTTTAAGTGATAAATAATGGACAGGACACCAGGGATAACTCCCCTTCTCCTCTTCAATATAAAGTGCCATAGAATCTTTTTCATCCACCTGAGATCAGACAGGGCATCGGTTTAACATCTCATCCGAAATACATCACCTCTGACAGTGCAGCAGTCCCTCAGCACTGCACTGGAGTGTCAGCCTAGATTTTAGTGCTCAAGTCTCTGGAGTGGGACTTGAACCCACGACCTTCTGACTCAAAGGCAAGAGTGCTACCCACTGAGTCACAGTTGACACTGAGAAAGAAAGCCAGAAGAAATTTGAAAAAAGAGATACTTACAGCTGATCCACTTTGACCTCTTTCGCCTCTTGACCCAGTTCTTCCACTTTGACCCTGTCAATTGGGCAAATCACAGAGAAGACTAATTAAGCACAGCTGCATCCAATGCAATTAGATTTCCTCCCTCGGTAACCCCCTGGTCTCACAAAAAGCTCTCAAACAAAGGAAAGAATGTCTGAGATGGTTGAGGTTGGTAGGTTCGGTGATTGAGTGTGTTTCATTACATATTGACACAATTAGTAAATTATACGCACTTATGGAACAAAACCCTGGCTCAACATATCCTTTCACTTGACATTGGGTAATTCATAATTGTCAAACCCAATCTTTTTTCTCCTTTCAATTTAAGCTACATTCAGTGGCTGTGCATTTCTCTCTCTCAAAGATCCTGGGAGCTCATAGAATCAGAAATTTACAGCTCAGAAGGCAGTCATTTGGCTCATCGTGTCTGTGCCAGCCAGAAAAGAGCTATCAAGCCTAATCCCACTTTCCAGTTCTTGGTCCATAGCCCTGTAGGTTATGGCAATTCAAGTGCAGATCCAAGTACTTTTTAAATGCAATAAGGGTTTCTGTTTCTACCACCCTTTCAGGCAGTGGGTTTCAGATCCTCACCACCCTCTGGGTGAAAAACATTCTTCTCAACTCCCCTCCATTCCTTCTACCAATGACTTTAAATCTATACCCCCTGGTTATTGACCTCTCTGCTAAAGGAAATAGGTCCTTCCTATCCACTCTATCTAGGCCCCTCATAATTTTATACAACTCAATTAAGTCTCCCCTCAGCCTTGTCTGTTCCAAAAAAAACAACCCCAGCCTTTCCTCAAAGCTAAAATTCTGCTGAAGTTTCGAGTGCTGTTAGCACTGCTGCAAAGTGCAATAATCACAGCCTTGACATGATGCATTATTCTCTCTCTCAATTTGGCTTGGATGATTATGTGAACTGCGTTCTCAGACAGGAAATGGAAATTAATGAAGTATTTCCTTACCGAAGGTCCAGGAGGTCCTGGGGCCCCAATGCTGTCCTGAGCACACGTGCAGGCGTGTGGAAGTGCTGGGCATTTTGCTTCATCTCTCTGAAAACACAGAAAACAGATGACATCATCAAATTATGGAACGAGGTATTCTTTGACATCACCTCCCAAACCCGCGACCTCTATCGCCTAGAAGGACAAGGGCAGCGGGCACATGGGAGCACCATTACCTCCAAGTTCCCCTCCAAGTCACACACCATTCCGGTTAGATCAAAATCCTGGAACTCCCTCCCTAACAGCACTGTGGGAGAACCTTCACCACACAGACTGCATCGGTTCAAGAAGGCGGCTCACCACCACCTTCTCAAGGGTAATTAAGAAAGTGCAATACAAGCTGGCCTTGCCAATGATGTCCACATCCCATGAATGAACTTTTAAAAATAGGAAAATAGCACTAAAAATCAAACCCTTTGCACAGCTGTTGCTGTTAAAAGCTATAAAACAAAATTAGATTGCATTGCGATCTTTTAAAAATTAGGTAAAGCAGGGATGGTCACAGGTGTAATGTGTACTTTGCTTTTAAACTTTATCCCACCATTAGTTTTGTTTGCACGTGCATTTGTTGGAAAAGTAAAGGACTCCGAAGAGTTATAACAAAGATTATTTTTTTTAATAGCTCCGTTAGCGCCTCCAGGGTGTTATCACCCAGGGGGAGGGGGGCACGCCCCCAGGGAAATTGCCCCGAGGTTTGTGGGGCACTGTGCCGGTAGTGCCGTGCTGCGATTAATGCCCCGGGCCAGCGCACACCTGGCAATTACATCATCGCCGTGTGCACTGACCCCTTACTACCCTGCGCCTCGTGGGGGAAGTTGCCGCCGGAGCACCCCTCCAAGAACGGCCCAATTCCACGTCGGGGCCGCGACTTCCGGGCCGGGAAGTTACTGCCCCCAATTGGAATGAGGGGCAATTTCGCTCCCAGGATCTTGCCAAACATCAGGGGCGACTCTTTGTACTGTACCTAGAGCTATAAATAAGACACTACTCAAAAATGCCACTCATTGGCAGTTAGGAATGTGCAATCTCTAGATGGGACCTTTCTTTACTTTCACTCATTTCTTCCCCAGGCTGACAGAACTATGGAGCTTTTCACCGTTTAAAAAAAAGACTTACATTTATATAGCACCTTTCACAACCTCAGGATGGCCCAAAGCGCTTTACAGCCAATGAAGTACTTCTGAAGTGTAGTCACTTTTATAATGTGGGAAACGCGGCAGTCAATTTGTGCACAGCATGCGCCCACAAACAGCAATGTGATAATGACCAAATAATCTGTTTTTATGATGTTGATTGAGGGATAAATAATTGGCAAGGACACTGGGGATTACTCCCCTGCTCTTCTTCAAAACAGTGCCATGGGATCTTTTACATTTAACATCGCATCCGAAAGACGGCCCCTCTGACAGTGCAGCACTCCCTCAGCACTGCACTGGATTGTTAACCTAGATTTTTGCGCTCGAGTCTCTGGAGTGGGACTTGAACCCACAACCTTCTGAGGCGAGGCTGCTATGAAATGACACCAACTGAGCCACGACTGACACCAAAGCTCAGGCTTGGCGCTTGAAATGTCCGTGTTTGTTGCCCATGCTGAGTTTCCCAGACAACCTAAGAGTCGACCACATAGTCACATGTAGGCCAGACCATGTAGGGGAGACAGGATTCACTTTCCCCTTAAAGGTATGAGAGAAATTGTTGGAATTCTACCACAATCTAAGCTTTCAGGGTAATTTTATTTTCTGGTGCTCAAATGAGATGAATCTAATATGAGCATGCCAATTGTTCAGAGGTTGCCATCACCCACTGTCATTTTCTGACTACGTTTTCTGAGTGAAGGACAATAGGTGAATAAAAAGTCCCTCCCCTTTTGTCCTAATAAGGTCACAGCAACTCCAGCCGCATGTAGGGTTCCAATTCTGGCTGGATATAATCCTAGAGGTTTTGTCACATGACCTTCCACCGTAAACCATCCCACCCCCACACTCCCGCCATTGGTCCATCCTCAAAATTGCCTTCATACACCAATTTAGAAGACTCTTTGTGACCCAAGTTAGTGTAACAGCCCTTTTTCCCCATCTCCAATATATTTCTAACTAATAAATAGAAGTGTTCAACAAAAAAAACTGGGAAAAAAAATAACACAATTTTGTTCAATGTCCCTATGGTTGCTTGCAGCAGAAACACCTCATGGTTAAATCAAAGGAAGAACTGACAGCTTTGCCAATCTAAAGAAAACACTAACAGGTGCTCCAGCAAACTGTCCCCATCATCTGCCGGGAGGTGGATACTTGCCATGGAAGGAATGTCGCAGCATTTGTCTCTTATGGCCCAACCCAGGCTGCAGATGATGTCAAAGCTTTGGATCTCGAACTAGAATTGAAAGAGAGAAAAAAAAATTACTTACAAGCACCTCGACAAACGTTGTTTTAACAAGCATGAATGGGCCTTTGTCTTTCTAATGTCTCTTCACTAAACTGACTGCGCTCTTTTTGCTCCCTTCTGATGAAAAGTCGCCAGTCTGAAAAGTTAAACCCGATGAGGGGAATTTTAACCCCCCAAAAAACAGGTGGCTTTGGGTCGGTGGAAGGTTAAAGAGGTAGAAATTTAAATCCCAATCCTAACCCGCCCACTTTTAATTTTATAGGAGGCGAATCGGGGGCTGTCGGCCAACCCGTTCCCAGGAGGTGATTTGGCACTTTAAGTATTATAATGATGCTCCATGCCTCAATTTGAATCTCCATTTTAAATTTAACTGTATGGCCGGGTTTCCCAGGACTCGGGGAACCCAGCAGCTAAAGGAAGGCAAGGATTGCTGGATCAGGAGGTAAGTGCCTTTCGACTTACCTGCTGAATCCAGCGCCCCTGCCGTGTTAAACCCGCACGACTGGACAATACCCCGACCCTTCTGATCTCCCCCACGAGGCCTCCGCTCTCCTTCCGGCCTTCCGAGTCCCTACTCCACAACATCCCCCCCCTCCCCTCTGGCCCACCAATCGCTGGCCCCCAAACCCCACCCCCCATCGGCTTCTGATCTCAGGCCTCATCTGCCACCGGCCCACCGATTCTGGTCTTCACCCTCCCCACTCTCACTCCGACCCCAGACTTCCGACCACACCCCCCCGCAATGATCACGGCTTTCCGAGCCCCTCTCACCCAATTCCAGACTACAGCCCCCGATTACAGCCTTCCGACCACACACCCTCACCCGATTCCGGAACTTCAGACCACCACCCCCCCCAACCCCCCCCCCCGATTCTAGCCTTACGACCACACCCCAACCTGATCCCGGCCTCCGATCCCTCCCTCCCTCCTCTCTGCCCCCCAGCTACGGCCTGGTGCAACAGGCCTACCTATCCGACAGCCAGCCAGCCTCTCAATCTGGCTGCTGATAAATGTTAATGTCCGTCAACAGCCTGGCATGAACTTACGCCAGTTCGTTGGACATTAAATGCTCCAGCAACCATAGATATGCAGGGGAGGGGAAGAAGCACCCTGAAGATCAGCTCCTGTTAACTCAATGAAATTGGCATCACTTACTGCAGCAGACTTGCCCTTTGCTCCTCTAGATTTAACCAGCTTTCCGAGAACTTCATATCCATCGGTGGTAATGTTGCCGGGTGGGTTTGCCAGCTTCTCTTCAACCTCTTGGCAGTCCACGATCAGTTTAACAGTGTTCTGATTTACCAAAATATGAACCTGAGCAGGCGACATCGGAAAAATGTCAGTTGAGTTGCTGTTTCACACGCTCAAGTATTTTTTTTTGTATTCAGTAAATTGAAGGATTAATTGAACTCTATTCCTCTAATTTTGAACCTTTGTGCATCTCCAATTTTCACATCACCCACCATTGGCGGCCTAGGACCTGAACTCTGGAATTCCCTCCTTAAATGTTTCTCTCCTTTAAGATGCTTTCCTTTAATACACTCCTTAAAACCTACCTCTTTGACCAAGCTTTTAATCAGCTGCCCTAATATCTCCTTATGCGGCTCAGTGTCAAATTTTGTCCAATAATGTTCCTGTGAAGCGCAGTGGAACATTTTACTACATTAAAGACTTTATATAAATGCAAGCTGTAGTAATCACCTTCTTCCTCTAATTTCTTGAATGCAAGTTCAAAAAAAGACTTCAATTTATATAGCTCCTTTCATGACCACTGGACATCTCAAAGCGCTTTACAGCCAATGAAGTACTTTTGGAGTGTAGTCACTGTTGTAATGTGGGAAATGCGGCAGCTAATTTGTGCACAGCAAGCTCCCACAATGTGATAATGACCAGATAAACTGTTGTTTGTTATGTTGATTGAGGGATAAATATTGGTCCAGGACACCGGGGATAATGCCCCTGCTCTTCTTCGAAATAGTGCTATGGGATCTTTTTCATCCACTAGAGCGAGGCCTCGGTTTAACGTTTCATCCGAAAGATGGCACCTCTGACAGTGCAGCGCTTCCTCAGTACTGCACTGGAGTGTCAGCCAAGACTTTTGTGCTCAAGTCCCTTTTTCCTGATTTTTTTTTTACTCTTTCAAATGAATATAAAGAAAGCATTTCTAGTTCATTATAGATTGTCTTTATTTGTGTTGTTTACATCGGCCCCTGGCGATGCTACGGGTAGACAATCACACCTCATATATTAGTATCTGTCATGGCTGGCTCAGCTGTGGGTGTATCAGGAATCTAGAGGGATTAATCAGAATTGGACAGATATGCTTCAGAGCAGAAAAACAACTTGCTTATCGCCAGAGCTGTTTATTCCTGCTCACTGACACTGGTTTAAGTCAATGGGTTTTAGTGGCTTTTGTGCTTTTGTAGGCTATTTGCCTTCAGTTTCCTTCACTCCATTGTATCCTCTTCAACAGCCAAATGTAATTTTGTAGGAAAACACTTGGTATATATTTTTTTATTAATGACTTACGCTTTATGTATAGATATGCCTAAGGGGGAAGGAATGTCTGGGCTGGAGTCCGAGAGGGTGGTAGCTTTCTATACAAGCCTGGATAGACGCATCACTTGCTGTTACACCCTACATAGGCAATAGGTGGCCTTCAGGGTTGAGAAGGCTGATGAGGCACTAGCCAAGGTTTAAAGGAGCGAAAGACAAGTTGCGATGAATCAGGCCTTTAAAAAGCCAGAAGACTGGAGGAAGAAGGAAGAAAGACCGAGGAAGATAAGGAATTCCACAGGTTTGCGGATCCAATGAACGAATTAGAATAGGAGACTGCATGATGAGTTGAGTTCAATACAGGAAGGGGCATGAACCTGTAGGAGGCCCTGTCTCCAACTTAGAAAAAAAAGAAACAAAGCTCAAAGACGCATCAACCATAGTAAAATTGATAACTTGTAGGTACAAAAAGTAATCAAAAAAGGCCTTTATCTCAAGAGGCTTGGAATTCCAAGGAAATAAAATGATGCTTCAATTGCACAGAGTCTTGGACAGACCCCATCTGGAGTACTGCATGCAATTTTGGACACCTCACCTCAGGAAGGTATATTGACCTCGGCGGGGTGCAGTGCAGTTTCACCAGAATGATATCAGGGCATAAAGGGTTAAGTTATGAGGTTGCATAAACTGTGGTTTGTATTCTCCTGAGTTTAGAAGATTGAGGGGTAACCTAATTAAGGTATAAAAAATGAAAAAGAGATTTGATCGAATAGATAAAGGGAAGGCTTTTCCACTGGTGAGGGAATCAAAACAAACGTCTGGATTTTATGAACCTCGGCAGGTCCGTGGCGGGCGATATCAGTGGCAGGTCCTGACCCCGCTGCTGGCTCCGTCCCACTGTCTGAAATGAATTTACCGTGATTGGGCTTGCCCGGCCAATTAGAGGAAGCGGGTCTGGTGATGTCATTTGATGACGCGTCATCGGTCGGTTTCCTGAAAGGGACCATGGCCACCTTTCTTTTGACATTTATTGTCGGTGACAAGCACTGCACAGAGGTGCAGGACTGCACCCAGGCCCTCCATATAGAGGGAGTTACAGCACACAGAGAGGTCCTCTTCCCTTCCCATGGGCAGAAGAGACCTCCCTAGGAAATCAACACAGCCTGGTTGCACATTGCACAGGAGGGCACAAGGAGGGATGTGGTCAGGAGAACCTGGGTGCAGTGCTGCAAACGTTTCAATGATCTCAGTAGATCACGAAATGTTAGTACAAAGCCACACTCAACCTCATCTTGCTGTGCCTCTCATCACATCCCCAACACTCTGCCTTTCCTGCACTACTTCTGCACATCAACTTACCTTGCACCTCCACCCATTCCTCTCTACATTAACACAACCCCATCTCACTAGTCACCCGTCACACTCTCCCTCATTCTAATGCAATCTTACCAACTAGCAACACACAAGGGTAGGCACTTGGCTGATTTATGTAATGTTCATTTATGGTTTCTGTTAATGTATCAAACATTGAAATCTTTATTTTCAATATTTTCCTTCTTGGACAGATTTGTGCACACCTATGGAAGTGGCTTAGTGAGTTGCAGTGAATGTTGAGACATAACAGTATCCCCCGTGATGGTGATGAGTGTGAAGGGAATGGCTTGGGCATTGTAGGGATGCTTTATGGAATTGGTGTGGGGTGGTGCCAACCTGGCGCATCATGTGGCACCCAGGCTGTACAGCGTCAAGTAAAGTAAATGTGGCTATGATGAGACCATCCCTGGCCTCTCGGGCAGCAATGTGGTCGGGTGCTGATGCCCTGTCTCCTGTGCAGCATCAGTTGATTGCGGAGAAGGTTGGTGTTGGTGCTGCTAGTGTGCCTGGTGATGTTGGTGTGCCTGGTGATGCTGGAATTGGGGCTGGTCATGGTGGGATTCTGATGGAATAGATGGCAGGTGACATAGGAGTGACAGAAGTGATCTGTCAATGGTGGGAGAGGTAATGAGGTCAGACTAGATGGAGACATGTAAAGACTTGCAGCATCCTGAATTTGTAGTGGAAATGCAGTTTAGAGAAGCTAGTGGTTAAGGGAACATTATTCAATCAGCTGGGAGTTTTGACTTGAGATTTGAAGCTGCCAACTCTTCAGCTGATTCAATGGCCATTGACCTCCCACATCAGCTTCATTGACAAGGTCTCGGCACAGTGGGAAACCGGTGGGTGACCTGTCAAATCAAAAAAGCTGGGGGAAAAATATTGCTAATTGCCCCCCCCTCCTCTGCATGTCGGGTCTGGTCAATGATGATAAACCTGTCAATTGGTAAAGGCGTGTGGTGGCGGGTTCACAGTGGGGTCCCGACCCGCTGGAGATAAAAAACTTGAACTTTTCCAGCCCACCCACTGACGATCATGCTTGCTGACCCCCCGTAAAATCCTGCCCAATGATTCAAAACAGAACAAAGGGGGCACAATCATAAAATTAGAACTAGGCCATTCAGGAGTAAAATCAGGAAGCACTTTTTCACACGAAGGGTCGTGGAAATTTGGAACTAACTCTCCAAAAGGTTGTGAATGGTGGGTCAATTGAAATTTTCAAGATTGAGATAGATAGATTTTTAATAGGTAAGGGTATCAAGAGAGCTTCAGCAAAGGCAGGTAAATGAAGTTGAGATAAAGGTCAATAATGATCGAATTGAATGATGGAACAGCTCGAGGGGCTGAATGGCCTGCTCCTGTTCCTAAGATAAATGGTTGTGTAGAAGAAAGAGAAGTTGTAAGATGGAGATGGAAAAGATCATCTGTGACAATAATTTCGTCTTCTATCCAAAAGGACATATTTTAGCGACTTTCACGACATCAGGATGGTCCAATGCGGTTTACAGCCAATGAAGTGTTGTAATATAGCAGCCAATTTACACACAGCAAGCAATAATGAGCAGATAATCTGTTTTAGTGATGTTGATTGAGGGATAAATATTGGCCAGGACACCAGGCATAACTCCCCTGCTCCTCTTTGAAATAGTGTCATCAGATCTTTAACACCTACCTGAGAGGGCAAACAGGGCTCCTGTTTAACATCTCATCAGTGCTGGACTGGAGTGTCAGCCTTGTTTATTGTGTTCCAGTCTCTGGAGTGGAACTTGAACCCACAGCCTTCAACCACAACCGGTAAAGGTGCTACCCACTGAGCCACAGCTGATACCTAAGGCCAGGAGCGCAGCAGTAGTTAGAATATCCTCCCCAGCCATAGAAACAGGCTCGAAGTCTTGGACAGCCTTGGACTATAAGTATCATTCAAGGTAAACACGTGTTTCTCATAAAAGAAGAAACTGAGTTTGGAGACAGCTTTAGCAGTGGAGAAGATATGGTAAATTCCATCTGAGCTTAGAGGAGATAGTGAGACCGAGAACGTTGAAAGTTGCAGGAGGAATAAGTTGAGGCCAGCAAAGTTAAAAGGCTCGTTAGCCCTGGTTAGATGTACAGAAACCATGCTTCCGAAGAAATGAAAGAGATGGATTTTCACTGCTTCAGCAAAGGTGAGATCGATCAAGATGCAATGATTAAAGCACTGCATTATGAGAAGATCAGATGCAATCTCAAGGATGCTGATGAATGTAAAGTGGAATCATCAGCAGAAAGGATAATTGAGAAGGTAATTTCTATGAAGAAGAGATAGAGTGGGAGAGAACAAAGTCTGCTGAGCACCTGAATAAAGGAAAAAGAGTCAAGAGATAATCAACTACACTACAGAGAGACCTGAAGGGAAATTGGATATAACATGCAGTTCTATAGCACTCGTGATGTACAGGATGACATATAAATGACAAGCAGCAGAAGGGAAGGGGAAAATGGAGAGGGTTAGGGGGAGATCAAAAGACCGAAGAGCGAGATTTTATGGTGGTTTTGTGAAGTCAGTGAGGGAAATGGCAAAGAGGAGGGGATAAGGCAGGGACCATGAACACAGGTTTGGTGGGAGGCCATATGATGGCAATTATATAAGGGCTCAGTTTCAGACTCTGTCAAAGACTTTGGAGGTGTCGAAGCCAATGATTGATGACATATCAAGGGGAATGTTCCAGCTGGGTGGCTGACAGGGACATAGAGAGACTAAATTATCGGTTCCTCTTGGGTAAAAATAATGGTAAAAATCGAGCAGAGTGTCTAAACGACATCTGTTATTTTTTTCAGAACAAGATGGAGGGAGTGTTATAGAAAAGTACTCCCCTGATACTTTCTTTCCCTTATAGAGGGGACGATTAGTGAAGGTTTGCTGGTTGGATCCAAGATTCAATCAAGATCCAAATCTGCATGGCCTGGATCTATGGGATTCGGAGTAGGCCAACTTATGGTGGCTCTACTGCAGAAGTGTACAGTGGAGCCTCCAACCTTCCAGACGCCACATAGAGAAAACCAATTTAAAAAATAGGAAAGTGATCCACAAGGATTGAATCTGTTTCAATATCACCCCTCTCCCTGTTATTAAAATACTCCATTCCCCAATCAATGATCCCCTGTAAACTGATCTTCATCATAATTTTTCAATTTGTTTTGTTCTTTTTAACCTCTCCTAATTAATTTTCGAGTCAATGTGCTCCCATCATTTTCTGTCTTTTTTTTTAAAACCCTGTGTTCTTGACTGAAGTTGGCAAGGTTCGTTGCATGTAAATTCTTTAAACGGTTTACAGTTGTCGACTTGTTAAAATTGCAATGCCAGTACCAGGACAATCTGCATTTTTAAATCCTTTGTATTTACTTCACTCGGCCTTAACAAGGCGCTTGCTGGGTCAGTTCTCATCGATCGAGATTTTTAAAAAAAACTGCAGCTGCTCCTATTTTTGGCTGCGTCCCTCAAGGCGCACAAATAGTATCCAAGTGGAATCAGAAGAGGGCAAGCATTCAAATCTCTGATGTCAGGATCACAATTCCATTCTTTTTAAAAAAAAATCCAAGTTTCCCCGGAGTTATTTGATGGTGTTTTACAGAATGTTACTGAACATGACAACCCTATTCAATTCCAATGAATCACTCGAACAAATTTTGAAACCAAATCCTGTCATCGTCTATCTCACTGCTCGATTCACGAAAGAACGAAATCCCAAAGCACTTCACAGCCAATTATGTTACCTTTTGATTTGCCGTCGCTTCAATGGGTGGAAAATCAGACGAGGTGTATAACAGGCGGTTGATTCGCTAACGCCTGTTTAATGCACCTTGCCGAAGTTGAATTTCACTCCCAATCTACTCTTGGGAATGTTGACCGAGAGAGGAATGTTGGAAAATTCCTTGCTCTTCTTCAAATAGTGCTACGAGACCTTGAATGTCTTTCTGAACCACTGGCTTGGCATTCAATTTAAATGACCAGCTAAAAGACAGTACCTCCGACTGTGCAGCACTTCCTTAGTACTGCACTGCAGTGTCAGCCTGGTGTGCTACGTGCTCAAATCTCTGGAGTGGGGCTTGAACCTACAACTTTCAGACTCGGAAGTGCTTCCTCATAGCCGAGGCTGACATTTATCTTCTACTCAGAGATGTATATCCTGCGGCGAGTGGCTCATCTCCTGACTCCCTGAAGCCTCTCCACCACCTACAAGGCACACATCAGAAGCACCAATAGACAAGTTGACTGCCTGTTTTTCCTACATTACAACACTGACTACACTTCAAAAATACTTCATTGACTGTAAAGTGCTTTGGGACATCTGAGGTTGCAAAAGACACTACAAATGCAAGTATTTCTTTAAGGGAGTCATGACTGGAAAACTGTGCAAATGGAAGAGGACTAATGCCTTTGCTCTGGGGCAGAAGTCTAGAACCTTCTATTTACATAACTGCTTCTCAGTATTTTTCCATCAGCCCCTGACACACAAATTTGCAAAATCCCATCAGTAATGTTTGCAAATGATTCCAAAAACATCATAATCTCCAAACAAATCATTTATCATCTTTCCTGCAACACCTCCCATTCCTCCTAGAGTTTTTGTATTGATGACAAGTAAGGCTGTGGAATGGAACCAATGTGAATACAAACAATTCTGCAAACAAATCTGTCTCATAATGGCTATCACCAATGGCCTGATGGAAAAATGCAAGGCTTGACATAACACTGAACCCAAGAGGGCCAATAAAAAAAACAATGGCATTGGTGCTGAGACGCTATTTCATAGACACTAGAAGGTCCCAAGTTCAATTCCTGGTCTGTGCTACGTTGGCTGATTGCAGCAAGAGTCCTACTATTGGTCTCAATGCACCAGAGTAGGGAGGGAGAAAGGAGACAAAAAATAAATCAGCCAGTGTTCTTGCTCCAGAGCAGGGGTGAACCCTAGTCAGTGCTGAGTTAACAGATGTTAGCGAGGATGCTAGGAGCAGCATTACAATAGTGCCCCTGGATAAGACGTGGAGGTTGACGGGGACGGGGATTAACCACATCCTGCACTTCTGATCACTATTCAGAGACTCTCTGCTGGAAAACAGACCACGGTGTAAACAGGAATGGACTTGGCTACAAACTCCCCAAGTTTGATACAGCCTGGGATAACACTCACTCTCTCTGTCCATACATGACAAATGGGGCCACTTGGGTGAAATCCCAGGGGGCAGCTGGTGTACCCGAACTGACCACCCTCCCTGCCAGAGTTGCTGCTTTCGAAAGATATGGGATGTATAGTGGGAGATAACTAAACAAACAAATTCCATCATTTGGTTATTTTCAGCTATTCCTCGCTCAATAGTTTCCTAACAAGCTCATCTGGTAGGAGCTGTTGACTCTGTTCCAAGTCCGGCGACCATGACTGACATTGACAAAGTGCAAAAATTCTGCACCACAATGACTTCTGGTGCTCAGAGACAATCTGCTCGCACTCAAGGGGATCGGACGAAACTTGGGAGACTTGGGTTACGGATCTAAAGACTCACTTTCTTGACTGATAAACCACAGCAACGTACTGAGCTTGTAAAGTAAAGAGAAAGAGAAACATTAAGACAAGCATTGTTGCTACTTCTTTAGAGGAAGGAGCATTCCAAATAGATCCACTTCAGAATAAAGTAGAATAATATCACTGCATGGGCACTGAGGTAATTAGTTATTGCCCGGAATAACGCAAGTATATCCATTCTTTGTTGTCAACAACATCAGTCATTGAAGGTTGGCATGCAGGTACAGCAGGCGGTTAAGAAAGCAATGGCATGTTGGCCTTCATAGCGAGGGGATTTGAGTACAGGGGCAGGGAGGTGTTACTACAGTTGTACAGGGCCTTGGTGAGGCCACACCTGGAGTATTGTGTACAGTTTTGGTCTCCTAACTTGAGGAAGGACATTCTTGCTATTGAGGGAGTACAGCGAAGGTTCACCAGACTGATTCCCGGGATGGCGGGACTGACATATCAAGAAAGACTGGATCAACTGGGCTTGTATTCACTGGAGTTCAGAAGAATGAGTGGGGATCTCATAGAAACGATTAAAATTCTGACGAGTTTAGACAGGTTAGATGCAGGAAGAATGTTCCCAATGTTGGGGAAGTCCAGAACCAGGGATCACAGTCTAAGGATAAGGGGTAAGCCATTTAGGACCGAGATGAGGAGAAACTTCTTCACCCAGAGAGTGGTGAACCTGTGGAATTCTCTACCACAGAAAGTTGTTGAGGCCAATTCGCTAAATATATTCAAAAAGGAGTTAGATGTAGTCCTTACTACTAGGGGGATCAAGGGGTATGGCGAGAAAGCAGGAATGGGGTACTGAAGTTGCATGTTCAGCCATGAACTCATTGAATGGCGGTGCAGGCTCGAAGGGCCGAATGGCCTACTCCTGCACCTATTTTCTATGTTTCTATGTTTCTATTCTTGTCTGTGCAGCTAAAAATAGAAGGGAGAAAGAAAGGAACACTTGCATTTATATAATGCTTTTCACAACCACTAGCTAATGAAGTACTTTTTGAAGTGTAGTCACTATTGTAATGTAGGAAACGTGGCAGCCAATTAGCACACAGCAAGCTCCCACAAACAACAATGTGATAATGACCAGATTGTCTGTTTTTGTTATGTGATTGAGGGATAAATATTGGCCAGGACACCGGGGTCAACTTCCCCGCTCTTCTTCAAAATAGTGCCATGGGATCATTTACACCCACCTGAGAGAGCAGACAGGCCTCGGTTTAACTTCTCAACCGAAAGATGGCATCTCCAACAGTGTCGCACTCCCTCAGTACTGCACTGGAGTATCAGCCTAGATTTTGTGCTTAAGTCCCTGGAATAGGACTCTGATCCCACAGCCTTTTGACTCAGAGACAAGAGTGCTAACCACTGAGCCATGGCTGGCACTCAAATAATGCATTGCTGTTACTCATTAGCACCGCCTAAGGGCTCCTCACTGCACATCTTTATTACACTGCGATAGTTGAAGCTTTCTTTGTTTTAGTCAACATGCCCCTCATAGTTGGTTTAATTACCGATTCAGTGATTTTACTGAATCCTATTTCAATTCATGGCAATTATATAAAATGTGAGATTACTGCCAAAACAAGCATTCCATTATAGATTTTAATTTATCACAGACAGGATGAGTCCAGCCACTCTTATTACAAAACTCATGACAAACTACCACAGCTACCTTGCTCGATAATCCCTCACTGTCTCAGTGTCCACAGTTGTCAGGTTTAATCCTGTATGTTTTAAGAACATAAGAAATAGAAGCAGGAGTAGGCCACCTGGCCCCTTGAGCCTGCTCCGCCATTAAGTAAGATCATGGCTGATCTGATCATGGACTCAGCTCCAGTTCCCTGCCCACTCCCCATAACCCTTTATTCCCTTATTGCTCAAAAAATCTCTATCTCAGCCTTCAATATATTCAGCCTCCACAGCTCTCTGGGGCAGAGATTTTTCTCACATTTACAACCCTCTGAGAGAAGAAATTCCTCCTCAACTCAGTTTTAAATGGGCGGCCCCTTATTCTGAGACTATGTCCCCTAGTTTTAGTTTCCCCTATGAGTGGAACTATCTTCTCTGCATCCACCTTGTTGAGCCCCCTCATTATCTTATATGTTTCCATAAGATCACCTCTCGTTCTTCTGAAATCCAATGTGTATAGGCTCAACCTACTCAACCTATCCTCATAAGTCAACCCCCTCATTTCCGAATCAACCGAGTGAACCTTCTCTGAACAGCCTTCAATGCAGGGATATCCTTCCTTAAATACAGAGACCAAAATTGTACACAGTACTCCAGGTGGCCTCACCAATACCCTGTACAATTGTAGCAGGACTTCTCTGCATTTACACTCTATCCCCCTTGAAATAAAGGCCAACATTCCATTTGCCTTCCTGATCACTTGCTGTATCTGCATACTGACTTTCTGTGTTTCTCAATTTAGCGCAGCCTCTTGAAGGAGGTGAACTGGCAGCAGAAAACCATGTGCTCAATTTTCGCCAAAGTATTTTTTTTGGCATACTTGAAGAATTGCGCCCAATTATTGGGGGCCTAAGTAAGCCCAAAAAAATGATTCTAAGTTTCCCCGCTGGATTTCTTCATTTTGCTGTGGCCTAATCTGACCTTTAGTTTTGGGGGAGGAGCATTGATCTGCGCCAAAAAGATCGGGCTGCCATGGTAACCAGGGATACAATGCGACCTGAAGCATACAGCCAGCTCCCAACACATTAAAAGAAGAAGCAACTTACCTTCAACCCCGCCCGACCCATTCTCAGTCCCCAGATTGTTTCTCTCGCTCTCTCTCTCTCTCTCTCTCTACCGGACAGCTTTCCTGTGTGTGTCAACCGGGGACCAGAATGGAACCGGAGAATGGGGATTGAGAATGGGACCGGATAGCCTTCGGGCAGGGTTGGAGGTAAGTTGCCGCTCTGTGTTTTTCAATTCTTTTAGTGTGACCGGGCAGCTGCTGCGCCGATTTCTTTACCTGTGCGATTTTCCTTAATTCTAGGGAAGGTTTTTCAGCAGAGGCCACATACGCTGGCCTGAGCACAACTGGAGTAACTCTCAGCTGGTTAAACTTCCCTAATTGCCCGTAGGTGGCTGGTTACACCCTCTTTGGCTGAAAAAAAAACTGACCTAAAAAAATCGTAACTAATTGACTTACACTGGTGCAAACTGATTGGGGAAACTGGTTTTTCAACTTAGGCCAAAAAGAACAGCCTGCTCCAAAAAAACGTCGCAAATCACTGGGGAAAATTGAGCCCATCGTTTCTGATACAAGTTTGCATTAAATTTAAAATAAAGTAAGAAAGAAAAAACTTTCATTGATGTAGTGGCTTTTAAAACCTCAGGACATCCCAAAATGCTTTACCACTTACAGTGCTTCCTATATTGCAACAGTGATTGCATTTCACTGTAAGAAAACACAACAGCCAATTTGCATACAGGAAGCACCCACAAACAGCAATGAAATAATGGCCAGATCATTTGTTTTATGTGTTGGTTGACCAGGACACCTGGAAAATATTGGCCAGGACACCTGGAAAACTCTGCTATTCTTCTTCAAATAGTGCTAAAGTAGGATCTTTTACCACCAGTGAAGAACTTTTGGAGTGTAGTCACTGTTGCGGGCAGACAGGGCCTGGGTTTAACATCTCAACCAAAAGACGGCACCTCCGACAGTGCAGCATGCCCTCAGTACTGCACTTGGGAACGTCAGTCTGGATTATGTGCTCAAGTCTCTGGAGTGTGACGTGAACCCACAAATCTCTAACTCAGCTGCCCACTGAACCATGGCTGACACATGGTTAAGCAGGAATGCAGAGCATGCAGTGAGTGCTGATACCATTGGGTGATAAACAAGAACATATCCCTTTCTGAAACCATTCACTTAACACCATATCCCTTTAATCAACTCCTGGCTACCTGTTGTTCTACACAGAGACCTTTTATTGGATACATGTTTTGCAAATATTCTTATCTTTTATACTTCATACCCAACAAATTTTCCAACATTTGTCTTGGTAGATGAGGTTCCCTGTTGAGAGTGTGAAGCCATAAAATTACCCCTGTTATATAATCCATGCAAAGGAGTAACAGATTGCTGAGCATATTTAGAAACAGAGAAACATAGAAAATAGGTGCAGGAGTAGGTCATTCGGCCCTTCGAGCCTGCACCACCATTCAATAAGATCATTCACCTCAGTACCCCTTTCCTGCTTTCTCTCCATACTCCTTGATCCCTTCAGCCGTAAGGGCCACATCTAACTCCCTCTTGACTATATCCAATGAACTGGCATCAACAACTCTCTGTGGTAGGGAATTCCATAGGTTAACAACTCTGAGTGAAGAAGTTTCTCCTCATCTCAGTCCTAAATGGCTTACCCTTTATCCTTAGTTCTGGACTTCCCCAACATCGGGAACATTCTTCCTGCATCTAAGCTGTCCAGTCCCATCAGAATTTTATATGTTTCTATGAGATCCCCTCTCATCCTTCTAAACTCCAGTGAATACAGGCTCAGTCGATCCAGTCTCTCCTCATATGTCAGTCATGCCATCCCGGTAATCAGTCTAGTGAACCTTCGCTGCACTCCCTCAATAGCAAGAACGTCCTTCCTCAGATTAGGAGACCAAAACTGAACACAATATTCTAGGTGAGGCCTCACCAAGGCCCTGTACAGCTGCAGCAAAACCTCCCTGCTCCTATACTCAAATCCCCTAGCTATGAAGGCCAACATACCATTTGCCTTGTTCACCGCCAATGGTCCCCAGAAGAACAAATCCATCCAACTGCATGCTAAGAATCCACAAGATAAGTTGAGATAAATAAGATCCTTTCTGTCCATTCGATCTCATCATTCCATCCATCAACCCAAAGGCCTTTTCAACACAGCATCCAGCTGTTCCAAGAATCTGGCCTTAAAATACCCTTTTTTTGATAACCCATCCCAGCTGTTGATCATGTTTGTGTAAAGAAATACATGCTGTTATCTGTCTTAATGTCTGTCATAGTGTCAGCTGTGACTCAGTGGGTAGCACACTCACCTCAGTTAGAAGGTCATGTATTCAAGTCCCACTCCAGGAACTTGAGCACAGAAATCTAGGCTGACACTCAGTGCAATGCTGAGGGAGTGCTGCACTGTCGGAGGTGCCGTCTTTCAGATGAGACGTTAAACTGAGGCCCTGTCTGCCCTCTTGTGTGGATGTAAAAGAACCCATGGCATTATTTTGAAGAAGAGCAGGGGAGTTCTCCCTGGTGTCCTGGTCAATATTTATCCCTCAATCAACATAATTAAAAACAGATTATTTGGTCATTATCACATTGCTGTCCCACATTACAACAGTGACTACACTCCAAAAGTTCTTCACTGGTGGTCATGAAGGGCGCTTAAATGCAAGTCTTTCTTTCTTTTTAAGGTTAAAATAACAGGCTGACTGGGAGTAGGCTTGGCGCTAGGCGGCAGAATTCTGGTGAAGCGTGCAAAGCACTGTGGTTTCGCAGCCACGTTTTCCGATGGCTTCCCATACCCCTTCCAAATGGGTTGCTTCCCTGGCAACGCAGACCTGGACACTGTTTATCCTCCATATTATTACAACTACACTTCAAAAGACTCCGATTTTCCCTCAGAGGAATGAGGAGGAGTTTGAGTGGAACAACTATGTTAAATGTCCCACTAACTTTGGAAGCGCTGCCAAGTTTAAGTCAAAAAATGGAAAACGCGTCAATATTTTCCTTCTACTGGGCTCCGAGTTGTTCAAACTTTGAAAAAGAGAAAAATATGGAATCAGTCCCTATCTGACTCTGGCGCTTTGATTAAACACAGCTAAGGTCCAGCAGACACTGAAAATTGTATTTTTTTCCCTTTACTCTTTTGGATTTTCCATTTCCTCTTTCCATTCATTCTAATAGGATGAATTATAAAATTTTCTTTGGTCAGGTATGTATGGAACAAATGAGCTTTGAAATTGACGCAAAATTGCTGATGTATGCTTTGGAAAGGAGAAAAACAACGAAGGTATCCTGGCCTTAAAACATTAAAAATTATGACAGGATTACATAGGATATATGGCACAGAAACAGGCCATTCAGCCCAACCAGTCCATGCCGGCATTTATGCTCCACTCGAGCCTCCTCCCATCTTTCCTCATCTAACTCTATCAGCATAACCCTCTATTCCCTTCTCCCTCATATACTTATCTAACCGCCTCTTAAATGCATCGATACTATTCGCTTCAACCACTCCCTGTGGTAGCGAGTTCCACATTCTCACCACTCTTTGGGTAAAGAAGTTTCTCTGCATTCCCTACTTGATTTGTTGGTGACTATCTTATATTGATGGCCTTTAGTTTTGCTCTGCCACACAAGTGGAAACGCTTTCTGCATCTACTTTATCAAAATCTTTCATGATTTTAAAGACCTCTATTAGATCACCCCTCAGCCTTCTCTTTTTCAAGATAAAAAGAGACCCAGCCTGTTCATTCTTTCCTGAATATATATATGGCAGAATATATGGTAATTTATGGGAGAAATTTAGAACTCAGCAGAGGAGGACAAAGGGTTTGATTAGGGCAGGGAAAATGGAGTACGAGAAGAAGCTTGCAGGGAACATTAAGGCGGATTGCAAAAGTTTCTATAGGTATGTAAAGAGAAAAAGGTTAGTAAAGGCAAACGTAGGTCCCCTGCAGTCAGAATCAGGGGAAGTCATAACGGGGAACAAAGAAATGGCAGACCAATTGAACAAGTACTTTGGTTCGGTATTCACTAAGGAGGACACAAACAACCTTCCGGATATAAAAGGGGTCAGAGGGTCTAGTAAGGAGGAGGAACTGAGAGAAATCTTTATTAGTCGGGAAATTGTGTTGGGGAAATTGATGGGATTGAAGGCCGATAAATCCCCAGGGCCTGATGGACTGCATCCCAGAGTACTTAAGGAGGTGGCCTTGGAAATAGCGGATGCATTGACAGTCATTTTCCAACATTCCATTGACTCTGGATCAGTTCCTATCGAGTGGAGGGTAGCCAATGTAACCCCACTTTTTAAAAAAGGAGGGAGAGAGAAAGCAGGGAATTATAGATCGGTCAGCCTGACCTCAGTAGTGGGTAAAATTATGGAATCAATTATTAAGGATGTCATAGCAGCGTATTTGGAAAATGGTGACATGATAGGTCCAAGTCAGCATGGATTTGTGAAAGGGAGATCATGCTTGACAAATCTTCTGGAATTTTTTGAGGATGTTTCCAGGAAAGTGGACAAAGGAGAACCAGTTGATGTGGTATATTTGGACTTTCAGAAGGCTTTCGACAAGATCCCACACAGGAGATTAATGTGCAAAGTTAAAGCACATGGGATTGAGGGTAGTGTGCTGACGTGGATTGAGAACTGGTTGTCAGACAGGAAGCAAAGAGTAGGAGTAAATGGGTACTTTTCAGAATGGCAGGCAGTGACGAGTGGGGTACCGCAAGGTTCTGTGCTGGGGCCCCAGCTGTTTACATTGTACATTAATGATTTAGACGAGGGGATTAAATGTAGTATCTCCAAATTTGCGGATGACACTAAATTGGGTGGCAGTGTGAGCTGCGAGGAGGATGCTATGAGGCTGCAGAGTGACTTGGATAGGTTAGGTGAGTGGGCAAATCCGTGGCAGATGAAGTATAATGTGGATAAATGTGAGGTTATCCACTTTGGTGGTAAAAACAGAGAGACAGACTATTATCTGAATGGTGACAGATTAGGAAAAGGGAAGGTGCAACGAGACCTGGGTGTCATGGTACATCAGTCATTGAAGGTTGGCATGCAGGTACAGCAGGCGGTTAAGAAAGCAAATGGCATGTTGGCCTTCATAGCGAGGGGATTTGAGTACAGGGGCAGGGAGGTGTTGCTACAGTTGTACAGGGCCTTGGTGAGGCCACACCTGGAGTATTGTGTACAGTTTTGGTCTCCTAACTTGAGGAAGGACATTCTTGCTATTGAGGGAGTGCAGCGAAGATTCACCAGACTGATTCCCGGGATGGTGGGACTGACCTATCAAGAAAGACTGGATCAACTGGGCTTGTATTCACTGGAGTTCAGAAGAGTGAGAGGGGACCTCATAGAAACGTTTAAAATTCTGACGGGTTTGGACAGGTTGGATGCAGGAAGAATGTTCCCAATGTTGGGGAAGTCCAGAACCAGGGGTCACAGTCTAAGGATAAGGGGTAAGCCATTTAGGACCGAGATGAGGAGAAACTTCTTCACCCAGAGAGTGGTGAACCTGTGGAATTCTCTACCACAGAAAGTAGTTGAGGCCAATTCACTAAATATATTCAAAAGGGAGTTGGATGAAGTCCTTACTACTCGGGGGATCAAGGGGTATGGCGTGAAAGCAGGAAGGGGGTACTGAAGTTTCATGTTCAGCCATGAACTCATTGAATGGCGGTGCAGGCTAGAAGGGCTGAATGGCCTGCTCCTGCACCTATTTTTCTATGTTTCTATGTAATGAAGTCTCCTCCAAATGTTGTCAATTTGTTGATTCAGCACAAACAATATTGTTCGCCCATGAGCCAGGGTGGTCCAAGCTTGGAGTGAAACTGACAAGAGAAAAAGCATGGAGTGTCTCAGGTTCACTCTGTGATGAGTTTTGGATCTTGTTTATTGCCTTTTCTGGGAGATTGAGTGGATAGAGGGGGTGTGGAGGCACTGTTAATGTGTGAGATTGTCTGGATGAGGCATCAAGATTCCTGGACTTGATGGTCCTTTTTTGCCCTTTTCATATGTCTCAGCTGGGGGCAAAATAGGTGTAGGGGGCACCACAATTAGTCTCAGAGTCCTAGGCTAAGAAAGGGATAATGATTAACCAGGGTTCCGACTCCTGATCACTGTGTTGTGACCCCCTCCCATTGCGTCTATTGACTCTGGATGAAGATGAGATTGTGCTTGAATGTTGATGAAGCTCCACGGTTGAACAGCCTACTGACACCCGCCATCTAGGTTCACACGTGAAGAATGGGTGGGGTAGATTCAATAGATATACCTATTATGAAATGGTGCAAAGGCTGGGACCCTTTTCTTTGAAAAGAGAAGCCTGAGGGTGATCTAATAGTGGTGTTTAAAATTATGGAAGGTTTTGACAGAGTAGACACACAGAGAGTATTTCCACTTGTGGGGAAGAGCAAAACTAAAGACCATCAATATAAGATAGTCACCAAGAAATCTAATAGGGAATTTAGAAAAAACTTATTTACTCAAAGAGTGGTGAGAATGTGGAACTGGCTACCACAGGGTGTGGTTGAAGCAAATAGTATATATGCATTTACCAGCATCATAGACAGTCCCTCGGAATCGAGGAAGACTTGCTTCCACACTTAGAATGAGTTCTTAGGTGGCTGTACAGCCCAATACGAGAAACACAGTCTCTGTCACAGTTGGGACAGATAGTCGTTGAGGGGAAGGATGGGCAGGGAGTCTGGTTTGTCGCACGCTCCTTCCGCTACCTGCGCTTGAATTCTGCATGCTTTTGGCGACGATACTCAAGGAGCTCAGCGCCCTCCCGAATGCACTTCCTCCACTTAGGGCGTTCTATGGCCAGGGACTCCCAGGTGTCAGTGGGGATGTTTCACTTTATTAGGGAGGCTTTGAGGGTGTCCTTGTAACATTTCCTCTGCCTGCCTTTGGCTCATTTGCCATGGATGAGTTCTGAGTAGAGCGCTTGCTTTGGGAGTCTCATGTCTGGCATGCGAACTACGTGGCCTGCCCAGCAGAGCTGATCAAGTGTGGCAAGTGCTTCAATGCTAGGGATGTTGGCCTGGACAAGGACGCTAGCGTTTGTGCGTCTGTCCTCTCATGGGGATTTGCAGGATCGTGCGGAGGCATCACTGGTGGTATTTCTCCAGTGACTTGAGGTGTCTACTGTACATGGTCCACGTCTCTGAGCCATACAAGAGGGCGGGTATTACTACAGCCCTGTAGACCATGAGCTTGGTGACAGTTTTGAGGGACTGGTCTTCAAACACTCTTTTCTTCAGGCGGCCGAAGGCTGCACTGGCGCACTGGAGGCGGTGTTGGATCTTGTTGTCAATGCCTGCTCTTGTTGATAGGAGGCTCCCGAGATAGGGGAAGTGGTCCACGTTGTCCAGGGCCATGCCATGGATCTTGATGTCTGGGGGGCAGTGCTGTGAGGCGAGAACAGGCTGGTGCAGGACCTTTCTTTGTCTTACTAATGTTTAACGTAAGGCCCATGCTTTCATATGCCTTGGTAAATACGTCGACTATGTCCTGGAGTTCAGCCTCTGTGTGTGCACAGATGCAGGAATCATTCGCGTACTGTAGCTCGACGACAGAGGTTGGGGTGGTCTTGGACCTGGCCTGGAGATGGCGAAGGTTGAACAGCTTCCCACTGGTTTTGTAGTTTAGTTCCACTCCAGCGGGGAGCTTATCAACTGTGAGGGACGCTATATAAGCATGTGAGGGAGAAGGGAATGGAGGGTCATGCTGATAGGGTTAGATGAGGAAATACAGGAGGAGTCTCAAGTGGATCATAAACGCTGGCATGGACTGGTTGGGCCTAATGGCCTGTTTCTATGCTATACATTCTATATAGAAACATAGAAACATAGAAAATAGGTGCAGGAGTAGGCCATTCGGCCCTTCTAGCCTGCACCGCCATTCAATGAGTTCATGGCTGAACATTCAACTTCAGTACCCCATTCCTGCTTTCTCACCATACCCCTTGATCCCCCTAGTAGCAAGGACCTCATCTAACTCCTTTTTGAATATATTTAGTGAATTGGCCTCAACAACTTTCTGTGGTAGAGAATTCCACAGGTTCACCACTCTCTGGGTGAAGAAGTTCCTCCGCATCTCGGTCCTAAATGGCTTACCCCTTATCCTTAGACTGTGACCTCTGGTTCTGGACTTCCCCAACATTGGGAACATTCTTCCTGCATCTAACCTGTCTAACCCCGTCAGAATTTTATATGTTTCTATGAGGTCCCCTCTCATTCTTCTGAACTCCAGTGAATACAAGCCCAGTTGATCCAGTCTTTCTTGATAGGTCAGTCCCGCCATCCCGGGAATCAGTCTGGTGAACCTTCGCTGCACTCCCTCAATAGCAAGAATGTCCTTCCTCAGGTTAGGAGACCAAAACTGTACACAATACTCCAGGTGTGGCCTCACCAATGCCCTGTACAACTGTAGCAACACCTCCCTGCCCCTGTACTCAAATCCCCTTGCTATGAAGGCCAACATGCCATTTGCTTTCTTAACCGCCTGCTGCACCTGCATGCCAACCTTCAATGACTGATGTACCATGACACCCAGGTCTCTTTGCACCTCCCCTTTTCCTAATCTGTCACCATTCAGATAATAGTCTGTCTCTCTGTTTTTATCACCAAAGTGGATAACCTCACATTTATCCACATTATACTTCATCTGCCATGCATTTGCCCACTCACCTAACCTATCCAAGTCGCTCTGCAGCCTCACAGCATCCTCCTCGCAGCTCACACTGCCACCCAACTTAGTGTCATCCGCAAATTTGGAGATACTACATTTAATCCCCTCATCTAAATCATTAATGTACAGTGTAAACAGCTGGGGCCCCAGCACAGAACCTTGCGGTACCCCACTAGTCACTCCATGAAACTTTCAAAAGGCAAATTGATATATACTTGAAAATTAAAAAATTGGCAAGGCTATAGGGAAAAAGCAGGGGCAGGGGGTGGAGGGAGGCTGGGGAGTGTGATTAATTGGACAGTTCTTAAAGAACCAGCACAGGGATAATTGGCCAAAGGACTTCTTTCATGCTGTAAAATGCCATGATTCTATGAGGTACTGCAATGCTCTCAGCATCGGTGGAACCATCAAACATGACAAGAAAGGAAGGGGACGGGGATGCAGGAGGGGATTACGAAGTGATGAAAAGCGCTTTCCATTCGCATCTTCATGGTTCACCATTTGAGAAGAACTGGGTCACAGAAATTTACTCAACTCCTTCCTTCTCCCTGTCGAGGCTGTCTTGTCTTGCAATACATTAGCTGATTAAGACATTTTTTTTCTCTGCGGAGCATTTGCCAAGTGAACACTGCGTGCCAAATTTACAGATAATTGAAATTAACATACTTGCCTTTGAGCGCAGCCAGAGTGTATACACCATTAATATTCTAGATTTTCCTGGAGAGTTGTGCACAGAATGACAAACACACTCTGTTCACTCACATTAGCATATCCTCTGAGCGAAGGATCTGGCTGAGAGCCAGAAATATCCCAGCCTCCAATTTTCCAAAAAGAACCTTCTTATAAATGTCATGTGTTAATGTTTCACTCTTCCATTTACAAGAGGGAGAGAAAAAACGGGTTGTTTCAATGCCAAAAGAATGCAATTGCTTTGTATACAATAAATTATTTCTGCTGGGTCTAGTTTACTCAATTTAATATTTATTTGAACAACTTGGAGCTTTACCAGGCTCTTAGCACAAGACCCAAACTCTGTTCCTCCAACTCAGGCCCTTACATCGGAACAGGAGAAGGCCATTCAGCCCCTTGAGTCTGTTCTGTCATTCAGATAGATCATGGCTGATCTGTGCCACGTCCATTTATCTGCCTTAGCTCCATATCCCTTCATACTCTTACCTAACAAAAATCTATCAAAGATCTATTCAGTTTTGAAAGCTGCAATTAATTCCCAGCATTCCCTGTCTTTTGGGGGAGAACATTCCAGATTTCCACTACCCTCTGTGTGGAAAGTGTGCTTCCTGGTTTCACTCCTGAATGGCCTGGTTCTAATTTTAAGATTATGTCCACTTGTTCTTAATTCCCCCACCAGAGGAAATAATTTCTCCGAAGCTACCCTATCGAATCCTTTTAACATTTTAAACACCTGGATGAGATCAACCAGCATTCTTCTATAATCAAAGAAATACAAGCCAAGTCTCTGCAACCTGTACTCAAATTTAAACCCCTGAGTCCACTATCATTCTGGTAAATAAATCTGCACTGCAGACCCTCCAAGGCCAATATATTCTTCCTGAGGTGTGGGGCCCAAAACTGAAGGCAGTGCTCCAGATGGGGTCTGACCAAAGCTCTACACAACTAAAGCATAACTTCCTCTCCTTTGTAACCACTGTGCATCATTCCTTCCTTCACTCCATCACTGGCAGCCATGTGTTCAGCTAACTAAGCCCCATGCTCTGGGATTCCCTCCCTAAAACCCCTCTGTTCCTTTTTCCTCTCCTTTAATATCCTCCTTAAAACCCACCTCTTTGACCAAGGTTTTGATTGCCCCATCTAAAGTTTCCTTCTTTGGCTTGGGCTCCGTTTTGGGCAGGGGTGGGTGTGGAAATTATGGCTCCGTGAAGAGCCTTGAGATGTTTATCTACCTTAAAAGTGTGACGTGAATACAAGTTGCTCACAGATCCAGGTTTAGTGAGAGAGGCCTGTGCCTTCTCACCTACAGCGATCTCCACAATATTCCAAATCTTATTTGTAGCCCATAAAAACATTTCGGAAGTCCCTTTTTTCATTTTTCAACTCCACCCACTCAACTTGTCACTACATCCATTAATCCCTTCTCTCTGCAGAAACATTTCCAATTGGCCATTCAATGATAGCGTCTGTGTCGTTGCTTTGCCTGGTAACTTATCCATCGATTGGCTTCATTAACTTCCTGTTTGACTTCCCGAGCTTTTCTTGTCACCTTTAACAAAGAGTTTTAGAATGGAACAGCCTGTGGACCTGGCTGAGGAATCCAAATGTGACTTTGATTTTTGTATGCATTGTGAGGTCGGACTATTGTGCAAATAATTATTGAGAAGCCAGGTTCAGGGCCTTTCGTAAGGTTCAAAAGAGAGTGGGATATAAGACGAAGGTAAATTAGAAAGGACTCTTTAGGTCATGTGTCAGCCATGGTTCATAAGAACATAAGAAATAGGAGAACATAAGAAATAGGAGCAAAAGTAGGTCATTTGGCCACTCGAGCCTGCTCCACCATTCAATAAGATCATGACTGATCTTGTTCAGTGGCAGCACTCTCGCCTCTGAGTGAGAAAGTTGCAGGTTGAAGCCCCACTCCATAGACTTGAGCACAAAATGTAAATTGACACTTCAGTGAGGGAGTGCTGCACTGTCGGATGTGCCATCTTTTGGATGAGACGTTAACCCGAGGCCCCATCTGTTCTCTGAGGTGGACGTAAAAGATTCCATACCACTATTTCAAAGAAGATCAGAAGAGTTTATCCTGGTCAATATTTATTCCTCATCAACACCACTAACCAGATAATCTGGTCATTATCACATTGCTATTTGTGGGAGCTTGCTGTGCGCAAATTGGCTGCCGCATTTCCCTACATTACAACAGTGACTACACTCCAAAAGTACTTCATTGGCTGTAAAGCTTTTTGGGATGCGCTGAAGATGTGAAAGGCAAGTCTTTCTTGCTAATATCACGAGAAATAAAGAATGTTATTTGACAGAAAACGTAAAAAGAAACAATTAAGAGAACTTAATGGCAGATTTTCTACAAAATACATAGATGAGTTTCTGTACAATCACGTAGCACTGATCAAGAAAGTGAATTTGAGGTGTTCAGTGGAAGGGAAATCAAGTAACTGTGATTGGTACTGAAATACTGAGAGGTACATGACAGTAGGGCCTCTGTTTAACATGTAACGTGTCCAAAACTCTTAGATCCTGACTTTTATTTTGAAGACTATTTTGAAGGGAGTAGTTTGTCTGCGTGTTGTTTCCAAAGGAGTCGCTATTCCAAATGTTTATCCCTTTATATTTCATCACCAGTTTTTAAGGGAAAGTAAAACAGTCGGACAGATTTTTTAAACAAATAACATTGTGGAGATGGAATCTGTGCTCTTGCGGTTCTGATGGTGTTTCCCATTTGATGTTATGTGTTAAAATGGGGAAGGAAGAAAGCTGCTTGCTGGGGGAACTAGGTATGGGCCAAAGATCAATGAATGAAAGGCCAAGACCCGAGATGAGCAGCTAATCCAATCCATGGGCCAACTTTAGTCCCTGTTGGGACAGGGGAAGGAGGGAGGACAGCAGGCCATGGTTAAACAGTGGCAATGTGACAACGGATGAATATTCTGGATTATTTTGAATCAGAAAATATTTATGCTCCATTTTTTTCAGGAAGCTAAGCAATGGGATAGAATTTGTGATATGGGTGGGACAGAGTCTGTGATAGGGCAGATCATACATGGGGAGTCGATTTGAACCTCGAGTGGGTTTTTGGGTGGGCGGGGGAGAGGGCGAATACCTAACACACTCGCTGACCCACGTTTGCGGTTTTGGGTATTATAACATTAAAAATCTAATAGTGCAACAAAAATTCATTCTCGGGATGTGGGAGTCGCTGGCAAACATAAGAACATAAGAATTAGGAACAGGAGTAGGCCATCTAGCCCCTCGAGCCTGCTCCGCCATTCAACAAGATCATGGCTGATCTGGCCATGGACTCAGCTCCAATACCCGCCCGCTCCCCATAACCCTTAATTCCCTTATTGATTAAAAATCTATCTATCTGTGACTTGAATACATTCAATGAGCTAGCCTCAACTGCTTCCTTGGGCAGAGAATTCCACAGATTCACAACCCTCTGGGAGAAGAAATTCCTTCTCAACTCGGTTTTAAATTGGCTCCCCCATATTTTGAGGCTGTGCCCCCGAGTTCTAGTCTCCCCGACCAGTGGAAACAACCTCTCTGCCTCTATCTTGTCTATCCCTTTCATTATTTTAAATGTTTCTATAAGATCACCCCTCATCCTTCTGAACTCCAACGAGTAAAGACCCAGTCTACTCAAACTATCATCATAAAGTAACCCCCTCATCTCCGGAATCAGCCTAGTAAATCGTCTCTGTACCCCCTCCAAAGCTAGTATATCCTTCCTTAAGTAAGGTGACCAAAACTGCACGCAGTACTCCAGCTGCGGCCTCACCAATACCCTATACAGTTGCTGAAGGACCTCCCTGCTTTTGTACTCCATCCCTCTCGCAATGAAGGCCAACATTCCATTCGCCTTCTTGATTACCTGCTGCACCTGCAAACTAACTTTTTGGGATTCATGCACAAGGACCCCCAGGTCCCTCTGCACCGCAGCATGTTGTAATTTCTCCCCATTCAAATAATATTCCCTTTTTCTGTTTTTTTTCCCAAGGCGGATGACCTCACATTTTCCGACATTGCATTCCATCTGCCAAACCTTAGCCCATTCGCTTAACCGATCTAAATCTCTTTGCAGCCTCTCTGTGTCCTCTACACAACACGCTTTCCCACTAATCTTTGTGTCATCTGCAAATTTTGTTACACTACACTCTGTCCCCTCTTCCAGGTCATCTATGTATATTGTAAACAGTTGTGGTCTCAGCACCGATCCCTGTGGCACACCACTAACCACCGATTTCCAACCCGAAAAGGACCCATTTATCCCGACTCTCTGCTTTCTGTTAGCCAGCCAATTCTCTATCCATGCTAATACATAAGGCCAGAATTTATTACCCATGAGAAGGTGGTGGTGAGCTGCCTTCTTGAACTGCTACAGTAGCGGTTTGGTGAACTGAGTGGCTTACTAGGCCACTTAAGAGGGAAGTTAAGAGTCAACCACTTTGCTGTGGGTCTGGGGTCACATATAGGCCGGACCGGGTAAGGACGACAGATTTCCTTCCCTAAAGGAAATTAGTGAACCCGATGGGTTTTTACATAACTTTTTGTTTTTAATTAACTCAATTTAAATTCACCAATTGCCATGGTGGGATTTGAACTCCCATTGCTGGATCATTAATCCAGGCCTCTGAATTACTAGTACAGTACCGCAACCCTGAAGTCAAACTGTATACTGTGCTGTTTCTTTAAGAGCATATGTACCAGACTGTATGTATCCCAAGTCCCGTGCGGTGATTCTTCGATCTGGTGCCTGGTTATGGTCATCAGTTTGATACACTGATTGATGCTCTGAGCTACATTACATCGTGGCGATGGAATCTGTGCTGCTGCAGACCTGATGGTGTTTCCCGTTTGATGTTATGTGTTAAAGATGGTTTTAATAAGGTCAGTTATCAACTTTGTCCTGCCCAGCAGATGTACAAATGCAGTCAGGCATAAACCAGATGCCTTTTGATAGTGTGCAGACTGCAGCTATCAAGAAGTGTTGCAGTGTCCTCAGCAAAGCACTCACCATTTCTGTGAAAGTGGCTTGGCAACATGAAAATGGGAAGCCCAGAATTAATTTTCTCTCATTAGACCTGATGACTCAGCTCAGAACCTAAGAACATAAGAATTAGGAGCAGGAGTGGACCATACGGCCCCTTGAGCCTGCTCCACCATTTATTATGATCATGGCTGATCTTCAACTTAACTTCACTTTCCCAACTGATCCCCACGTCACTTTATTCCAAAAATCTATCGCTCTCAGCCTTGAATGTACTCAACGACTGATCATCCACAGACCTCTAAGGTAGAGAATACCAAAGGTTCACAACCCTCTGAGTGAAGAAATTCCTCCTAATCTCAGTCCTAAATACTGACCTCTTATCCTGAGAATATGCCTCCTAGTTCTAGACTCTCCAGCCAGGGGAAATAACCTTTCAGATCTACCCTGTCAATCCCCCCTCAGAATATTATATTTTTCAATGAGATCACCTCTCATTCTTCTAAACTCCAGAGCATATAGGCCCAATCTACTCAATCTCTCCTCATAGGAAATCCTCTCATTCTAGGAATCAATCTAGTGAACCTATGTTGCACCCCCTCTAAGGCAAGTATATCCTTCATTAGGTACAGAGACAAAAACTGTGCACTGTACTCCAGGTGTGGTCTCACCAAAGCCCTGTACAATTGCAGCAAGGCTTCCTTACTCTTGTACTCCAACCCCCTTGCACTAAAGGCCAACATACCATTTGACTTCCTTATTACTTGCTGTACCTGCATGTTAACTTTCTGTGTTTCATGTACAAGGACACCTAAATCATTCTGAACACCAAATTTAATAGATTCTCAGCGTTTAAAAAATATTCTGTTTTTCTACGCTTCTTACCAAAGTGAATAACCTCACATTTTCCCACATTATACCCCATCTGCCACCTGATTGCCCAATCACTGAGACTGTCTATATCCCTTTGCAGCCACTTTGCGTCCTCCTCACAGCTTACTTTCCTACCTAACTTTGTATCGTCAGCAAACTTGGATATATTACACTCAGTCCTTTCATCTAAATTGTTGCTATAGATGTAATAGCTCCAGCACTGATCCTTGTGGCACCCCACCAGTAACAGCCTGAGTGGTTAGAATCTGGAATGCACTGCTTGAAAGGGTGGTGGAGGCAGATTCAATTGTGGCTCTCAAAGGGAATTGGATAAGTATCTGATGATAAAAAAAAATTCAGGGCTACGGGGAAAGGGCAGGGAGTGGGACTAGCTGAAGTATTCTTGCAGAGAGCTGGCACAAGCTCAATGGGCCGAATGGCCTCCTTCTACGCTGTAACCATTGTATGATTCTATGAAAATGAACCATTTATTCCTACTTCCTGTTTTCTGTCCTTTAACCAATCCTCTATCCATGCTATCTCCAACCCCATGAGCCCTTATCTCGTGGAATAACCTTGAAAATCCAAATATACTACATTCACTGGTTCCCGGTTTATGTACTCTGCTCGTTACCTCCTCAAAAAAGTCTATTAGATTTGTTAAACATGATTTCCTTTTCATAAAACCATGTTGACTCTGCTTAATCATGTTATGATTTTCTAAGTGCCCTGTTACGACTTCCTTAACAATGGATTCCAGCATTTTCCCGACAACTGATATCAGGCTAACTGGCCTGTAGTTCCCTATTTTCTCTCTCCCTCCTTTCTTGAACAGTGGTGTTACATTTACTACCTTCTAATCTATTGGGACTGTTCCAGAATCTAGGGAATTGTGGAAGATCACAACTAATGCATCCACTATCTCTGCAGCTACAACTTTTAGAACTCTAGAATGTCGGCCAAAGGATTTGTCGGCTTTTAGTCCTATTAATTTCTTCAATACTTTTCCTTTACTAATATTAATTACTTTAAGGTTCTCACTCTCAATAGACCCTTGGCTCCGCACTATTTTTGCAATGTTTTTTGCATCTTCTACTGTGAATACAGATACAAAATATTTGTTTAACATCGCTGCTATTTCCTTATTCCCCATTATAATTTCTCTGTTTCACCCTCTAAAGGACCTACATTTACTTTTGCTACTATCTTCCTTTTTTACAATCTGTTTTATATTTCTTACTAGTTTACTCTCATATTCTGTTTTCTCCCTCTTTATCAACTTTTGGACATCCTTTGCTGGTTTTTGTAATTCTCCCAATCCTCAGGCTTACTACTATTCTTGGCTAGATTATAAGCCTCTTCTTTTAATCCAATACTATCCTTAACCTCTTTAGTTAGCTAAGGATGGATCGCTTTTCCCATGGAGTTTTTATTTCTCAATGTAATGTATATTATTTGAGAATTATGAACTATTTTGCCATTGCTTATCTACAGTCATACTTTTAATCTAATTTCACAATCTACCTCAGCCATCGCCCCTCATACCTACGTAAATGACCTTATTTAAGTTTAATACTCCAGATTTGGACTTAAGTAAGTCACTCTCAAACTCAATTCTATCACTAGGATCACTCTTCTCCAGAGGATCCCTTACTATGAGATTACTAATTAACTCTGTCTCATTATCCAAGATAAGATCTAAAATAGCCTCTGATTGGTTCCACGACATATTGTACTCGGAAACTCTCTCAATGTTAAGTTCTTTTGGAATTTTCAACGTTGATGTTGACATCAACATTGAAAAGTATGTAATAAAATGTTAGCTTCTCAGTGAGAGAGAGAGTGAGAGAGAGAGCACGATAGAGAGCCTGCTGAATTCTGACAGAGACAGTTCAGTTCAGCAACAGATTACCTATGAACAACAGGGGAGATAGGGTTTGCCTTGCATGACTGGCATTGTACCTTCTTCACTGGAAGACAAAAAGAGCAATTAAACTGCTATTTATATCTCTAAGGACACTTGTAACTGATTATGTACTGTTTTACTTTATTATTTTTGCCCCTGAAGTACATTGGAACATTTTATTATATTAGAAGTGCAAGTTGCTGTTGCTCTGGTATTATCTAATCTTAACGATCTATCTAACATCTTCCATTTCTGATGAAAGGCCTCGACCTGAAACATTAACTATGTTTCTCTCTCCACAGATGCTGTGTGGGTCTTTTCCAGCAATTTCTGTTTTTATTTCAGATTTTCAGCATTCACAGTATTTTATTTTGTTTATTATTACTGATGATCCTGTTTCTGATTTCTCTGCGCTCTTTAAACTGTAAATAAATACCGTTATTATTTTAGCCTGTCACAGCTCTAAACTGTGTGGTACTATTCCTTCTATTGAGGAAGGGCGGTTTTATGAAATCTGCCCAGGAGACTAAACCACTGGGAGTGTATATTGACTTTATATTGAGTCTATGTAACTTCCAGCACATAATTTACTGCAACTTTACAACGTTTCCTACCGTGACACTTCAAAAGCACTTAATTGGCAGTAAAGCTCTTTGGGATGTCCTGAGTTTGTAAAAGACGCTATATAAATACAAGTTCTTTCTTTTCTTTCTTTAACTGCAACAATTGTTGGCCTTGGGTCACAGAACCTCCTCAAGAGCAGACCTGATAAAATGCGCAGTTTCCAGATGATAAGCCACAAAGTCCGATTACAGGAATTGCTGAGAAATTTGTGAAAGGAAAAACGGCACTTAAAAAAAAACCATACAACACTATGCAATGTTCGGGAACCACGGAAAAGAAGATTTGGTACGTACTTTTCGAGGAAGATGGGAGAAGTCCAACAGGAGACTGAGAACACTTGTGGTGTTGGGTATCTACTCCACAGATTAGGAAGGTCCCTAGGACTGCTCAGCCAAGGTGGCAACTGACAGGTTACAACTGGCCACAGTATCTCTGGGCTAGGCAGGGGTATAAATCGATTCCCGCGCTCAACTGTTATGCAGTGACCCATATTGGATAATATATGGATCCCCGGTGAGAGCAGAGCTGTGCTTGCTGCCTAGCTTCACATCTGACGAATGGCTACTTGGAGCCTGGGATCTGCCAGGGCCCATGGAACTGTGCTCCAGTGAGAGGCAGCTCCTTCAGGGGCGGTGGGGTGACAATCGGAACAATTGCCGCCAGAACATACCACTTGCCTAGAGACGAAATTTACCAGGGAACTATGTCTCCCCAATGACTCACGCATCGACCTAATCACAGGAATTAGAAAGCCATCAACAGAATAAAAGGCAAATATGCACTGACCTTATGGAAACTTCCATAAAAGACTTTCTTCATATCTTCATTGTCAAACGTGATGGTTTGGGACTCTCCTCTCTCGTCCTTGTTAAAGTATGACAGTGTTTGGCTGTTGCCTATATTTTGGGGAAAAAACATCAATAGCTGTTACTTTATTAAAAGAGAGGCATACTCTACTAAATTAAAAAGTAGGACCTCAAAAGTAGTAATCTCGGGATTGCTACCAGTACCACGTGCTAGTCAGAGTAGGAATCGCAGGATAGCGCAGATGAATACGTGGCTTGAGCAGTGGTGCAGCAGGGAGGGATTCAAATTCCTGGGGCATTGGAATCGGTTCTCGGGGAGGTGGAACCAGTACAAACCGGACGGTCTGCACCTGGGCAGGACCGGAACCAATGTCCGAGGGGGAATGTTTGCTAGTGCTGTTGGGGAGGAGTTAAACTAATATGGCAGGGGAATGGGAACCAATGGAGGGAGACAGAGGGAAACAAAAAGGAGACAAAAGCAAAAAACAGAGAGGAGATGAGAAAAAGTGGAGGGCAGAGAAACGCAAGACAAAGAACAAAAAGGGCCACTGTACAACAAAATTCTAAAAGGACAAAGGGTGTTAAAAAAACAAGCCTGCAGGCTTTGTGTCTTAATGCAAGGAGTATCCGTAATAAGGTGGATTAATTAACTGTGCAAATAGATGTTAACAAATATGATGTGATTGGGATTACGGCGACGTGGCTCCAGGATGATCAGGGCTGGGAACTCAACATCCAGGGGTATTCAACATTCAGGAAGGATAGAATAAAAGGAAAAGGAGGTGGGGTAGCATTGCTGGTTAAAGAGGAGATTAATACAATAGTTAGGAATGACATTAGCTTGAATGATGTGGAATCTATATGGGTAGAGCTGCAGAACACCAAAGGGCAAAAAACATTAGTGGGAGTTGTGTACAGACCTCCAAACAGTAGTAGTGATGTTGGGGACGGCATCAAACAAGAAATTATGGGTGCATGCAATAAGGGTGCAGCAGTTATAATGGGTGACTTTAATATGCACATAGATTGGGCTAACCAAACTGGAAGCAATACGGTGGAGGAGGATTTTCTGGAGTGCATAAGGGATGGTTTTCTAGACCAATATGTCGAGGAACCAACTAGGGGAGAGGCCATCTTAGACTGGGTGTTATGTAATGAGAGAGGATTAATTAGCAATCTCGTTGTGCGAGGCCCCTTGGGGAAGAGTGACCATAATATGGTGGAATTCTGCATTAGGATGGAGAATGAAACAGTTAATTCAGAGACCATGGTCCAGAACTTAAAGAAGGGTAACTTTGAAGTTATGAGGCGTGAATTGGCTAGGATTGATTGGCGAATGATACTTGAGGGGTTGACTGTGGATGGGCAATGGCAGACATTTAGAGACCGCATGGATGAACTACAACAATTGTACATTCCTGTCTGGCATAAAAATAAAAAAACGAAGGTGGGTCAACCGTGGCTATCAAGGGAAATCAGGGATAGTATTAAAGCCAAGGAAGTGGCATACAAAGTGGCCAGAAATAACAGCGAACCCGGGGACTGGGAGAAATGTAGAACTCAGCAGAGGAGGACAAAGGGTTTGATTATGGCAGGGAAAATGGAGTATGAGAAGAAGCTTGCAGGGAACATTAAGACAGAATGCAAAAGTTTCTATAGATATGTAAAGAGAAAAAGGTTAGTAAAGACAAATGTAGGTCCCCTGCAGTCAGAATCAGGGGAAGTCATAACAGGGAACAAAGAAATGGCGGACCAATTGAACAAGTACTTTGGTTCGGTATTCACTAAGGAGGACACTAACAACATTCCGGATACAAGAAGGGTCAGAGGGTCTAGTAAGGAGGAGGAACTGAGGGAAATCCTCATTAGTCGGGAAATTGTGTTGGGGATTGATGGAATTGAAGGCCGATAAATCTCCAGGGCCTGATGGACTGCATCCCAGAGTACTTAAGGAGGTGGCCTTGGAAATAGCGGATGCATTGACAGTCATTTTCCAACATTCCATTGACTCTGGATCAGTTCCTATCGAGTGGAGGGTAGCCAATGTAACCCCACTTTTTAAAAAAGGAGAGAGAAAACAGGGAATTATAGACCGGTCAGCCTGACATCGGTCGTGGGTAAGATGATGGAATCAATTATTAAGGATGTCATAGCAGCACATTTGGAAAGAGGTGACATGATAGGTCCAAGTCAGCATGGATTTGTGAAAGGGAAATCATGCTTGACAAATCTTCTGGAATTTTTTGAGGACGTTTCCAGTAGAGTGGACAAGGGAGAACCATTTGATGTGGTATATTTGGACTTTCAGAAGGCTTTCGACAAGGTTCCACACAAGAGATTAATGTGCAAAGTTAAAGCACATGGGATTGGGGGTAGTGTGCTGACATGGATTGAGAACTGGTTGTCAGACAGGAAGCAAAGAGTAGGAGTAAATGAGTACTTTTCAGAATGGCAGCCGGTGAGTAGTGGGGTACGGCAAGGTTCTATGCTGGAGCCCCAGCTGTTTACACTGTACATTAATGATTTAGACGAGGGGATTAAATGTAGTATCTCCAAATTTGCGGATGACATTAAGTTAGGTGGCAGTGTGAGCTGCGAGGAGGATGCTATGAGGCTGCAGAGCGACTTGGATAGGTTAGGTGAGTGGGCAATTGCATGGCAGATGAAGTATAATGTGGATAAATGTGAGGTTGTCCACTTTGGTGGTAAAAACAGAGAGACAGACTATTATCTGAATGGTGTCAGATTAGGAAAAGGGGAGGTGCAACGAGACCTGGGTGCCATGGTACATCAGTCATTGAAGGTTGGCATGCAAGTACAGCAGGCGGTTAAGAAAGCAAATTGCATGTTGGCCTTCATAGCGAGGGGATTTGAGTACAGGGACAGGGAGGTGTTGCTACAGTTGTACAGGGCCTTGGTGAGGCCACACCTCGAGTATTGTGTACAGTTTTGGTCTCCTAACCTGAGGAAGGACATTTTTGTTATTGAGGGAGTGCAGCGAAGGTTCACCAGACTGATTCCCGGGATGGCAGGACTGACCTATCAAGAAAGACTAAATCAACTGGGCTTGTATTCACTGGAGTTCAGAAGAATGAGAGGGGACCTTATAGAAACGTTTAAAATTCTGATGGGTTTAGACAGGTTAGATGCAGGAAGAATGTTCACAATGTTGGGGAAGTCCAGAACCAGGGGTCACAGTCTAAGGATAAGGGGTAAGCCATTTAGGACCGAGATGAGGAGAAACTTCTTCACCCAGAGAGTGGTGAACCTGTGGAATTCTCTACCACAGAAAGTTGTTGAGGCCAATTCACTGAATATATTCAAAAAGGAGTTAGATGTAGTCCTTACTACTCGGAGGATCAAGGGGTATGTCAAGAAAGCAGGAATGGGGTACTGAAGTTGCATGTTCAGCCATGAACTCATTGAATGGCAGTGCAGGCTCGAAGGGCCGAATGGCCTACTCCTGCACCTATGTTCTATGTTTCTATGACCCATTTTCTTAACTGTACAAGGAGAATGTTCACTATGATGAAGGATTTAAAACACTCGGAGACACAGCTTAGAAGTGAGGATGTTGGAAGTGAGAATGACAGTCAGTCAGACCCTTTGTACACAAAAGAGTATTTGATTATTGGAAAAAGTTTCATCAAAGGGCATTGAGCTAGGACTGTACAATTGAGATCTGGAGAGGGAAGGGACTGAGTGTAGGTGGATCGTGAGTAATGATAGATTTTTGTTAGTTAAAGGTTTCAAGGGATATGAAGCTAAGGCGGGTAAATGGAGTTAAGATACAGATCAGCCATGATTTTACTTAATAGCAGAGCAGGCTCGAGGATCTGAATAGCCTACTCCTGTTCCTTTGTTCCTAAAAAGCACTGAACATCTTGGATCTAATGGTCTTCTTGGGGTAGAAGTTCCCTCAGGACTTCCTGGATTTCCTGCCATAACTTTGTCAGTGGTTTGGTTGAAAGCAGCTATGAAGAAATTTTTGAGTAAGGATGGGACCTTTTAAATCCCGTTATGGAAAGTGGCTATGTTGAATTCAATAAATTTAGAAAACTGTTGAATGTTGTATGAACTCAACTGGTTCACTAAAGTCCTGCAGGGAAGGTTAACCTGCCACGGGGGCCTGGTCTGTTCTACACATAACTCCAGTCCCACTATGCACTATATGGGTGACTCTTAACAGCCTCAGGGCAACTAAAGATGACCAATAAAAACTGTTCTGCAAGTGTTACCCACATCCCAAGAACAAATAGACAAAAGATGCTGATGGACCTATTGCATATGTTCAGCATTTGAGTTCAACAATTTCTATAAGGTGTCTAGAAATATACAGATGGATTTAATGTGTCTTCCAATTAAAAAGAAAATCCAGACAACTTCAGGAATAAGAAAAGATCTAGCGGCTGAAATTGCCCCTTTGCGCAGGGCCAGTTAGCGTGGGTGGCTGGCGATCAGGGTGCGCTAAAGGGTTTTCGCCCGGGCTTTGCGCACAGAGCGCTCCCCCCCCCCGAATTCCGCATGGGGTGATGCCACCGACAGCTTCTCGGTGCGAGAAACTGCAGTGGCTGTGTTGCCCCGGCCGCCCTTAAAGGGGAGGTGCTGAGGTGGTAGCCGCCTTGTGTCGGCCGACTTTTCATTCGGCCCGACAATGGCGGCCGCTGGTTTGGCTAGGCCATCAACATGCAGACCGGCACCCTGTCTTGGGTGTGGGACCACTGGCCCGGCCGACATCCTCTCGGGTGGCCCAGTGGGCGGCACTGTAGGTGATGCCCAGATTGCAGCGGCCTGCCCCTTTCAGAGAAGGGGAGGGACGTTGCGACATGGTGGCAGGATGCGACACGTTAGTGACGAGTTGACGTCATCAGCGCCGGACTGACGTGAGTAGAGCGGCGCTGAGTAATGCGCACCACAAACATTGCGCGAGCACCCCGGGAGTGCCACTACAATACATGGTTCCCGCCTCCACCATTTTTTTCCAAAAAGAGGGCAAATCCACATCGGCTCCGCCATTTCCCGTGCCGGCGCAAAACGATTCACTAATTCGAATTATGCGCTGCAAATCCAGCGCGGGCAATTTTGACCCCCTTTCTGTGTCAGTTTAGATCCATAGCACTGACATGCATTAGGAAGCACAACTCACCGTCTAGAAGCACTCCAACTTCTGGCTTGTAATCTTGGTCTGTGATCTGCCAAATGGCAAAAGGCTCTGAGGTGGTTGCTGGGAGAAGGCGGAAGAGCAACATGATAGTGTAGGTTGATGGCAGGCCATAAGGATGAATTTCTCTGTTTGACAATAAAAGACAGTTTATTGGCCAACCATGAGGTAAATAATTGAAAAAAAGTTGCTGCAAAAGAAAGGATTTGCATTTCTGTAGCACCTAATACAATGAGTTAATTTTGAGTTACTGTGACTGCCGTTGGAAATGGAGGGCAGAGTTCATTATTCAGGCTTAACCCCTCCTGGGCTCGCCTGATTGCCTTTGCGGTGGTCGCAGAGGAATTTCTGACCGAGAAGTCCTGATCTGCCGATAGGCAAAGGGAAGGCCGGTACATGAGGATGCGATTTGACAAAATGATGGGGCAAGTGAACATGGACCTGATGGCCTTTCTCTTGGATACATGACATAACATAGGCCAAGGCGGCAGCCATTTTGTGTGCAAGATGAATGATCAATTAATCTGTGTTGGCTGAGAAATATTGGCTCGGACCGCAGAACTCAACAACAACTTACATTTATATAGCACCTTTAATGTAGGAAAAGGTCCCAAGGCGTTTCACACAAGCATTAATCAGATAAACACTGAACCCGAACCAAAGAAGAAGATATTTCCTCTTCGTCCATCCAAATGCAAACAGTTGGGGCCTTAGTTTTTCAAAAAACATGGTAGCACTCCTTCAGTATTGTACTGGAGTGCAGCCTCAATTATGTGCTCAAATTTTTACATCCATCAGACACACAGTGGAATATATAAATCTTTCCGGCTCTGCTTGCCAGATTGGTGGTGTTCTGTACAGAGGTTTGTAAAGAAATGGCATTCCCGAGCAAAATATTTTTCTCCCCAAATTCCCAAATAGGTTAAAATTGCAAGTATGAAAACTGCCGTGTTTCACCCTCATATCTATTCATGTACATAACATAAGGAACATAAGAAATAGGAACCGGAGTAGGCCATACGGCCCCTCGAGCCTGCTCCACCATTCAATAAGATCGCGGCTGATCTGATCATGGACTCGGGTCCACTTCCCCACCTGCTCCTCATAACCCCTTATCCCCTTATCGTTTAAGAAACTGTCTGTTTCTGTCTTAAATTTATTCAATGTCCCAGGTTCCACAGCTCTCTGAGGTAGCGAATTCCACAGATTTACAACACTCTGAGAAAAGAAATTTCTCCTCATCTCTGTTTTAAATGGGTGGCCCCTTATTCTAAGATCATGCCCTCGAGTTCTAGACTCGCCCATCAGTGGAAACATCCTCTCTGCTTCCACCTTGTCAAGCCCCCTCATAATCTATACGTTTCGATAAGATCACCTTTCATTTTTCTGAATTTCAATGAATAGAGGCCCAACCTACTTAACCTTTCCTCATAAGTCAACCCCCTCATCCCCAGAATCAACTGAGTGAACCTTCTCTGAACTGCCTCCAAAGCAAGTATATCCTTTCGAAAATATGAAAACCAAAACTGCACGCAGTATTCCAGGTGTGGCCTCACCAATACCTTATACAGCTGTAGCAAGACTTCCCCGCTTTTATACTCCATCCCCTTTGCAATAAAGGCCAAGATACCATTGGCCTTCCTGATCACTTGCTGTACCTGCATACTATTCTTTTGTGTTTCATGCACAAGTATCCCCAGATCCCACTGTACTGCGGCAATTTGAAATCTTTCTCCATTTAAATAATAACTTGCTCTTTTATTTTTTCTGCCAAAGTGCATGACCTCACACTTTCCAACATTATCCTCCATCTGCCCACTCACTTAGCCTGTCTATGTCCTTTTGCAGATTTTTTGTGTCCTCCTCACACATTGCTTTTCCTCCCATCTTTGTATCGTCAGCAAACTTGGCTATGTTACACTCAGTCCCTTCTTATGTCGTTAATATAGATTGTAAATAGTTGAGGTCCCAGAACTGATCCCTGCGGCACCCCACTTGTTACCGGTTACCGGAATGAAGCATTTATCCCAACTCTCTGTTTTCTGTTAGTTAGCCAATCCTCTATCCATGCTACTATATTACCCCCAACCCTGTGAACTTTTATCTTGTGCAGTAACCTTTTATGTGGCACCTTGTCAAATCCTTTCTGGAAGTCCAAATACACCACATCCACTGGTTCCCCTTTATCCATCCTGTTCCTCCTCGAAGAACACCAGCAAATTTGTCAAACATGACTTTCCCTTCATAAATCCATGCTGACTCTGCCTGACTGAATTTTGCTTTTCCAAATGTCCTGCTACTGCTTCTTTAATAATGGACTCCAACATTTTCTCAACTACAGATGCTAGGTCTATAGTTTCCTGCTTTTTGTCTGCCTCATTTTTAAAATAGGGGCGTTACATTTGCAGTTTTCTAGTCTCCCCAGAATTCAGGGAATTTTGGTAAATTACAACCAATGCATCCACAATCCCTGCCGCTACTTCTCTTAAGACCCTAGGATGCAAGCCATCAGGTTCAAGGGATTTATCTGCCTTTAGTCCCATTATCTTACTGAGTACCACCTCCTTAGTGATTGTGATTGTGTTAAATTCCTCCCCCCCCCCTATAGTCCCTTGGCTATCCAATTTTGGAATATTGTTTGTGTCTTCTACCATAAAGACTGATACAAAATATTTGTTCAGAGTTTCTGCCATCTCCATGTTCCTCATTACTAATTCCCCGGTCTCATGTAAATCAGCAAACTGGGGCGACTGGGGGATTTAATAATGGGAAATGTGGAAATGGCTGAGACCTTAAACAATTATTTTGCTTCGGTCTTCACAGTGGAAGACACAAAAACCATGCCAAAAATTGCTGGTCACAGGAATGTGGGAAGAGAGGGGTAGTGCTGGACAGGCTAATGGGACTCAAGGTAGACAAGTCCCCTGGTCCTGATGAAATGCATCCCAGGGTATTCAAAGAGATGGCGGAAGTTATAGCAGATGCATTTGTTATAATCTACCAAAATTCTCTGGACTCTGGGGAGGTACCAGCGGATTGGAAAGCAGCTAATGTAACGCCTCTGTTTAAAAAAGGGGGCAGACAAAAGGCAGGTAACTATAGGCCGGTTAGTTTAACATCTGTAGTAGGGAAAATGCTTGAAACTATCATTAAGGAAGAACTAGTGGGACATCTAGATAGGAATAGTGCAATCAAGCAGACGCAGCATGGATTCATGAAGGGGAAATTATGTTTAACTAATTTACTGGAATTCTTTGAGGATATAACGAGCATGGTGGATAGAGGTGTACCGATGGATGTGGTGTATTTAGATTTCCAAAAGGCATTCGATAAGGTGCCACACAAAAGGTCACTGCAGAACATAAAGGTACGCGGAGTCAGAGGAAATGTATTAGCATGGATAGAGAATTGGCTGGCTAACAGAAAGCAGAGAGTTGGGATAAATGGGTCCTTTTCGGGTTGGAAATCGGTGGTTAGTGGTGTGCCACAGGGACTGGTGCTGGGACCACAACTGTTTACAATATACATAGATGACCTGGAAGAGGGGACAGAGTGTAGTGTAACAAAATTTGCAGACGACACAAAGATTAGTGGGAAAGCGGGTTGTGTAGAGAACACAGAGGCTGCAAAGAGATTTAGATAGGTTAAGTGAATGGGCTAAGGTTTGGCAGATGGAATACAATGTTGGAAAGTGTGAGGTCATCTACCTTAGGAAAAAAAACAGTAAAAGGGAATATTATTTGAATGAGGAGAAATTACAACATGCTGCGGTGCAGAGGGACCTGGGGGTCCTTGTGCATGAATCCCAAAAAGTTAGTTTGCAGGTGCAGCAGGTAATCAGGAAGGCGAATGGAATGTTGGCCTTCATTGCGAGAGGGATGGAGTACAAAAGCAGGGAGGTCCTTCTGCAACTGTATAGGGTATTGGTGAGGCCGCACCTGGAGTACTGCGTGCAGTTTTGGTCACCTTACTTAAGGAAGGGTATACTAGCTTTGGAGGGGGTACAGAGACGATTCACGAGGCTGATTCCGGAGATGAGAGGGTTACCTTATGATGATAGATTGAGTAGACTGGGTCTTTACTCGTTGGAGTTCAGAAGGATGAGGGGTGATCTTATAGAAACATTTAAAATCATGAAAGGGATAGACAAGATAGAGGCAGAGAGGTTGTTTCCACTGGTCGGGGAGACTAGAACTAGGGGGCACAGCCTCAAAATACAGAGGAGCCAATTTAAAACCGAGTTGAGAAGGAATTTCTTCTCCCAGAGGGTTGTGAATCTGTGGAATTCTCTGCCCAAGGAAGCAGTTGAGGCTAGCTCATTGAATGTATTCAAGTCACAGATAGATAGATTTTTAATCAATAAGGGAATTAAGGGTTACGGGGAGTGGGCGGGTAAGTGGAGCTGAGTCCACGGCCAGATCAGCCATGATCTTGTTGAATGGTGGAGCAGGCTCGAGGGGCTAGATGGCCTACTCCTGTTCCTAATTCTTATGTTTTTATGTTCTTATGTTCTTATGACTACATGATGTATACAGTTAAAGGAAAGCTCTGTAGCTAAATGGTACTAGCACCCTTCTTTAATTTTAAAGAGATGAAACCATACCCAATTGGGTTTCTTTTAAATTTCAGAATGCAACTCCTCTATTTTCCTCGTAATTCTCTTGTTTACCCGAAACTACAGCACAACTGTGGCTGAGAAACAGAAACAGGCCATTCGGCCCAACATGTCTGGACTAGAGGTCCTTTCTTCACATGAGCCTCACTTCCCTGCTCGCTCTGAACATCCTTTCATATTCCTCTTTTTTGTAGGAACTAACTCCATTAACTCTGCTTCAAAGGGCAAGCTTGTCGCAGAAAATTACATAATCTAAGCAGTTGCCTATAAGAAACTGAAAAACCTCAAATCTCATCAGGCACATGCCTTTAATACTGTGAACGGAAAAGATATGACCTCAGTTTGACATCTCATCTGAAGAACGGCTCTCCTATAATGCAGCGCTCTCTCAAAGTGTCAATCTAGATTATGTGTTCAAGTCTCTGGAGTGGGGCTAAAGCCACCACCTTCTGACTCACAGTCAAGAGTGCTCTCAATTAGGCCAAGCTGTATTGATCCTTACTCATTGGCAATATTCTCTTTAATATGTGCCTTAATCTTTTCAGTATGTCTCTCAGTTGGTATCTTATCAAATACCTTTTGAAAATCCATATATACATCCACCTTTCCAAAAACCATGTATAATCTGTCCTCTCTTGGACTCCATCCCACTTGTTTAACCTCCCGAGATTCACTTATGGATACATTTTCCCATACCCATTGATAAGCAAGTAAGGTTGAAATCTAATCATGTGTCACCCATGCCTCAGTGGGTAGCACCTTCACCTCTGAATCAGAAGGTTGTGGGTTCAAGTCTCACTCCAGAGACTTGAGCACATAAATCTAGGCTGGCGCTCCAGTGCAACACTGACTGTTGGAATGTAGTCACTGTTGTAATGTAGGAAAAATGGCAGCCAATTTGCGCACAGCAAACTCCCACAAACAGCAATGTGATAATGACCAGATAATTTGTTTTAGTGATGTTGATTGAGGGATAAATATTGGCCAGGACACCAGGGAAAACTCCTTTGCGTTAATTCGAAATAGTGGCAAGGAATGTTTTAAATCCACGTGAGAGAACAGACCTGGTTTAACGTCTCTTACGAAAGACGGCATCTCTGACAGTGCAGCACTCCCTCAGTACGGTCCTGGAGTGCCAGCCTAGATTTTGGGCTCATGTTTCTGGAGTGGAACTTGAACCCACAACCTACTAACTCAGAGGCGAGAGTGCTACCCACTAAGCCACAGCTGAGCGAGAGGGAGTGAGTGTGAGAGAGAGAGAGAGACATTGTTCCAGAATTGACCTTTTGACTGTACAATTGACCAAATATCAACTGCGGTAAGTGATAATTTTTCCCTGCTTGGTTAACCACGAATCAATTATTGCAAGCCTTCTATTAAGCATAATTGTGGATTTGGCTTTCCCTAAATATATACCAGACACATTGCTTAGCAGTGATATTTTCACTAGTTTTGGGATATAGCGTGGCCACAAACTGTGCTTGTCTTTAGGTGTGGATTAATTCCACACAACGAAACATTGTCCTTTCATTTCCGTACATTTCATCAAGATTGTTGAATATTTCCTTGCTCTGTAACCATAACAGTCTTTTGGATAAGACAATAAACCAAGGCACCGTCTGCTCTCTCGGGTGGACGTAAAAGGTCCTATGGCACTATTTTGAAGGTCAGCAGAGGAGTTCTCCCCGGTGTCCTGGGGACAATATTTATCCCTCAACATAACAAAAACAGATTATCTTGTCATTATCACATTGCTGTTTGTGGGAGCTTGCTGTGCGCAAATTGGCTGCCGTGTTTTCTACATTACAACAGTGACTACACTTCAAAAGTACTTAATTGGTTGTGCAGTGCTTAAGGATGTCCGGGGGTCATGAAGGGCACTAGATAAATGCAAGTTTATCTTTTTTTTAATGAAATGGGCTTGGGAAAGCCTCAAACCCATTTCTAGTCATTGAATCGTACAGCACCAAAGGAGGCCATTTAGCCCATCGTGCCTGTGCTGGTTCTTTGAAAGAGCTATACAATTAGTCCTACTTCCCTTGCCCTTTCCCCATAGCCCTGAAACTGCTTCCTTTTCAAGTATATAGCCAATTCCCTTTTATAAGTTTCCACTGAATCTGCTTCCACTGTCCTTTCAGGCAGTGCATTCTTGATCACAACAACTCGCTGCATGAATTTTTTTTTCCTCATCTTCCCTCTGGTTCTTTTGCCTATTATCTGAAATCTGTGTCCTCTGGTTACTGACCCTGCCACTGGAAACAGTTTCTCATTATTTACTCCATCAAAACCCTTCATAATTTTGAACACCTCTATTAAATCTCCTCTCAACCTTCTCTGCTGTAAGGAGAACAATCCCAGCTTCTCCAGTTTCTCCACAGAACTGAAGTCTCTTATCGCTGGTACCATTCAAGTAAATCTTCTCTGCACCCTCTCCAAAGCCACTTAGTGGGTCTAAGTGGGGTAGATTTTTAAGTTTGCACTACCTGCACGTGAAGCATCGCCTGGTTGAAGCGCAGAAAGGGAAATCTGGCAGGATAGATTGCATGCTGGTAACAAGTCATCCCCGATTTTCTTTCAATTCTAATTAATGTAAAGAAAATCTGTTAGGTTTGGTTGTAGCGGAGGTGGGGGGTATGAACCTCCTCGCCAGATTTTCCTTTCTCCCTTGCCCCAGGCAGCAAAGGCAGAAAACTATCTTCCTTGGGGAAAAAACCCCACCCCTACTCTTTGTGAGAAGACAGTAGCCCACGGCAATTCATGCTCATTGCACAAGCTTTAATAAATCATAATATAGAAATAATATCAGTCGATGGGAACATGCCTGGCTGTGAAAACAAATCAGTAAAGAGGTTCCCCTCAGGCAACTTGCTAAGTAATTGAATAATTTACTGATGTTGGGCATACTGATGGTCTATGTGTCTGTGGTGATCACAGAGGTGTTAATTCAGCAAACTCAAACTCGCCATTGATCTTAACAGAGCTGTGATAATTAGTCGCTCAACCTTATCAGCGAGGAACTCTGTGGAGCAACACAAAAGTCCCAGCAAATTTTGGCCTGGTATACTTAATGGCATAAGTCACTTGTGTCATAATTTCCTGGATTTCTGCACTGTAATAATGGCATACGCCGTAACTATGGTGAAAGTTTTCAGCAAATTCAGGCCTATTAGCTTGGTCAAAGAAGGGTCCTAAAGGGCAAAAAGGACAGGCTTTGGGTGGGAATTCCAGATCGGAGGGCCTAGATGGCTGAAGACACAACCACCAGTGTTTTTTTTTTTAATTCATTCACGGGATGTGGACGTCACTGGCAAGGCCAGCGTTTATTGCCCATCCCTAAATTGCCCTGAGTGGCTTGCTAGGCCATTTCAGAAGACAGTTAAGAGTCTGGATCTGGAGTTACATATAGGCCAGACCGGGTAAGGATGGCAGATTTCCTTCCCTAAAGAACATTAGTGAACCAAATTGTTTTTTATGACAAACTGGTAGTTTCATGGTCACCATTACTAGTATTTTTAATTCCTGATTTATTTAATTGGGGTTTGGAGTCTTCTTCTTTCATATGGAAGTAGCAAAGTGAATCAAATGTCAATCTCTAAGTTGGATATCCAGGCCAAAGCTTCCAGTGTATCTTGTCAATGGATATCTTGTCAGCTGCCTGCAAATTTTCTCTGAGGGCAGTGCTCAATGGTGTGCGCTCCAGGGTCTGATCAAGATATAGGCATTCCAAGTAAGGGCAGCAGATTTCTGTCCTTAAAACAACATTAGTGAACCAGTTGGGTTTTATAACAATCTGGTAGTTTTATGGTCACCATTATTGATACAACTTTTTTATTCCATATTTATTTAATTGAATTTAAATTCCCCCAGCTGCCATGGTGGGATTTGAACTCAACCATCTGGATTATTAGCTGAGTAACATAACTACAGTGCTACCATACCTTCCACTATGCTACTCTACCTGGTGGAGAGAGGGAGGGAACAATGCCACAAGAGGCTGGAGTCAAATGAATGGGGGCGCTGGGGGTGGAATTGTAGGGCATCTCAAAGTGCTTCATATGTGACAAATTATTTTTTTTGAAGTGCAGTGGCCGTTGTTTTGAAGGGAATTATAGTAACCAACTTGTGCACGACAAGATTCCACAAAGTGCAGTAGGATAAATGGCCAGTTAATTTGTCTTTGGCACTGTTGGTTAGAGAGGAATGTTGCCCAAAACATGACTCATCTTCAAATTAAGCTGTTTAAAATTAATTCGAGCAGCAGACAGGGCTTTGCTTTAACATCTTATTCAAAGGAAAGGTCTACCAACCAACCAGCATGCTCTCAGATCCTGTACAGGGGCTGATTTTCGAGTATGTGCTTGAGTCTAAATATGGGGCTTGAATCCACAGTCTTGTCTTTCAGAGATGGGAGTATTAACTACTGATAGCGACCTGTTGGGCCGACTTACCTGTAGCTGTAAATACTATGTAAAGAAAATAGCTCCTTTCACAACCTCACAACACCCCAAAGCGCTTTCAAGCCAATGAAGTCTTTTTTTTTTTAAAGTGTAGTTATTGTTGTAATGGAGGAAATACGGCAGCCAATTTATGCACAGCAAGCACCCACAGTCAACAGTGTTATAACAACCAGAATACCTACTGTTTAGTAATGTTGGTTGATGTATAAATATTAGTCAGGCATGCCTGACAAGACTCCTAAAGCAAGCACTCTACTTGGAACTCCTGCACGGCAAGCGAGCCCCAGGTGGGCAGAGGAAACGTTTCAAGGACACCCTCAAAGCCTCCTTGATAAAATGTAACGTCCCCACCGACACCTGGGAGTCCTTGGCCATAGACTGCCCTAAGTGGAAGAAGTGCATCCAGGAGGGCGCTGAGCACCTTGAGTCTCATCGCCGAGAGCATGCTAAAACCAAGCGCAGACAGCGGAAGGAGCGTGCGGCAAATCAGTCCCACTCACCCTGTCCCACCTGTGACAGAGACTGTTATTCCCATATTGAACTGTTCAGTCACCTAAGAACTCTTTTAGAGTGGAAGCAAGTCTTCCTCGATTTCAAGGGAATGCCTATGATGATGATGATGATTAGCCAGGGCACTGGGGAGAAATTCCCTGCTCTTATTTAAATAATAGCATGGGATTTTTACATCCATCTGAGGGCAAACGGGGCCTTTTACATCTCATCTGAAAGACAACACCTCCGACAGTGCAGCACTCCCTCAGTACACATTGGAGATGCCAACATAGATTATGTGCTCAAGTCTCTGGAGTGAGGCTTCAATCCACAACCTTCTGACATCTGAGTTGATAGTGTTACCACTGAGCCACAGCTGACAGTGAAAGATAAAGAGAGAGAGCGAGAGAGAGACAGAGAAAGAGAGAGAGAGGAAACATAACACCGACAGTGACTGCGAGCTCTGTTACCTGAACTTACATGGTAGGTTGATGGAGGTGTGCATCCTTATGAATGCTGTAAGCCGTAAAGCCATTGAAAGACCCTGGTTCCATAGAAACTCCTGCAATAGATGCGGCTTCCTTCTCTGTCATGTTGAATGTCTCCAGCATTCTGAAACCTTCAGAATAGGAAAACACGTGACTATATGTTAGACATTTTCATTTCTCTTAACTACTGTGCAACATCATGAAATGACAAATAAACTATTCGATTCCTGTTGCATGAGTACCTCGATACACTGATGGTTCATAGAAACATAGAAAATAGGTGCAGGAGTAGGCCATTCGGCCCTTCGAGCCTGCACCACCATTCGATGAGATCATGGCTGACCATTCCCTCAGTACCCCTTTCTTGCTTTCTTTCCATACCCCTTGATCCCCTTAGCCGTAAGGGCCACATCTAACTCCCTCTTTAATATATCCAATGAACTGGCATCAACAACTCACTGTGGTGGGGAATTCCACAGGTTAACAACTCTCTGAGTGAAGAAGTTTCTCCTCATCTCAGTCCTAAATGGCCTACCCCTTATCCTAAGACTGTGTGCCATGGTTCTGGACTTCCCCAATCTACCTGCATCTAACCCTCCCGTCCCGTCAGAATTTTGTACGTTTCTATGAGATCCCCTCTCATCCTTCTATACTCCAATGTATAAAGGCCTAGTTGATCCAGTCTCTCTTCATATGTCAGCTCTGCCATCCCGGGAATCAGTCTGGTGAACCTTCGCTGCACTCCCTCAATAGCAAGAACGTCCTTCCTCAGATTAGGAGACCAAAACTGAACACAATAATCCAGGTGAGGCCTCACCAAGGCCCTGTACAACTGCAGTAAGACCTCCCTGCTCCTATACTCAAATCCCCTAGCTATGAAGGCCAACATACATTTGCCTTCTTTACTGCCTGCTGTACCTGTATACCAACTTTCAATGACTGATGAATCATGACACCCACGTCTCATTGCACCTCACCTTTTCTAATCTGCTACCATTCAGATAATATTCTGTCTTCGTGTTTTTGCCCCCAAAGTGGATAACTTCACATTTATCCACATTATACTGCATCTGCCATGCATTTGCCCACTCACCTAACCTGTCTAAGTCACCCTGCAGCCTCTTTGCGTCCCCCTCACAGCTCACACCTCCACCCAGTTTAGTGTCATCTGCAAACTTGGAGATATTACACTCAATTCCTTCATCCAAATCATTGATGTATATTGTAAAGAGCTGGGGTCCCAGCACTGAGCCCTGCGGCATTCCACTAGTCACTGCCTGCCATTCTGAAAAGGACCAGTTTATCCTGACTCTCTGCTTCCTGTCTGCCAACTATTTTTCTATCCATGTCAGTATATTACCCCCAATACCATGTGCTTTGATTTTGCACACCAATCTCTTGTGTGGGACCCTTTGAAAATCCAAATACACCACATCAACTGGTTCTCCCTTGTCCACTCTACTGGTTACATCCTCAAAAAATTCCAGAAGATTTGTCAAGCATGATTTCCCCTTCATAAATCCATGTTGACTTGGACCGATCCTGTCACTGCTTTCCAAATGCGCTGCTATTTCATTCTTAATAATTGATTCCAACATTTTCCCCACTACTGATGTCAGGCTAACCGGTCTATAATTACCTGCTTTCTCTCTCCCTCCCTTTTTAAAAAGTGGTGTTACATTAGCTACCCTCCAGTCCATAGGAACTGATCCCGAGTCGATAGACTGTTGGAACATGATCACCAATGCATCCACTATTTCTAGGGTCACTTCCTTAAGTAATCTGGGATGCAGACTATCAGGCCCTAGGGATTTATCGGCCTTCAATCCCATCAATTTCTCGCCTAATAAGGATATCCTTCAGTTCCTCCTTCTCACTAGACTCTCGGTCCTCTAGTACTTCCGGAAGGTTATTTGTGTCTTCCTTTGTGAAGACAGAACCAAAGTATTTGTTCAATTGGTCTGCCATTTCTTTATTCCCCATTATAAATTCACCTGAATCTGACTGCAAGGGACCTACGTTTGCCTTCACTAATCTTTCAGTGAGTGGATGCACTGCTTAGCTTACTCCTGATCCGTATGGATCAATAAGATCCCAGATCTGAGTTCTGATGAAAGGTCATCGACCCGAAACATTATCTCTGCTTCCTCTCCACAGATGCTGCCTGACCTGCTGAGATTTCCAGCATTTTCTGCTTTTATTCCAGTTTCCAGCATCCGCAGAATTTTGCTTTTGTTGATCCCAGATCTTTCCTGCCCAGTAATGAAGGAACATCCATCTCAACCGCCAGACATTTCCTTGGCGCTGCTCCTTCTCTTCTGCCACTACTTTGGCAGATGTGTGCCAGAACCCATCCCTCCACCCGCTTATGTGCGAAAACAAGCTTTCTGCCGTCCTTCCAGTGGAGTTGCAGCACCAGAGCAGGAACAGCTCAGTGGAAATGGCCGGCCAGTGTCTCTGGTCTAGAAAAGTTAGGGTCAAATTAATTAAGGTCCCTGCTCCTGATCACAACCCAAATATGCCTCCCAGAAACTCTATTTCTATTGACCCCAAGAACAAGATCCAGGTTTACTTGGATGACCCTACCCAAAACATTTTCTGAGATACATCATCTAGCCTTATATCTAACGTATATCATTGGTACGAATATATAAGGACAACTATATGAGGATGAGATATTTATCAGGAATACTCGTTGAATTTCAACTAACATGAGAATGAATTGTTGTTCTAACTCATTGTTCCACGGGGCATTAATACATAAGCTCACATCCATGATAACTGGGTTCCTAAACATAACCTGGGAAGTCCCAACAATCTGAGAAAGAATTAGGGGGCTATGTAAAAACCTGAGTAAGAAGGAAAGAGAGAATGATGAGAAGGGAAGAGAGCGATGGAGATAAGAAAGGGACAAGAGAGGGCTAAGAATAGGGAGAGTGAGGTGAGCAAAGGTGAAGTAAATAAAAATAGATGGAAAAGGGATTGAGTGGTGAGAAGGGAAAAGAGGAGTAACAGACCATGGAAGAGGTGAAAAGGGAGTAGGGAGAGAAGTAAGGGAAAGAGAGCTAAGAGAGGTGAAGGGAGAAAACGAGTTAAAATGTGGAGAGAGGTGAGAAAGGAAAGAGAGGTGAGGGAGAGGCAGGTGAAAAGTGAGAGAGGAAGAGAGACACAGACGATTAGGGGGGCAGAAAAAGAGGACGAGGTGAGAGGGAGGGCGAGAGATATAACCCATCACAAATATACTCGGGATGTTTTGCCCACACATGCAGTATAAAGACAGCTGTGTTGACAAGCCTTTACAGGCCTTCATTAAAAAATAAATATAATATTTAAACAAGCCATTTATCCAACTTCTGAAAGCCACAATGGATATTGCATTGCTCCAGGCTTTAGTGAAACTCTCTTTAGTTTGATGGTGGCAGATTCAGTGGGAGAACAGGACTGACTCCAATGTGTCCCTTACCTGGTGTGGTGAATCCATTGAGATAAATCAGCGGGCAAGCTGCAGCATGACAAAGAAAAGAAACATTAACAGGTAAAAACACACATTTCTCAAAAAAGAACACTTTGTCACCGAATCACGGCTGAAACGTTATCCTCGTGTTCACTGTGCGGGGAAGGGGGAGTTCTTATCTTCCTTACGTTGTCACTGGTGCTTCATTAAGTCCGGATCTTCGGACGGTGGGGTTAAATTCCTGTGAGGATTTCCCCCGATCGTTAGTGGCAATTTCGGCGGAAGATCCACTGAGATCGCGGCGAGGCGGTGACGTCGTTTCTCCGGGATTTCCCGTGGATCTTTCGTTGAAGTGTCAGCTGGTCGACGGGGCGGGCTCCGCGGCAGTAATGACACATTTAATTTTTATGTATTCAAACAAAAAACGGTCTCGGTGGGTCACAGCATCTCGTGGTTTGCTGGTGAGACATACGCAGAGGGAGTGTCCCAGCTTCGAACCTTGGTCTGCGCTGATTTCATTTTGGGGTAGGAGGGGGAACAGCAATAGGCTTGGTGCTCCTCGGTTAGGGAGGAGGAGACATTCAGTGATGTTCCTGATGGCGACCCAGCAACACCACCAATGTTGGGTGAGATTGGTCTTGGCTGTGACATCTTCTATGTTCCAAACAGCTTGCCACCAATCGATAATGGCCACCTAAACATGCTACTGGAGGGCTCTCAGCACCCGTCAATGAGTTGCAGAATGAGTCAGACTGTTCATGGGAGCAGGGCAGAACATTTGGTGAATAAAAAAAACAATCTAAGCTATGGTTCAGAGGACAGAGCTCATTGCAAACTGCCACAGGAGAACCAGTTCCACTAAAAGTGCTGGTGGCTTGCATTAACCTTTTCATTCCAATGCACAGCTAGCTGCAGATCTAGGATTACAGCAGCAAGGAAGCCCTGTCATTTCCTGCTGAAGGAAGAGCAGGCATATTTAAAAGTGCCTGATTCTCACAGACCACACAAGAAATGTGTCAAAGCTTTTTCTCCCTAATTACACATGGAACGTTAGCAGGACAGGATGACTGCTTGAAACAGGATGAGGAGGAGCTGCATTTGGTAGACTTTCCACTCAGGCTCACTGAACAAGAGGTGTTGCTCGCACGACTCAGCAGGATGAAAGTGGATTTTATGCGCCCCCGATTCTTTTTCTTGCTGGCACTAATCCATGTTGGGGTGCAGTCCTACTAGTGCTATCAGACCTCTGCTACCTCAGCCAGTTGTCTACATCTGTTGGTGAGCTCATCCAACATAGGTGCTTTGGGAATTGCGTTGTGTGTTCCTGTCTATTTTTCCATGGAAGCTTTGCAGTTAATTAATGGGGTGACTGTTTCATTGATGCTGAGGGAGAGAGGGAGCTAATCCATGACATGAATGGGAGTAACTCACTTGAAGAAGCTGTTTCGCAAAGGAAGGCGATGAGCTGATCCTGAATCTTCTCGAAAGCATCAAAATCGTCCACTAAGAAGAGATGCCTTTCTCTGGGTTTGCTGCCAATGTTCTCCAGCTCAGTAACATCAATGTCAGCCACACCCACGACAAACACGCTATAACCTGCGAGGAAGACAAAAGCACATCTCTTCAATTTAAGTGATTGTCAGTGATTATCATTGTGTTTTAATTGGAAACATTGGGATTGCTGGAGAAAAAAAGACCAAGGTCCATCTAGTTCATCTTCTCCCATCATGGTAGTCACATGATACGATTAGAATCATAGAATCATAGAAATTTACAGCACGGAAGGAGACCATTTCGGCCCATCATGTCCGTGCCGGCTGACCAAGAGCTATCCAGCCTAATCCCACTTTCCAGCTCTTGGTCCGTAGCCCTGCAACTTACGGTACTTCAAGTGCACATCCAAGTATTTTTTAAATGTGGTGAGGATTTCTGCCTCTACCACCCTTTCAGGCAGTGAGTTCCAGACCCCCACCACCCTCTGGGTGAAGAAATGTTTTCTCATCTCCCCTCTAATTCTTCCACCAACTACTTTAAAACTATGTCCTCTGGTTGTTGACCCCTCTGCTAGGGGAAATAGGTCATTCTTATCCCCTCATATCTCCTCTAAACCTCCCCCCAATTACTTTATAAAAGATAATGGAGTTGTTGGCTAAACACAGCGACCAATCTCTATCAATGAGTCGACAACAGACCCAGACATGAGGTGAGGAAAACCCCCAGTGGGGGAGAGCTTTGGGAACCACAGGTCCACAGTCACCTGTTCCTCCCAAGCTCGCTGCACTCACCACACATCATGTCTCCAATTACTCATATACTGTGTCCCAAAATGTTATTTGATTGATTGATTTGTTCAAAAAAGTTTGATCAGTTCCATAGTGGGCCCCATCTGTAGACTCAGGGATGGTGAGGGTTCAACTTCACCAGATGGTATGACTGGCTAAGAAATACAAGATCACATGTTAAATTAAAGGTGCTTTTACGTTATAGGAACATGGCCAAACGGGAAACCATTTTGTTTGTCACCATGAGGATAAATGGACTGGCCACTGACACCTTAGTCCCATGAATCTATGAATCTGCCAATGGGGCAAGATCACTAGTTGGTATAAATGGAAAGCTGGTGTGTCCCCCACCTCCCAAGGGCAGCAGACACATGGTAGTTCCCCTCCAAGTCACACACCATCCTGATTTGGAAATATATCGCCGTTGCTTTGTCATCGCTGGGTCAAAATCCTGGAACTCCCTCCCTAAGAGCATTGTGGGAGCACCTTCACCACACAGACTGCAGCGGTTCAAGAAGGCAGCTTATCACCACCTTCTCGAGGGCAATTAGGGATGGGCAATAAAAACTGGTCTTGCCAGTGACGGCCACATCCCGTGAATGAATAAAATAAAATGACATATTCACAATCTAATTACAATCAGGTCTCCGCATCGCTCAGCGGGCACCAAGGCGACAGAAGGTGGGACGCGCGACGCACAAGGTCACTCTTCCTCAATAGGGAGAGTAAAAAATGAGCAACGGAAAAATGCCTTGGATAAAAATGATTCAATCAACATGAAACTGAGCAATGACTTAAATTTCTTGAAAGTATGAAATTTAATCTGAAAATTATTAATCAGATGGTCCATTTACCGGTGTGCAATCTGATCCTCTGTTTTCAACTGTTTCTCCCAATAAATATGCTCCCACTCATTCCCCACCCCCACCACCCCCCCCGCCACCCCCCCACGCCAGCTTCGCACATACCATCATCTGAGAATAATCAGTGATTCAAACTCTCTGTCACCTTGTACATGATTTGCAGGGATGGAGGATTTAAAATTGACTCACATTCCTCATGCAGTCATTTTGTATCCCTTGCCAAGAATGTCTTAGTGTTTAGAGTCTTTATGCTGATTCATGTGAATGATAATTCGATGAATGGCTCAGGTACAGATAAGATTCTGAGGGGGATTGACAGGGTAGATGCTGAGAGATTATTTCCCCTGGCTGGACAGTCTAGAACTAGGGAGCATAGTCTCAGGATCCATTTAAGACTAAGATGTGGAGGAATTTTGACACTCAGAGGGTTGTGAATCTTTGGAATTCTCGACCCAAAAGTGCTGTGGGTGCTCAGTCGTTGAATATATTCAAGACAGAGATAGATAGATTTTTGGACTCCAGAGGAACCAAGGGATATGGGGATTGGGCAGGAAAGTGGAGTTGAGATCGAAGATCAGCCATGATCTTATTGAATGGCGGAGCGGGATTGAGGGGGCATATGGCTGACTCCTGCTCCTAATTCTTATGCTCTTGTGTATTGAATGACTTAGGTAAGTAGACATTCTCCCAGTTACTTCCTTGCAGTGAGAGTTTGCAATGGAGAGGTCATTCATATAAGTCATTGACAAAAAATTGTACACCTATTTCCCACAAAGATGCATGGTTATCACTCTCACGGGATTGCATGAAACAGGAATGACCTCAGCTACAAAAAAAATTTTGTCAATGTGCCCAAACACATTTATGCTCCCTGTCAATAAATGTATTTTCTTTCACCGTTGTTTTATGGTCACAAATGATATGCTGGTGACTTCCATCCTTCCTTCTGCCAGTGATGCTCAACACACAGTAACTGCGAGGGACATCAGAATATGATTCTATCCTATTGCTGTGAAAGGGACGATGAGGGGCAATATTTTACCTCATGTTTCTCAAGCAATTATTTAGGTCATGTGCTGTCAATATATTGATACTTAGTTATAAACATAAAAGAAGTGCGAGGTAATGCATTTGGGGAGGGCTAACAAGGCAAGGGAATGCACGATAAATGGTAGGATACTGAGAAGTGTAAGCACATAAGAAATAGGAGCAGGAGTAGGCCATTTGGCCCCTCGAGCCTGCTTCATCGTTCAATAAGATCATGCCTGATCTGATCATGGACTCAGCTCCACTTCACTGCCCGCTCCCCATAACCCATTATTCACTTATCGCTCAAAAATCTGTCTATCTCTGCCTTACATATATTAAATAACCCAGCCTCCACAGCTCTCTCGGGCAGAGAATTCCACAGCCCTCTGAGAGAAGAAATTCCTCCTCATCTCAGTCTTATTCTGAGACTATGCCCCCTAGTTTTAGTTTCCCCTATGAGTGGAAATATCCTCTCTGCATCCACCTTGTCGACCCCCCTCATTATCTTATATGTCTCAATATGATACCTTTCATTCTTCTGAACTCCAATGAGTATAGGCCCAACCTACTCAACCTATCTTCATAAGTCAACCCCCTCATCTCCGGAATCAACCTAGTGAACCTTCTCTGAACAACCTCCAATGCAAGTATATCCTTCCTTAAATACGGAGACCAAAACCGTATGCAGTACTCTAGGTGTGGCTTCACCAATACTCTGTACAGTTGTAGCAGGACTTCTCTGCTTTTATACTCTATATCCCGTTGCAGATTTATTGTGTCCTCCTCACAATTTGCTTTCCCACCCTTCTTTGTATCATCAGCAAGCTTGAGTACATTACACTCAGTCCCTTCATTCAAGTCATTAATATAGATTGTAAATAGTTGAGGCCCCAGCACCGATCGCTGCAGCACCTCACTAGTTACTGTTTGCCAACTGGAAAATTACCCATTTATCCCGACTCTGTTTTCTGTTAGTTAGCCAATCCTCTATCCATGCTAATATATTATCCCCAACCCCGTGAACTTTTATCTTCTGCAGTAACCTTTTATGTAGCACCTTATTGAATGCCTTCCAGAAATCCAAGTACACCACATCTACTGGTTCCCTTATCCACCCTGCTCGTTACATCCTCAAAGAACTCCAGCAAATTTGTCAATCATGATTTCCCTTTCATAATACCATGCTGACTCTGCTTGATTGAATTATGCTTTTCCAAATGTCCCGCTACAGATGTTAGGCTAACTGGTCTATAGTTTCCTGCTTTCTGTCTGCCTCCTTTTTTAAATAAGGGCATTAAATTTGCTGTTTTCCAATCCGCTGGGACCTCCCAAGAATCCAGGGAATTTTGGTAGATTACAACCAATGCATCCACTATCTCTGCAGCCACTTCTTTTAAGACCCAAGGTTGCAAGCCATCAGGTCCAGGGGACGTGTCCGCCTTTAGTCCCATTATTTAACAGAGTACCACTTCTTTAGTGATAGTGATTGTATCCCTCCCTCCCTATAGCCCCTTGTTTATCCACTATTGGGATGTTTTTAGTGTCTTCTACCCTGAAGACCAATATAAAATATTTGTTCAAAGTCTCTGCCATTTCCCTGTTCCCCATTATTAATTCCCCAGTCTCATCCTCTAAGGGACCAACATTTATTTTAGCGACTCTTTTCCTTTTTATGTACCTGTAGAAACTTTTACTATCTGTTTTTATATTTTGTGCTAGTTTGCTTTCATAATCTATCTTCCCTCTCTTTATTATTGTTTTGGCTGTTCTGTGCTGGCTTTTAAAAGTGTTGTCTTTGGAACAAGGGGGCTGAGGATAGATACTGGATGGGATAAAAAATGATAAGGAGGAGGTACTAGAAAGGCTGGCTGTAAGAAACAGAGAGATCTTGGAGTGCATGTCCACAGATCCTTGAAGGTAGCAGGACAGATAAGGTGGTTAAGATGGCATACAGGATACTTTGCTTTATGAGCCGAGGCATAGAATATAAGACCAGGGAGGTTATGCTAGAACTGTTTAAAACACTAGTTAGGCCACAGCTATAGAGTACTGCGTACAGTTCTGGTCACCAAATTATAGGAAAGATGTGATTGCGCTCGAGAGGGTACAGAGGAGACTTACGGGGATGTTGCCAGGAGTGGAAAATTTTAGCTATGAGGAAAGATTGGATAGGCTGCGGTTGTTTTCTTTGGAACAGAGGGGGTTGAGGGCAGATACTGGATGGGATAAAAATTGATAAGGAGGAGGTACTAGAAAGGCTGGCTGTGCTTAAAGTAGATAAATCACCAGGACCGGATGGGATGCATCCTCAGATGCTGAGCAAAGTAAAGGTGGAAATTGCACAGGTACTGGCCATAATCTTCCAATACTCCTTGGATACGTGGCTGGTGCCAGAGGACTGGAGAACTGCAAATGTTACACCCTTGTTCAAAATAGGGTGTAAGGATAAACCCAGCAACTATAGGTCAGTCAGTTTAACCTTGGTAGTGGGGAAACTTTTAGAAATGATAATCCAGGACAAAATTAACAGTCACTTGGACAAGTATGACTTAATTAAGGAAAGGCAGAAGAACCAAAGACGACATGAGGACAAACTTTTTTACGCAGTGGGTGGTTAGGATCTGGAATGAACTGCCTGAAAAGGTGGTGGAGGCAAATTCAATCGTGGCTTTCAAAAGGGAATTGAGTAAGTCCCTGAAGGAAGAAAATTTTCAGGGCTATGGGAAAAGGGCGGGGGAGTGGGACTAGCTGAAGTGCTTTTGCAGAGAGCGGCACGGGCTCGACAGGCCGATTGGCCTCCTTCTGTGCTGTAACCATTCTGTGATTCTACTTAATTGAGGTGTATAAAATTATGAGGAGCCTAGATAGAGTGGATAGGAAGGACCTATTTCCCCTAACAGTGAGGTCAATAACCAGGGCACATAGATTTAAAGTAATTGGTAAAAGGATTAGAGGGGAGTTGAGGAGATCATCTTTCACACAGCAGGTGGTGCGGGTATGGAACTCACTGCTTGAAAGGGTGGTACAGGCAGAAACCCTCATCGCATTTAAAAAGTACTTTGATATGCACTTGAAATGCTGTGACCTACAGGGTTACGGACCAAGAGGTGGATAGTGGGATTAGGCTGGATAGCTCTTTTTTGGCCGGCACAGACATGATGGGCCAAATGGCTTCCTTCTCTGCCATAACTTAACAATACATTAATAAACTGCAGTTACAATAATGCGTTGTGATAAAACAGTTACAACAGTGCATTTTAATAAAACAGTTACCACAACTCATTGTGATAAAACACAGGTACAATACACTGTGACAAACTAGTTACAATAAAGCATTGTGATAAAGCACAGGGTGATTATTGTTATGCATTGCACATTCATTTGATATTTTTCAATGTATATTAGCATTGGAATAATTTTAAAGGGCTGCAGTAAAATTGAACGAACAGCTGGACTCGTGTCAGTGAAATGGTTCCGCCATGGTATCACTCACATCGAACAAGCTTAACCTCTGTCTAATACACTATGGTTCCTGGTTCCTTTCTCTCCCTCACAGGGTAACAATCCCAGTGTAAAATAAATGCTTGAGGGCAAAAGAGAAAGGATTGTAAATGCTTCAGTTCCTAAAACATTCAATACAAACTAATCAGTGGACGGAAGAAAAGGGAATGGCCTTCAGCTTAAATGGCAACCTTCAGATGAAGAAAAAGACTGGACTGCTACCAGAGTAAGATAACCAATCATGAGCATGAAAGAGCACTGAGAGCCATAGCAATTCTTTAGGACGACCTACCAGCTTCTTGTAATGTGAGTGCGGGTTTCTGAACCTCATCCTGCGAACGTCCATCGGTGACTACGACCAGCACCTTGGGAACAGACTTCCTCATACCATTTGAATGAAGGAGGACGTGATCATTCAGAAACTTGAGAGCTCGACCTGGAACATAAAAGACAAGGCCGAAGAATTGGTGTCAATTTAAATCAGCGGTGTATTATTTTCTCTGCAGCTTATTTTTGTTTTAATGAATGTGCCGGAGTAGGGAATGGAAAACCTTTCTGTGCTTTGCGACCAGTGTCAAAATCAAGCAAGCCCAAGGTCAGGTGAATTGTGGCTTAGAGACAGAACCCATAGTTTGCTGGTCTATGAGAGTTCCGAAGTCATTGGTTAGATATCCTTTGCTCTCTTCTAACAACGGGCAGGGGGAACGGAGATTTTAACTCTAACCCGCCTGGTAGTTGGGCACTTAAAAATCTCCGTGTTACTTACCTGTGGGATCACCGCCTAGATCCCACTGTTTCTGATTTTAATGACCCTTTCGGGAAACGGCCGTAAAACCGCAGGGCCCTAATTCACATATGCTAATCAGGGTCTGAGAAAATCATCGGGCCCCAACAGGGATTTTATCTTTGACCCGAGTGGGAAAGTTAGCGTGAAGGACCAGCATGCTGAAGAGGCCCCACAGGTAACTACTTAATTTTCCCTTGCCGGTGTGATTCTCTGAGCCCCATGAGAAATGTTTCTAACTCCCCTGTTTAGATATCCCCCCCCGCTTCCCCCACCCTTACCCATCGCAAGAACTCCCCCGCCGCCCCACCTCCCTGAACCCCTTTCTCCACACTTACCTCAGTGCCGACAGACAGCCATAGGATAACAGCCACTTCCCATCCCCTTCGCACCCATCCTACGCAGGAAATGGATTGGCGGTATTTTAATGAGGCCTGGTGGTTAAAATAGCTGCGGCCTTATACAGCAGCGAGCAGGGAGGAAACTCCCATTGGAAACCTGCTGGCAGTTAAACACGCCCTCCCCACCATGTGACAATCCCAGCTGCTGAAGAGCACCCCCTTGCTGCATAATGCCGTGTCCATTTCCGACAACAGCCATCATCCATCCTTGGGGCCTCTCTGACTGACTGAGCTTGCCAGTTTATGTAAAGTTAACGTAGAAGCACCAACAGTTTGGCATTGAGAACTGTTTTTCCCCCTATAAGTAGCAAGATTGAGAGTGAGGCAAACTCATGTTTAAGACTACAATACTCAGAAGAGATTTTTGTGATGTCTGCCTGGCTTAGTGGGTAGCTTTCTTGCCTCTGAGTCAGAAGGTTGAGGGTTCAAAACCTGCTCAGAGACTTGAGCACAGAATCCAGGCTGACAAGCCCAGTATAGTACTGAGGGAATGCTACACTGTTGGAGGTGCTGTCTTTATGGATGAGGCATTATTCCGAGGCCCCGTCTGCCCTCTCAGGTGGACATAAAAGATCTCATGGCACTATTTCGGAGAAGAACAGGGGAGTTCTCCCGGGTGTCCTGGCCAGCATACATCCCTGCCATCATCACTAAAATAGATCAAATGCAAAATACTGCCGATGCTGAAATCTGAAATAAAAACAGAAAATGCTGGAAACCTCAGCGGGTCAGGCAGCATTTGTGGAGAGAAAGAGAGTTAACGTTTCAGGTCGATAACCCTTCGTCAGAACTGTCAAAAGTTCAAAATGTAACAGATTCTTAAGCAAGTGCAGGGGCACTGAAACGGGGAGAGGAGGAAAGAATAAAAGGGAAGGTTTGTGATAGGGTGGAAGGCAGGAGAGATTTGAAAGACAAAAGGGATGATGGGCCAAATTGAGATGGTAATGATACAAGTTAGGTAACAAAAGATGAGTCCAGATAGGCTGTGACTGGCAGAATAATTAACACACCAACATTAGTGTCCTCGACCAGGCCAACATCCCCAGCATTGAAGCACTGACCACACTTGATCAGCTGCGCTGGGCAGGCCACATTGTCCGCATGCTAGACACGAGACTCCCAAAGCAAGCGTTCTACTCGGAACTCCTTCATGGCAAACGAGCCAAAGGTGAGTAGAGGAAACGTTACAAGGACACCCTCAAAGCTTCCCTGATAAAGTGCAACATCCCCGGGAGTTCCTGGCCAAAGACCGCTCTAAGTGGAGGAAGTGCATCCGGGAGGGCGCTGAGCACCTCGAGTCTTATCGCCGAGAGCATGCAGAAAGCAAGCGCAGGCAACGGAAAGAGCGTGTGGCAAACCTGTCCCACCCACCCTTACCCTCAACGACTATCTGTCTCACCTTTGACAGGGACTGTGGTTCTCGTATTGGACTGTTCTACCACCTAAGGACTCATTTTAAGAGTGGAAGCAAGTCTTCCTCAATTCCGAGGGACTGCCGATGATGATGATGAATTAACAGCTGCCATGGGAAACAGAGACAACAATAAAAAGGTTTGGGAAGGTGGGGTTTGTAAAAAAAATATATAAAGGCAGAGGTTATGGTCTGAAATTGTTGAACTTGATGTTGAGTCCAGAAGGCTGTAAAGTGCCTAAACGAAAAATGAGGTGCTGTTCCTCAAGCTTGCATGAGCTTCATTGGAACAGTGCAGGAGGCCGAGGATGGGAAGGTCAGAGTGGGAGTGGAGCGGAGAATTAAAGTGACAGGCGACCGGAAGCTCGGGGTCATGCTCACAGACTAAATGGAGATGTTCCGCAAAGCGGTCACCCAATCTGTGTTTGGTTTCCCCAATGTAGAGGAGACCACATTGTGAGCAGCGAATACAATATCCTAAATTGAAAGAAGTACAAGTAAATCACTGTTTCACCTGGAAGGAGTGTTTGGGGCCCTGGATTGTGGGAAGAGAGGAGGTAAAAGGGCAGGTGTTGCATCTCCTGCGCTTGCATGGGAAGGGGAGTAGGTGCTGGGGTGACTGCGGAATGGACCAGGATGTCGCGGAGGGAGAGGTTCCTTCGGAATGCTGAGGGAAGGGGAGGGGAAGATGTGATTGGTGGTGGGATCATGCTGAAGATGGCGGAAGATGATCCGTTGAACATGGAAGCTGGTGGGGTGAAAGGTGAGGACAAGGGGAACCCTGTCGTGGTTCTGAGAAGGAGGAGAAGGGGTGAGAGCAAAATAGAACGGACAGGGTCGAAGGCCATGTTAACCACGGTGGAGGGGAATCCTCAGTTGAGGAAAAAGGAAGACATATCAGACACACAAGTGTGGAAGGTGGCGTCATTGGAAATTGGAGGCAAAGCAAATGAAATTTTCTAGTTCAGGGCAATACCAGGAAACGGCACCGATACAGTCATCAATGTACCAGAAAAAGAGCTGAAGGAGGGAACCGAGTAGGATTGGAACAAAGAATGCTCCACATATCTCACGAAAATGTAGGCATAGCTGACCCATGCCTACCTCTAATTTGCAACACCTCTAATTTGGAGGAAGTGAGCGGAGTCAAAAGAGACGTTGTTCAATGTGAGAACAAGTTCAGCCAGACGGAGGAGGGGTGGATGGAGACTGGTTGGGCCTCTGCTCGAGGAAGAAGCGGAGCGCCCTCAGGCCATCCTGGTGGTGGATGGAAGTATAGAGGGATTGGACGTCCAAGGTGAAAAGGAGACGGTTGGGGCCAGGTAACTGGAGGGTGTCGGAAGAGTCGCGGATGTAGATGGGAAGAGACTGGACAAGGGGAGAAAAAATAGAGTTGAGATTGGAAGAAATACGGTCCGTGGGGCAAGAACAGGCTGAAACGATGGGTCTACCCAGACAGTCCTGTTTCTGGATCTTGGGAAGGAGGTGTGTGGGGTTAGGGTACTATGAGGTTGTTGGCTGTGGAGGGATGATCTCCAGAGGAGATGAGGTCAGTGACGGAATGGGAAATGATAGCTTGATGTTCAGTAGTGGGGTCATGGTCCAGGGCTAGGTCGGAGGAGGTGTCAGAGTTGGCGATCAGCCTCTGCAAGGTAGTGTTCAGTTAAAATAGATCATTTGGTTCAAGTAACTTTCAGTACAGCTACAAGTACTGTAGTGATCAGACTAAATGTGTGGTCCGACATTCTTGCGTTATTAGTACACTTCCCATGACCCTCTCACGGGACATTATTAATCACCGTTACCAGCGATTTTTTTTAATGAATGAAATTGTATATGATTGCTGTTTAAGTCCAAGCAGCGAAATTTAATGCAGTGAGGGAATTAACCTATGAGTTACATCTTGCTGCTGTCTCTCATTCAATTGCTTCCTTTATCCTGTCGATAACTGGAATTTAGTTTGTCTGAATCATTTTATTTTGAGCTGGAATATGGTGCCTTATAAGCCTTAGCCTCAAAAGACCGCAATGAACTATTAACATACGAATGCTTAACTCCTTTGTAGGACATAACTTTGTGCGTGCTTCCACTAATGCGAAATAATGTCAAATTTTTAATCTCACAATACTTCAGTGAAGCGCCTTGTGATGTTTCACTATATTAAAGGTGCTATATAAATACAAATTGTTGTTTTGTTAGAGCGGAGCAGTTTAAAATAGACCGATTGGATGAGGCGATTTAATGCCTCCATTAAAATGTCAGAGGAAGAAGTGTCATAGAGTTGGATTAAGTGTTCTTATATTGATATTTTTGGTGCACATGTCTAAGATGAGAATTCCTACACATTACATAGTATTTACAGCACAGAAACAGGACATTCGACCCAACCAGTCTATGCCAGTGTTTATGCTCTTTGCAAGCTATCTCTCACTCTTTTTATTTCATCTCACCCTGTCAGCATATCCTTCTATTCTTTTCTCTCTCACGTGTTTATCTGGCTCCCCACTTAAATGCATCTATATTATTTGCCTCAACTTGACAGCTGTGGCTCAGTGGATAGCGCCCTTGCGTCTGTATCAGAAGATTGTGGATTCAAATCTCATTCCAGAGACTTGAGCACAAACATCTCGCCTGACACTTCTGTGCAGCGCTGAGGGAATGCTGCATTCTCGGAGGTGCTGTCGTTCAGATGAGACATTAAACCAAGGTCATGTCTGCTCTCTCAGCCGGATGCAAACGATAAGAGCAAGGGAGTTCTCCCTGGTTTCCTGTCCAATATTTATCCCTCAATCAATGTCACTAAAACAGATTATCTGGTCATTATCACATTGCTGTTTGTGGGAGCTTGCTGTGCGCAATTTGGTTGCCGTGTTTCCCACATTACAACAGTGACTACACGGCAAAAAGTATTTTATTGGCTGTAAAGTGCTTTGGGATGCCTGGTGGTCGTGAAAGGCGCTATAGAAATGCAAGTCTTTTTTTTAAACAACCAGCATTTATGTAGTGACTTTAAAGTAGAAAAGATCTCAAAGCACTTTACAGAGACATTAGATTGAGGAAAAGACTAAGAGATGCCTTCCTTGCTAGTTTATGTCTGGATACAGAATGGGTACAAAAGGGAGGGTAGAAGATGTTTTGAGTTGTTTCTTTTAAAGGAGCATTTTGAGTTGTTTCTTTTAAAATTGCCCCGCGGGAGCGAGGTTGGTGCGGGGCAATGCCACCGACAGCTTTGCGGGTACTAAAGCTGTGGTGGCGGGGATGCCCCGGCTGCCCTTAAAGTTGTGAGGTTGGAAGAACGGGCTTCCCAAATGTCCTGCAGTTTTTAAATGCAGGGCTCCTTGAAATTCTTTTCTGGCAGGTTCCCACCCACAGGCAACCTGTGTATAGTGGGGGAGAAGTGAGTGAGATCGTGGGGGGTGGGGGTTCCTGATCACGTGGTGGTCCCGATCACGGGGAGATCCCAATCACGGAGGTGGGCCTGATCATGGCAGGGGGAGGGGTGCAGAGGGTACGATGGTGGTTATGGGGTTCCGATGGTGGTCGGGAGGTCCAATGGTCGACGGAGGGAGTCCAATGGAGGTCAGGGAGACCACTGTGGTCGGGTGAGAGCAGACATATTGTGAGGGGGTGGGGGGGAATGATGATTTACTGGGTAGTTAATTGGGCCTACAGGAAACACTGCGGCTCCTCCTGGCCCACAAGTAGTGCTGTAAAGGCCCTCACCTTACATATTCAGCCCTTCTTTACTCCTTTTAGCTGCTGTCTTGAGGTCTTGGAAACTCGTCCGAAATGAGTTAAAAATAGAGTGACTGTTAATGAAGGCAAGCAGCCTCATTATAATATTTAATGACCAATCTGCCTCCCACGCGTAAAATGGTCGCCCATCCCTCGTCCCGCCTCTATTGAAACCGAAAGTGGGTGAGCTCGAAAGGGGTTGGGTTCCTGTTTCAGATTATTTGCATTTTACCCTCCGACACGACCCCAACCCATACCTTTTTGGGAGTTAAATATCAGCCCATTATTTCAATGAGCGAGTGGTCAATCTATGGAACAGCCTCCCTAGGGAGATGGTGGAAGCAGTTAATATTGATTCATTCAAAGGCAAATTAGATCTGGGGATACAGTATATGAGTAATTTGAGACATGCCATGACGCAAGCTCGGGAGGAACAGTGAATGTGGACCTGTGGTTCCCAAAGCTCTCCCCCACTGGGGGTTTTCCTCACCTCATGTCTGGATCTGTTGTAGACTCATTGATAGAGGTTAATTTTATGAGACAACAACTCCATTATCATGCTACTACCAGGATGGTAGAAGGTGAACTAGATGGACCAAGGCCTTTTCCCGTTCTCCAATTTTTATGTTAGGGGACGTGACTGAAGGTGCAGTCGAAGGTCTGCGATTGGAGAAGGCTTTTGTGACCTGAGGTGAAATGGAAGGAGGGAGAGTGGGGAATGCAAATGGAGTCAGAGCTGTTAAAGCAGTTGTTGCCTGCTGAATGATAGGGCTGGATGTGGTCGTAATGGTAGAGGGGACAAGGCGATGGAGAGACTTGTCCGCCTTGTACCTGCAGACACCAGCATTTTGTTACCATATAGGCAATCAACCAGTTGTGGCTGCTAGCTATCTACTGCGCTCAATCAAGAACTCCCAACAACAGATGTCATTGATTTTGGAGTCTGTAACCCTTCAACAAATTGGCTGAAGGAAAAAAAAATCAGGAAATAAAAGTCTCAGGCACTAAAAACAAAATGTCCTCAAAGAGAAATGTTTTTAATTGAAAAAAAATGTTCACAACCTCAATGAAGGTTAAGTGCGCAACTTAAGACAACATTCCAGTCATAGCTTAATATGCACAAGGGCGTTACACACACATGAAAGAAAATAACATCTGCACTTTCTAACAGGGGTCACCTGGTAGCGGTTAGCAGGAGACCAGACTGAGTTTTTCCCTCATTGACTCAGACTAAACCACCCTACCGAGAACACATAATTCATTGAAGGAATGACTTGCATTTATAGAGCGCACTTCACAATCGCAGGGCATCCCCAGGGCACTTCACAGCCAACGAAGTACTTGTGAAGTGTAGTCACTGTTATAATGTAGGAAACGTGGCAACCAATTTGTGCACAGCAAGTTCCGACACCCAGCAGTGAGCTAATAACCAGATCATTTTTATTAGTGATGTTGTATGAGGGATAAATATCATCCAGGACACCCTACACCTCTTCGAAATAGTGCCATGTGATCTATTAGTGTCCACCTGAGAGGGCAGACTGGTGCTCGGTTTAACGTCTCATCCGGAAGATGACACAACACCAACAACAACTTGTTTTTATATAGCGCCTTTAACATAGAAAAATATCCGAAGGCATTTCACAGGATTATTATAAGCCAAAATATTTGACACCGAGCCACACAAGGGGATATTCGGGCAGGAAGAGGTAGGTTTTAAGGAGCGTCTTCAAGGAGAAAAGAGAGGCAGAGAGATGGCGAGGTTAAGGGAGGGAATCACATAGCCTAGGGCCTAGGCAGCAGAAGGCACGGTCACTAATGGCTGAGTGATTAAAATCGCTCAAGAGGGCAGAATTAGAGGAGCTCAGACATCTCGGGGGAGTGGGGCGGGGGGGGTGGTTGTGCGGCTGGAGGAGATTACAGAGATATAGAAGGGCGAGGCTATGGAGAACACCTCCGACAATGCAGTGCACCCTCAGTACTGCACAAGTGTCAGCCTAGAGTTTGTGCTCAAGGCTCTGGAATGGATCTTGAACCCCCGTCCTTTGACTCAGAGGTGAGAGAGCTACCCACTGAGTCACGGCTGACACCTCGGAGCACAGATCAAATCTGGGACCTTCATTGTCTCTTTAGCTCATTATCACCCTGGGTTGTGATTTAACCCACTCCACACCTAAGTTTAAAAGGGTAAACGTCATGCCATATGTGCATCCTGAGAGGTATAAAGCAATGTACAGTGCTCCTCCGTACCTGTTTTTGTGTTTCCGCCTTTGTACGCGATCATCTGAAGAGCAGCAAGAACCCTTCCTTTATCACTGTAAGTGTCCAATTTAAACTCAGCTTTTGCATCGTCACTGAACTGAACCAGCGATATCTGCGCCAAAAGGGAAACAAAAATCTTAATTTGTCAGGAATAAGAATGTGTTTTATAAAAATAGCCCTTAATTCCCCGAGAGTCCAAAAATCTATCGATCTCAGCCTTGAGTATACTCAATGACTGAGCATCCAAAGCCCTTTGGGGTAGAAAATTCCAAAGATTCACAACCCTCTTCATCTCAGTCTGAAATGGCTGACCCCTATCCTGAGACTATGCCCTCTAGTTCTGGACCTGCAGCCATCTATCCTGTCAATCACCCTCAGAATCTTGTATGTACACTATGGTGTACTCACTGCTGCTGCACAAGTAAATGTGTAAGATTTTTCACATACCAACTTACGTTTGTATAACACCTTTAATGTACAGAACACTCCAAGGGAATACACAGATAGGCAGAAGGTTTTATAAAATAGGGGCAGAATGATGTATCACACACACCTGCATTCCTTCTGGGCTGATGGTGTCCAGAGCCCCGATGGTGCTGAAACAGAACTGCAAAATCTTGTTGAAGTTCTCGTCCCCAATACTCCATGAGCCGTCAAGCAAGAACACCAGGTCTGCCTTTGCACCCAAGCACACTGATAGTTAAAGAAAAAGGATAAAAATCAGCACAAGGTATTTTCCCTCACATTACGTGCACACATTTATACTGCGCACTGAAAGATTTCTATTGAAAGGTTGAAAAGATGACAACAAAATGCTTGAAATGAAAGATAAAAGCAGGTTAATGTTTTGGGTGGGACCAACAACTGCAACAACTTGTTTTTCTATAGCGCCTTTAACATAGTAAAATGTCCCAAGGCGCATCACAGGAGTATTATCAGAAAACATTTGACACCAAGCCACATAAAGAGAAATTAGGGCAGATGACCAAAAGCTTGGTCCAAGTGGTAGGTTTTAAGGAGCGTCTTGAAGGAGGAAAGAGAGGTAGAGAGGCAGAGAGGGTTAAGGAGCGAATTCCAGAGCTTAGGGCCGAGGTAACAGAAGGCACAGCCACCAATGGTTGAGCGAATATAATCAGGGATACTCAAGAGGGCGTAATTAGAGAAGCGCAGATATCTCGTGGGGTTGTGGGGCTGGAAAAGATTACAGAGATAGGGAGGGGTGAGGCCATGTAGGGATTTAAAAACAAGGGTGAGAATTTTGAAATTGAGTCACTGCTTAACCAGGAGCCAATGTAGGTCAACAAGCAAAGGGGCGAATGGGACTTGGTGCATATAGGACACGGGCTGCTGAGTTTTGGATCCCCTCAAGTTTACAGAGGGTAGAAAGTGGTAGGCCGGCCAGGAGTGCATTGGAATAATCAAGTCTAGAGGTAACAAAGTCATGGATGAAGGTTTCAGCAGCAGATGATCTGAGGCAGGGGCGGAGACGGGCGATGTTACGGAGAATGTGGAACTCGCTGCCACAGGGAGTAATTGAGGCCAGTAGCATAGATGCATTTAAGTGGAAGCTAGATAAGGATGAAGAGAGATAGGAGAGATAGAAGGTTCTATTGATAGTGTTAGATAAAGTAGGTGGGAGGAGGCTTGTATAGAGCATAAACACCGGCATGGAACAGTGGGCCGAATGGCCTGTTTCTGTGCTGTAAATTTTATGGAATTCTATGTAACATTTCTAGCTGATTCCGATTTCTATATTTTTTTAATTCTCCCTAATTTTACAAGTTACTTTTTTTCAAATGCTCTCATGCTTTCAAGATGGTGGGGAGTGGGTGGCATATTTTAAGCTTCTGCTAACTGTAAACGATATGGATATTGCATTGCTGATTTTTTACTGAACTAGTAATCCAGAGGTCTGGACTAATGATCTGGAAACATGAGTTCAAATCCCACCATGGCAGTTGGGGAATATAAATTCAGTTAATTAAATAAATCTGGAATAAAAAGCTAGCATCAGTAATGGTGACCCTGAAACTACCAGATCATAAAAACCCATCTGGTTCACTTATGTCCTTTCGGGAAGGAATTCTATCACCGTTACCTAGTATGCCTATATTTGACTGTAAATATGAGCTCCTATTCAGACCCTGAAGCACATCATCGAGCACTGCCCTCAGGGAAAATTTGCAGACAACCTACAAGATATCCACATTGTTACACCAGAAGCTTTGGCTCAGATATCGAACTTAGATATTGACATTTTATTTGCTTTGTTACTACTATATGAAAGAAGAAGACTCCAAACCCATTAACTGCCCTCTGAAATGGCCTAGCAAACCACTCAGTTGTATCAAACCGCTCGGAAAACCTTCACCACCTCAAGGCTGCAGCGGCTCAAGAACGCAACTCACCACCACTTCCAGGGCAATTGGGGATGGGCAATAAATGCCGGCCTTGCCACCGACGCCCACATCCCAGGAACGAATAAAAAATAAATCCACTCAGGTTATATAAAAAATTGCAACTGTTTTAAGCAAGAGGCAGAATTAATCCCCACAATTGCCCTCTACCCCCCTCCCACCCCCGGCCCTCAAACCTGCATGATGGAAAATGTAACTATTGGGAATATACTGACAGGTACATTAGACTTCAGTAAGATAAAGGCACTGTAACGTTCAGACATAATTCCACTTGAAGGTGTCCGGTCATGGGATGCCAATTCTCTGGGAGTCTCTGGAAATTAACGGTAATTCTCCAGGACATGACTACAAGCAAGGCGAGAGGAAATTCATGGGGGCATTAAAAAAAATTGTCAGTTTCTTTTTTTCATCTGTTTTTGTGTATTATAAAAATATTGGAGTTGGAGCAAACATCTTAGAACATAAGAACATAAGAATTAGGAGCAGAAGTAGGCCATATGGCACCTCGAGCCTGCTCCACATTTCTACAAGATCATGGCTCATTTTCAACCTCAACACTTTCCTGCCTGATCTCCATATCCCTTAATTCCCCAGAGTACAAAAATCTATCTATCGCAGCCTTGAATATACTGAACAATTCAGCATCCACGGCCCTTTGGGGTAGAGAATTCCAAAGATTCACAACCCTCTGAGTGAAGAAATTCCTCCTCGCCTCAGTCTGAAATGGCTGTCCCCTTATTTTGAGACTATGCCCCTCAAGTTCTAGACTCTCCAGCCAAGGGAAACAACCTCTCAGTATCTACCCTATCAATGTGTTTGATTGAGCAAGGTGGTTGAGGCAAGAGATCATGTGATGTAACCTCCATGAATACATCCAACCAGAGTGTCTCCTGAAGCTTGAACCTGCCCTTTATCTTTTCAGATGCTGCTGGACCTATTTCCAGATCTTTCTGTTTTTAATTCGGAATTCCAGCTTTCCCTTTGACCAAAACCAGAGATGTAGAAGTTTCTGGAGAAGCTACGCCTCTGTGATTGTCCTTTTCAATCACAACGCTCTGGATAAGTAAGAGACGGCAGTAGAGATGAGGTAAATAGCTCACCTTCTCGGGCAGGTGGGATGGTTGGTGGTGGGGGAGGAGATGGGGGCTCTGTCGGAGCTTCCGTGGGACGAATCACTGCAAAGGGAACAAACGGGTATTTGTGATTCAAATCAAATATTTCTAAAATGATCACAAAATCGAAACAAAAAAAAAACATTCACTTTTGACTGTCAGATTCAAAGTTGGGTCATCCAATTAACTTCATGAACGCAATAGCAACCAGCAAATTCAAACTCAAGAATGTGGCAACCTGGCAGCTGTTCTCACGGAGGTGACTTTTCATTTCTTCCTTTCGCCGCCTTGCCCCCTCCCGCCCGTGCCACTCCCATTTCCCATGTGCAGGAGAAAGTGGCGCTAACCACAGTATGGCACCGCAGGCAAACATGGCCAAAGGGCCATTCTTTCTCTGTGAGGTTAGACAGAGAGTGCCAGTTATCTGATCAAAAGGACATTAGAGCCGCACCTATTCCTGCCCTCCTCCGATATACATTCTCACGTGTCTTTCAGCAAGGGTGACTGGGTAGCCAGGCACTGTGACCCCGACTGATTACCCCTCCTCTCTCCACTCAAGGAACCTAGGAGCTGACCATTCAGCCTCGTGAGCCTGTTCCACCATTCAATTAGATCATGGCCGATTTGTTCCTCAATTCTATCTACCCGCCTTGGTTCCGTAAACCTTAATACCCTTCCCCAACAAAAATCTATCAATCTCAGTTTTGAAATGTTCAATTGACGCCTCTAGCCTCAACAGTTTTTTGGGGGAGAGAGTTCCAGATTTCCTGTACCCTTTGTGCTAGCTGACATCACCCCTCAACGGCCTACCTCTAATTTCTATGGTTGTGCCCCCTTGTTCTGATCTCCCCCAACCAGAGGAAATAGTTTCTCTCCATCCCAAGGATCCTTCTAGCCCTGTACAGCTACTAGCCACTGTACTGACCAATCAAACCATCAGAGAGCTGGAGCTGATGGTGAGTCAAAGAATCAAAGTTAGCTCTTAAGAGCCAAAGAACCGCAGTCTCCTTTTCTGTCAGTTTGCGATGTTTGCTGAGGATTACATCAGCGGAGTGCATCTGAATGCTCCACCTGTATCTTCACTGATGCTAATCCAGCTCCCTTACACTGTCATTAGTAACCCCTCCCCCAGCACCCTGTGTTACTGACTGTATCTGTACTGATGTTAATCCAACTCCCTCATACTGTCACTCAGTAACCCCTCCCCTAGCGCCCTGTGTTACTGACTGTATCTCTACTGATGTAAATGCAGCTCCCTTACATTGTCACTCAGTAACCCTCCCCCAGCACCCTGTGTTACTGACTGTATTTCTACTGATGTTAATCCAGCTCCCTCAAACTGTCACTCAGTAACCCCTCTCCCCCAGTGCCCTATATTATTAACTTGTTCTTTATTGATGTTAATCCAACTCCCAACTGCAAATCGAAAGCTTAATCACCCCCTTCATGCCTTCATGTTAATTGTAGCTTGAAACTCAGTACTCACATGTACGCTCCTGCACATTCATTCCAGGGCCCTCCAGGTTCGGGAGCTGAGTGTATACGATGGCATCATAAAGGGAATTGGGGGAAAGGCCAGTGAAGCAGTAGCTGGATTCGGCACCGCTGATCGTAACTTCCTGGGAACCACCGCTGTAAACTTCAAAATAATCAGAAACAAAGAGAGGTGGGAATGAGCAGGGTATCGTAGCACCCTAGAATCAATGAGTATCAGCCCTCTGGCACAATGACACACACTGGAGTCACAAGATACAGCAATGAGCACCTGGTGATGGAGAGTATGCTAAACAAATTTACTGGCAATCTATATAAAGAAATTCCCATTGCTGCATATAAAATATCGAAGAACAAATATAGGATTGGGCTTGTTGACTTTTATGCAACACACTCCAAACTCTGTCTTATTCTGAGTAAAACACTCCCAGCTGTGTACATTATCCTGTGTTTAATCCACTTTGAGCTATGTGTTATTCTATCTGTAACACTCTGCTTGAGAATTATTTTATATTACCCTGCAGTATATGACTTGTTACATATTTGAACTTTCTGCTAGAAATTCCCGTAAAAATCCTGTTAACTTTCTTGGATGGTTATGGTCAGGATTAGAGTGCTTGAGAAACAGGAATATTTATTGCGTTTACCTTTAGCTGTTATCATTTATTTAAAAAGTCCTTACACCAATATCAATTTTCAAAGAGGTTTTTAAGTAATGTAATAGGCAATATATTGTAGTGAATTCTCAGGCAGCCCTTTGGAATCACTGGCACATGGCTTACTCACGCTGGCACAATATAAGATGGGTGCTCAATGTTAAAGGGTATCGGGACAGAGCAAGGAAATAGCAGGAAGCTCTGTTGGGGGCACTCGCTCTTATACATGTAGACTGAAATCAATGGCTAGCTTTTGAGTTGCGACTTCACAACAATAAGACTGGAGTGCGTAAGGTCCAAGTTTCATGGTTCCCCTTTAGGGCCCAATGAAAGGAACATTACAGATAGCCAAAACCAAGAATAAAACTGCAGATGCCGGGAAATTTGAAGGGAAGAAGCAGAAAAATACTGGGAAGCAGGTCAGCCAGCATCTGTGGAGAGAAAGGAGGAAGTAACGTTTTGGGTGCAGGTTTTGACAGAGGCTCTGCACTTAAAATTTTCATCTGCCCTTTCCACAGATCCTGCCTGACAATTTAAAACACACAATATGTCGGCTGCCCGGTTGCATTGTGAGTGGCTTAGCCAGTCACGTGATGTTCACAAGGATCAATAAAACCCCAGTCGGTTGGGTCAAAGTCATCCACGATGACGTATTCAGTTGTGAGCCGAGTGGATGAACTGGTAATGTGTAGCGTGATTGTTAAACCTTTGTTAATAAACCAACTAGTTCTTAAGGGAAATTGATGGGACTGAAGGCCGATAAATCTCCGGGGCCTGATAGAGTGCATCCCAGAGTACTCAAGGAAGTGGCCCTAGAAATAGTGCATGCATTGGTGGTCATTTTCCAACATTTTATAGACTCTGAATCAGTTCCTATGGATTGGAGGGGTGTAACCCCACTTTTTAAAAAAGGAGAGAGAGAAAACGGGGAATTATAGACCGGTTAGCCTGACATCGGTAGTGGGGAAAATGTTGGAATCAATTATTAAAGATGTAATAGCAGCGCATTTGGAAAGCAGTGACAGGATCGGTCCAAGTCAGTATGGATTTAGGAAAGGGAAATCATGCTTGACAAATCTAGAATTTTTTAAGGATGTAACTAGTAGAGTGGACAAGGGAGAACCAATGGATTTGGACTTTCAAAAGGCTTTTGACAAGGTCCCACACAAGAGATTAGTGTGCAAAATTAAAGCACATGGTATTGGGGGTAGTGTACTGATGTGGATAGAGAACTGGTTGGCAGACAGGAAGCAAAGAGTAGGAATAAACGGCTCCTTTTCAGAATGGCAGGCAGTGACTAGTAGGGTACCGCAAGGTTCAGTGCTGGGACCTCAGCTATTTACAATATACATTAATGATTTAGACGAAGGAATTGAATGTAATATCTCCAAGTTTGCAGTGTGAGCTGTGAGGAGGATGCTAAGAGGCTGCAGAGTGGCTTGGACAGGTTAGGTGAGTGGGCAAATGCATGGCAGATGTAGTATAATGCAGATAAATGTGAGGTTATCCACTTTGGTGCAAAACCAGAAAGGCAGAATATTATCTGAATGGTGACAGATTAGGAAAAAGGAAGGTGCAACGAGACCTGGGTGTCATGGTACATTGAAAGTTGGCATGCAGGTACAGCAGGCGGTGAAGAAGGCAAATGGCATGTTGGCCTTCATAGCGCGAGGATTTGAGTATAGGAGCAGGGAGGTCTTACTGCAGTTGTACAGAGCTTTGGTGAGGCCACACCTGGAATATTGTGTACAGTTTTGGTCTCCTAATCTGAGGAAAGACATTCTTGCTATTGAGGGAGTGCAGCGAGGGTTCACCAGACTGATTCCCAGGATGGCAGGACTGACATATGAGGAAAGACTGGATCGACTAGGCTTATATTCACTGGAATTTAGAAGAATGAGAGGGGACTTCACAGAAACATATAAAATTCTGATGGGTTTAGACAGGTTAGATGCAGGAAGAATATTCCCGATGTTGGGGAAGTCCAGAACCAGGGGTCACAGCCTAACGGTAACGGGTAAGCCATTTAGGAACGAGAAACTTCTTCACTCAGAGAATTGTGAACCTCTACCACAGAAAGTTGTTGGGGCCAGTTCGTTAGATATATTCAAAAGGGAGTTAGATGTGACCCTTATGGCTAAAGGGATCAAGGGGTGTGGAGAGAAAGCAGGAATGGGGTACTAAAGTTGCAAAAATGATCAGCCATGATCATATTGAATGGTGGTGCTGGCTCGAAGGGCTGAATGGCCTACTCCTACACCTATTTTCTATGTTTCTATGTTTCTATAAGAATGTGTTGCTATGAATTCTTAAGCAAAGAACCCATGAAGCAAATACATTACACCCAGAGGCTGACCAGGCCTGGCAGAAAGGGAGAATCGGGGATGTTGATGATGGCAGGGTGCGAACAGACCACATTAGTCTTGTGAAGCCGGAAGGAGCACACAAGGCCCGACAAAGATAACTTTAAACGTCTCTTCTGTACTGCCAGGTTTTACTGTGGAACTGGGAAGAGGCTAATTCGAGCTATGGAATTGGGATGGGGTTTGACCTTTTCCACTTCCTAAAAGTTTCTAAGTTCCAGAAATAGTACTGCAATAGTCTTACCACTGACCTGTTCCAAACATTCCCGCAAATGTAATGCAGATCTGCTAGTAGCATCTGCAAAACCTTCAGGAGTACTGATCAACTAAACGCATCAGCTACCAGGAATGCATCCCCCGCTGCTATCCACCTGACAATGTGCTTGTGAGTCTATAGTCACTGTGGAGCATCTACTGGTTTCCATTGTCTCCACTTCGTACAGCAGAATTGAAAACAGGAAAATTCCCCACTCTTCACAGCTACATTTGGCATACTTTGATAAGGGCAGATTATTGGTCCAGGGCTCTGAATATATCTCCCTTGATGTCAGTGTACAGATATCCCCCTGAGGGAGAGGGACTGAGAGACACCAGCCAGTGTACAGAGCTGCATGTGTGTGTGTGTGGGGGGAGGGTGTGTGTGTGTGCACAGTTGTGTCTGCGTGTGTATGTCTGTATGTGTGTGCGTGTGTGTGTATGCACACCTGTATCTGTATGTGTGTATGTGCGGGTGTGTGTGTGTGTGTGTGTGTTTGTGTGTGCACCTATGTTTGTGTGTGTGTGCATGTGCACCTGTGTCTGCATGTGTGTATGTGCATGTGTGTATGTGTGCACTTGTGTCTGTGTGTACACCTGTGTCTGTGTGCACCTGTGTCTGTGTGTATATGTCTGCATGTGTGTGCACCTGTGTCTGTGTGTGTGTACACGTGTCTGCATGTGTGTGTGTGCATGTGTGTGCACCTGTGTGTGTCTGTGCACCTGTGTTTGTGTGTGTGTATGTGTGTGCGTATGTATGTGCACGTGTGTACGTGTATGTGTTCCTGTGTCGTTGCAGCTCGGATCTTGACACTAAAAGCTCCTTTCAGACACAATTAGCTTCATTCTTTTTATATATGTTAGCGAATGAGTTGGCAAATGTTGAAAGACTATGCTAATGAGAGTGAATGGGTTGCCATCTCCAGTGCACACATCAGTTTCCTGTTTGTAACATCCCATAGCCTTTGTTGTGAATTGAGAACATATGGGAACAACATAACAGCTGTAAACATTCCAAAGCCACATCAGGATAATAAAAGTTAACACGTTTAAATTTGAATTACCCATCACTGGCAATATTTTTCCAGAGCATTCTCTCTTTCTCAGGTTAGTTAGCAATTTAGGATACCAAACATCCCATCCTTATGGATGGATAGAAAGGTGGGAACACTTGCATTTCTATAGACTCTTATTATATTAACGAATCGTCTCAAAGTGTTTCAAGCAGTGAATTAAGTTTGGAGTGCAGTCACTGTGGTTATGGAGGCAAACATGGCAGCTATTTTGTGCCAGCATGTCCGAAAAACAGCAGTGAGGTATGTGGCCAGGTAACCTCCCTGTGGTGGTGTTGACTGAGAGAGAGGAATATTGGCCAGGATACCATGAGAAACTCCCTGTTCTTCGTCGGTTGACACTGTGCAAGTCTTTAACGTTCACCTGAGCAGTCAGGAACTTGGGAAGGACCACAGTGAACTGTCAATCTAGATTGTGAATTTTATTATGGGGTTCCACACCACAATCTTTCGACCCAGAATGCCAGGTAAAGGTTGGAGAGAGAATTCTGCAGAGGGAATTCAAGAGTTGTCCCTGGGGTCACTCTCCCATGGATGTTCCAGCTCCCAATTTTAGAATGGTACTTTGGAAGTGTCAGCTTGGTTAATTTGGTAACACTCTCAGTCAGAAAGCTGTCGGTTCAAACCCTACTTCCCTACTTGAGTCCATAATTTGGTACTCCAGTGCCATACTGAGGAAGCACTGCACTATCGGAGGTGCTGTGTTTCAGATGAGATATTAAACTGAGGTCCAGCTGAGGTGGACGTAAAAGATTTCACGGCACTATTTTGAAGTATCCTGGCCAATATTTATCCCTCAACCAACATCACTAAAACAGATTATCTGATCATTTATCTCTTTGCTGTTTGTGGGAGCTTTCTGTGCACAAATAGGCTGACATATTTCCTACATTACAGCAGTGACTAAACTTCAGAAGTAAATTTCAGCAGTGAAACACTTTGGGACATCCTGAGGTTGTGAAAGGTGCTACATAAATGCAAGTATTTCTTTACGACATGAAATTTCAGTATTAAGCATGTCTGAGTCAGTTTAGATGCAGAGTAAAGCTCCCTCTACACTGCTTTAATTATGTGTTGCTGGACCAGGAGCCAATGTACGTCAAAGAGCAGGGTGAACAGGACTTGGTGCCAGTTAGGATACGGGTAGCAGAGTTTTGGATACTTGACTAAATTATATTAAAAAAAGACAGTTTGTTAAAAATAAAAATAATTTGTTTTTTTATTATGGTTACCATCAACTGGTTGCAGCTTTATTCTGTATGAAGTTGCTGCCCTGTGAGGGTTCCACTGGATGCAGAAGCTGTCCCAGCCGACTTGGTACGTGTTTATTCCTGTCACATTCAGGTACACTAGGAGAGAAAGGAAAGACCAAAGAACATTTTATTCTGTGTCAAGAACAACATCAGAAACAACCGCATGCATTACCCAAGGTCTATCTAGTTCGCCTTCTACCATTCTGGTAGTCGCATGATCCAATGATAATGGGAGTTGTTGACTAATCACAGCAACCAATCTCGATCAATGAGTCTACAACAGATTCAGACATGAGGTGAGGAAAACCCCCAGTGGGGGAGAGCTTTGGGAACCACAGGTCCACAGTCACCTGTTCCTCCCGAGCACACTGCACTCACCACACCTCATGTCTCCAATTACTCATGTAATATATCTAAGAAATCTAACATTGAAATGAGTGAACACTACCTGTTTGCACCTTTGGGGCTTGTTCCATAGATTGACCACTCGCTCACTGAAATATTTGATAATACGGTGGTGCCAGCTTTCACATTGTGGTGATGCTTGGCATGTGACTGACTGACACTGCTCATTTCACGGGAATACCTGGACGGCTCTGCCGGTGGCTCAGTAACCTGATCTGGTGAGCAACTGCTCTCCAGAGCTTTCACTCCCCTGTCTCTTGCGTTGAGTTACTCACCTTTGGCTGGGGGAAGAGACAGCAAGGATGCAACAATTGGCCTCAGCACCTTTGTGTTACATGGTCAGTGTTCCCGCTCTTCGTCGCAATGCAGCTATCTCCCCTGGATATTACACTCATGGCCATCGAGCAAGGGCTCACTTAACAATCCCCAGGATCGAAGCACTGACCACACTCGACCTGCTCTGCTGGGCAGGCCACATCGACTGTAAGCCTGACATGAGACTCCCAAAGCAAGCACTCTACTTGGAACTCCTACACGGCAAGCGAGCCCCAGGTGGGTAGAAGAAACGCTTCAAGGACACCCTCAAAGCCTCCTTGATAAAGTGTAACATCCCCACTGGGACCTGGGAATCCCTGGCCCAAGACCGCCCTAAGTGGAGGAAAAGCATCCGGGAGGCGCTGAGCACCTCGAGTCTCGTCGCCAAGAGCATGCAGAAATTAAGCACAGGCAGCGGAAGGAGCGTGCGGCAAACCAAACTCCCCACCCACCCTTTCCTTTAACCACTGTCTGCTCCATCTGTTACTGAGACTGTAATTCCCGCATTGGACTGTACAGTCACTTGAGAACTCACTTGTAGAGTGAAAGCAAGTCTTCCTCGATTTTGAGGGCCTGCCTATGATAATGATGACTAACAATGCACCCCAAGAACAAACAGCCCGCCAATACTCGCTGTGAAAGCTCGGCATGAATAATGGCTACTCGGGTTTTTGTTGCCGGCTCTCCACTCTGAAATTCCACTGGGGTTCGGCGACTCAAACTCCAGTGGGAGACCGTCAGATTGATTTCTGAAAGGTGACGTCTGATCAGTGGCGTCTGGAGGGTGATGTCTGAAGGGTGGCGTCTGACAGATCACAGTTATATGCAAGGCATTTACACATACGCTTGCACAGAAATGGATTATATGGCGAGGCTTCGATCCCTTCACCTACATTCTGAAATAAACTTTTCACCATATGACCACGAAGTTGGCCTGAGCTCTGAAGTGTGAGGTCTGCATTGGCTTCAACAAAGAGTTGATGAGAATCTCCCGATTCAAAGGGGAATGGAAACTGCATGCATGCAGGGGCTTGTAATTTAACACTGGCCAACATTTCAACTGAACCTAAGCAGCCTTCAGTGTAATCCCATAGCATTTAGCATTAACATGCATCCTGCAAATGCAATGTGTGATCTGTCCGGGGAGCGAAAGGAGGCCGCAGGCAGATTGGTGTAGAACAAAACCTTTAGCACCTAGGGTTGGGCAATAAATGCCAGCCTTGCCAACAACGTCCACATCCCCAGAATGAATTAAAAGAAATAGTTATTTTGTACATTTTGCCTTACATTTCTCCTGTCACTCTTCAAGCTACTACTACCACTAGTACTCTGGCCCCCTTGCGAACTCCAAAAGTGAGTGCCGCTAGGCTATTCAACTTTGGGGGGGATATCATAGCCAAACCCCTCCATGTGCACATCTGACATTTTCTTCTCACATGTTCATGGGATGTGGGTCGTTGATCTCGGAGGGCATCACAACACAGACCCACATGAGGAAGGTCCTTCGGCCCATCTTAACTTATCCATCCAGAACAACCCAGTATTGCTGCGTTGAATTGTTTATTATCGGACTACAGGCATTTTACGCCCACCATTATTCGGAAGGGTCACTGGGGATCATTTTGTCTTTGAGCAACAGTGTAAAACTGGCCATATCGGATCAGCCGCCAGTTATGCATCTTTCCCCATTTTCACTTCCATTGAAGCCAATGGAGAGAGATATAAAACAGATGGCTGGTCCAATACTGCCCTATCACTACACTATCACCCAAAGTCAGAATAACCCCAATCACTCTCTGTAGGGTGAACCCCCTGATATCGGTCCAGAATCACTTGTGAACTTGTGCCCCTTATTCTACTCCAACACTCTAACTTACGATAGTATTCAGGATTTACTTTTTACCTCTTCCACACCATTTCCTACCTGAATAGAATCACAGAATCTTACAGCACAGGAGGCCATTTGGCTCATTGTGCCTGTGCCGGCTCTTCGATAGACCTTTCCAATTAGTCCCACTCCCCTGCTCTTTTCCCATAGCCCTGCAAATGTTTCCTTTTCAAGTTTTTATCGAATTCCCTTTTTGAAAGTACTGTTGAATCTGCTTCTACCGCAGTTTCAGGCAGTGCATTCAAGATCATAACAACTCGCAGCGTAAAGCAATTTTCCTCATACACCCCTCTGGTTCTTTTTCCAATGATCTTAAAGCTATGTCCTCTGGTTACCGATGCTCCTGCCAGTGGAAACAGTTTCTCCCTATCTACTCTATCAAAACCCCTCATCATTTTGAATACCTTTATCAAACCTCTCCTTAACCTTCTCTGCTCTAAAGAGAACAATCCCATCTTCCCTCCTCATCCCTTCTTTATCAGCGAATGGAACTGGAGCTAGTGCTCAAAGCCGAGCCTGCTTCTGTCACACCCCCATTGTACATTCGATAGGGTCGCGTCGGATTGTGATTGGGAGCAGGGTCACCGGGACATCGTCCCCTCCCTTACCCATGGGCAGTGAGAGCAAGTGTAGAGGCCCCTACCCTGGGCGTGACCCGACAGCTCAGCACAGAGTTGCTGTGTGCTTGGGGGGTCTGTATAGCTCAGCTTAAGCACTGGTTGATTTCAATGGACCACCGGGGAAAGCTCATTATGACTTGATGTCTAAGCATCAAGTGAACACCCAGGCAAAGCATTTGAAGCTGAGAGTGTTTTTCCTCTTCCCCCTTTAACATGATTGCAGTTGTTATTCTCTGGGGCTATAATCAGAAAATACAGAGCAGAGGCGTTGTTAAAGGGACTCGACACTTGGTGGGTTGGTACTAAATAATCATTTCATTGCTGGTGTGGCAGCATTACAAATTGGTTCCAGCACTGCGCACGTGGGACTATTAAAGCCACGAGTTTAATAAAAAAGCCACGCAAGTGCCATGAATCAACTCCCTCTCGTCTTTGCAAAGGGAGCCTCAAGAACGAGGAAGCCCAGGTTGTTACCGCCAACGAGGAGCTTTCATTGCCAGTTGCGTGTATTGGGAATCCGCCATCTTAAATCCATTGAGGGCAACTCGTTTCGCGACTATAGGGTGGTCTCCTGATAAGGTCAACGAAAAAAAAAACGGCCCTTCTTTGCCTCAGCCAAAAGTTCTGCCGCATCAACTCACAGGTAGTGCCTTGGCCTGTCAAAGCTCCGCTGCTTCCTGATTCATAGGTGGCGTAGACCTTTACATCGTACGGTGTGCCAGGC